>NW_005371324.1:7917292-8010004 GCF_000412655.1 Myotis brandtii
GGCCTTCCTGCTGTAGTTTGACAGTCTGTTCGAGGCAACTCTGCCTCTGTACACAGAAAACTTTCTTAACCTTTGTATATCTTCTTTCCTGTACTTTTAAAATGCAATTAATGGCTATAGCTCCATGATTCAGAAATATACAGTTTTTTTTTTGATGTTTTGTAGTTAAATAAAAATGATTTTTCTCTATTTTTTTCTTTAGAACTCATTCTTAATATTAAAGCTGATATAGGATGGGTGAACATTTTTGGATACCAGATTATCAGGAAAACACAAAGAATTAAGACTACATAAAAGTGTTGATTGGTTTCTCTTAGAATTGTGGTAATGCAGTGGATGCTTGTTAAACCCAGAAGCTGGCAGAAGAAAGAGTGCCCCAAAGTAATTACAGTTCATAAAGGCACGGATTGAAAAGTTGAGTTATAGCAAGGAGCATCATCAGCTCACACGCACGTGTGTAAGAAGCACAACATACACATTTTCTGTGATTGAAATTCATATCCATTTTGAGCACTAGTTACATGGAGTGGTTGAAACATCACCTCAGTCAGTTCAGAATTACATCTCCCTTTTCCCCAAGCTTTTGGCCAATTTCCAGTTATGTTTATGGAATACCAGTGCAATAGTGTGGAAGTTTTACAATTTGCCTGATTGTTCTGACCAATTCACCCATGTGATGAGAGGGACATTATCTATCTGGTCCTGCTCATCAGTCTTTGCAGGTTGTGGTGACCTGTCTCCTGCTTGTGGCCTAGTGGGAAGGAAAACATTTGGTTGCTAGTTGACACCTCGAGGGGCCATGGTATCTCTGTGAGCTGTCTTAGCCTCTCTCTGCCTCTACATTCCCTGCAGCCATTACCGAGTGCTGGAAGCTCAGAGTCTTGCTGTTTTCTTGAATATCATCTGAGAGAGAGCGTTCCAAGCCCCTCTTACTCCCACTCGCCTGCCCAAAATTCTGGTTTGGTCTGTGGGACAAGGACTTCTGTAGAGACCTGGAGTTCACATTCTTTTCTTCTGTTCTCTGCATCATTATCTTTCTCCAGTCTGATTTTCAATGAGGGCTATAAACCCTGCTTCTAACTGATAATATGATTTCAGAGAGATTTTATTTATAGACTAGAGGCCTGATACACTAAATTCGTGTAAAGGGCTTGGCCCTCGCAGCCACAGTAGCTTGCCTCAGCCCTCGCAGCCCCGGCTTCATCTGGAAGGTCATCCAGAAGGTCATTTGGCTGTCTGGTCTAATTAGCATATTATGCATTTATTATTATAGATATTATTGTTTATATATTTATTCCCCTAGCTCTATATTAACTACTTTTGAAGTTATAAAGCCCAGGTCCTAGAAACTCAAAAGTTAAACATTTTGACACTTTTGTTATGCTTTGTTCTAAGGGGGCTTAAACTACTGCATAAATGGGAGAAAATAAACAGGAAGTATGGAAGAATGAAACCAAACCAAATTAACCAAAGCAAAATTAGTGATTATAACAAAACTGGTAAAGTGCATAGAATTAATACTTAACTACTAACTCAAGTCCCTGGGCCAAAAGTCCAGTTACCAAAGAGAAGATAGTCCAAACACTAGAGAGGTTGTTATCTATCTATCTATCTATCTATCTATCATCTATCGATTGATTGATCGATCCATCCATCCATCCATCCATCCATCCATCCATCCATCATCTATTGTAAAATCCATGAGCCTAGAAAGCTTTAAACAGGCATGAATTGTAAATGGGGTATAGTCATCAGTGGTTATGAAAGAGGACCAAAAGCAGGCCTAGAGTAATTTTACCTGTCCTTTAAAGGCAATGACTTCTTGCCTCTGGTTGTATTCAGGCCCTGTGGTCCTGGATGAGGGGCAAATTCTGAGTGGTTAAAGATTAGAAATAGACAAAAGTCCTAGCTATTATATCAGGCTACAAATGTTAAGTGGAGCCAACTTGGATCCAGATACGATTTATACTGAGGCCTAAAAGCGGTTCATTCTTTTGAAGTTAGAACTTTGTAATGACAGTACAATGGGTTGAGAATGACTCTAATCACACTGAGGAATAGACTTACAGTTTGCATTGACTATGAATGGTGTGGCTCCATGGTCATGAAAATGTACCCTGATGTCCTATATATCTTGAGCTGGAAACTTAGTTTTATCACTTACCTAACTTTTTCATCTTGAGGAAATTTATTGCCTCTTTGAATTCTGTTTCTTTATTTGCAAAAAGGGGAAATATAATAGTAATCACCTAATGGTTGTTGTCAAGTTTCAAAGTTTGAATGAATTAATTCATTTACTTTCTTAAGTCTTTCCTAAAAGTTAGCTATGTTATTATATTATCATTATCAATATTATATGATATGCTATGTACTTACATCATTAACTCCCAACCCTTCCCATTAGAATACTGGCAAGTATTGGAGGTGTCACTTTGGGAAACCTATTGATCCCCCCCGCCCAACCCCCCGTAGTCCTTTCTAAGTTTATTCCCCTGGTTCTCTGTCATTCACTGATTCTCCTCTGTATTCCTTGCTAATTCATCTTCCATTCTTGTTTGTGTTTGAGTGGATACTTTGCATTCCTGGAAATATCCCCATCTTTCTCTCACTTAAAGAGGATTGTGATTAGGTTTTTCCATCAGAACTTGGGCAGATTTCATGTTTTCAATTGTAGTCAGTATCAGTTGTATTTCTTCAGCTCTCCTCCTTCTTAGGACTGTCAGCATAGGTGCAATCGCAGAAGCTTATAGAGGTTGGAGCTCATTCATTCAACAGGATTGATTGAGATCCTGATACATGCTAGGTGCTGAGCCAGGTGTGGCAACATAAGACTCCTCCCCTCCTGGAACTTTCAGAGTCACCCCAGCCTCTTAAAGTGCCTGCGAAGTTGCTCTTTCCTCTGGGGATGGCTGAGGAGCATTTCTCTTTGCTCAGCCTCCTTGTTCTGCATGTTCTCTGAGATGCTGATGAGGTGGGAGAGATTTTTCTACTCTGCCTTGGCCTTGAAGTGGGAGCGAAGGAATGCCCATTTTCTCCCTACTGCACAGAATTTAGTCCATAGTTTTCATTGCCTTGTTGCAATGGGGCCTCTTTGGTTCCAGCAGCGCTGAAGACTTCTTGCTTTTGTCATTTTTTTGTGAGCACTCCAATGGGAGATTAGGTTTCCTTAAGTTTGTATATTGGAAATATATGGACTTGGTGTAGCAGAAAGTTTATTTGGAAGCCTGATAAACTGAGGTTATGACCCTGATTCCTTAACATGTTAGCCATTTGTCCTTGGGTAGCATTATTCTATATAGGTCTCAGATTCCTATTTCCTCAGCTATAAAAGGAACTAATAACTCTCCTCTTGAATGGCTGCTCTAAGAGAAGAGTTGATGACTAATTCCCCATATGGCCAATATTCTGCGAGTGTCTCGGAAAATGTTAATTAAGCTCAAACATTTATATGAAACATAATTGTAATAAAAAGAATAAATTATTTATGTCTGCATAACACATTTTGGTTCTACTAAGAGTACTGATGCACCCAGAAAAAATAACATTATAGGCAAAAGAAAAGAAGGAGAAGGAGAAGAAGGAAGAGAAAGAGAACAAGAAGAAGGAGAAGAAGAAGAATTAGCCTTTGACAGGTTTATGCTTCTGGTTTTGTTTCATTGTTCTAGTTCTTGGCTATAACATAGAGTGTATATATTGACTAAATAAGGTGGGCCAATCTGCTGATCTCAGGGTGAATATGTAATTGAAATTTTATGTATACCTACATTTTTCTCTCTTCTGGCACTTTCCCTCAGATACAGTGACATATGTCCTCTGTCTAAAATCCTCCTCTTAACCCTGAGATATTCCACTGTCCCACCATGCTGACTAATCATTTTTATTTACATGCCTTACCCTCCATCCAAATGAGAAATTTTTTTGACTTTGTGTTTTAGAGTTATTGCGTTCTCCCTTCTCAGGCCTTAGGTAGTTCTAGGAACAGAAAGTAACTTAAATATTTGGAACACACACACACACACACACACACACACACACACACACAGAAAACAAACAAACAAAATAATTGACAGCTACAAAGTACCAGGTGCAACACCTCAAATTTAGCCCTAAAACTTGGGAGCTTATATTGCATTGTGCAATTGATCCTATTTTTTGTGCTCTGATGCTATGAAAGTCTATCAATGTTTATTCACCATTTGTCATGCAATTTCTGGGCATGATTTAGAGATTACTAGAAATATTCAGATAGCATTATCTTTTAAGTCAGTACAAAACAAGAAATAAAAGGAAAAAAAAGAGAAGATAAGAGAGTAAGGGAGATCATAATAAGGGATTTTTTTTTGTTGTTATTGTAAGACATAAAGGCCCTGTTAAACTTGATTAAGGCAAAGTGAGTTTATGATAAAAATTCTGGAATTTTTAAAGGATTCAGTGTCAGAAAACAACATTTGTTGCTTCATGAAGAAATGGGAAGTTGTCGGTAATTAAGAAAGATTTGTTCTCTCACACATTCTTGGTGTTGTTTATTCTTTCTTTTGTCACATGGCCTCATGTCTTTCATGTTTGTGAATGTCTATTATTTTGTTTTTTTTCTCTCTGAAATCTGGTTCTTTTTGATTCTTCATCAACACAGTTACACCCATATGGCCACCCAAACTCCTGATACAGTATCTTTTTAGCTCTAGCTGACTTCCAATTTCTGCAACTCTTAGTTCAAGTTCTCAAGTAGGCAGGTCTGATGGAAACAGCACAAGGGTCAGATGTCCACCTGTGATCCAATCAGCTGTTGGCCAAGGAGGAATGAAGTCATGTGATATAAACAGCTGCGACTGTAGAGAGATGAGGCAGCTCACAGAGAAGAGGACAGCCTGGGCAAGCACCTCAAATGTGGTGATGACCAGCAGTAAGCGGAATACCCAGGATGGTTTTAGTTCAGAGTGTGATTGCTGGTGAATGATTTGGAAAAACTCTATTGGCAGAGGTGTGGATAGAAAGAGAGAGAGAGAGAGAGAGAGAGAGAGAGAGAGAGAGAGAATACAAAATCCCCATTATAGAAAGAAATCAGGACTAAACAGGAAGGAAATTAATCTTCCAGATACAAAAAATGCATCTAAGAACAATAGGTTGTCCTAGGGCTGGAGGATGAAAATTGTTTAGACTAACCAGAACACCGGAACCTGGGGGAGGAGAGGACCTAGAGGAACAGCCGTCTGACTTAAGAGGTGTGTGTGTGACAAGGGCTCTTCATAATGATGTCTTAGTGCAGCTGTGGCTTGTACATGTACCCAGAGTGGGTTTCCTAAACCTCTAAGGGGCCAGGTTATTCCAGCCTTCCAGCCTTTTATGTGATGTATAATTGATCATAAATACTGAAACCAAAAAAAGTTAATATAAATAAAGAAATAATGGGGGCAGGGGAGGGAGAGGGAGAAAGGAAAAGAAAGTGGGAGAGAGATTGTTTGTTACTTTAAATTTAGAATAAGCTATGTATTGAAAACTGCTGAAGAACATTAACCTTAAAAAACAGACACCCAGAAATTCCCACCCAAGATGCTAAGTTAGCTGGGTCCTTGGACTGTGTGTGTATGTTGTCCGGAAATGGAACAGGAGAAAGAGGTATTACCAGAGGACAGCCAGAAGGGACAGGTTTGGTCCAGGGATGCAGTTTTTGCTGGAAAATTGCTCTTAAAAAACAAAACAAAAAGACCTCTTGGTTGGTGGTAACAAAGAGAGCACTCAAGTTCTAACAATAGATGAGTTGGGTGTCAAAATCTAAAATGTCAGTTTCCAAGCAGAATTTAAAAACATACAAGCAGGCCTAGCCAGTTTGGCTCAGTGGATAGAGCGTCAGCCTGAAGACCAAAGGGTCTTGGGTTCGATCCGGGTCAAGGGCATGTACCTTAGTTACTTAGCTCTGGCCCTGGTCGGAGGCAACCAATCGACGAGTTTCTCTCACATCGATGTTTCTCTCTGTCTTTCCCTCTCTCTTCCACTATCCCTAAAAATCAATGAAAAAATATCCTTGGGTGAGGATTAAAAACAAGACAAGACAAAACAAAAACATATAATCATAAGAAAGTGTTAGCAGTGACTATTCCCGGGAAGTAGGATTGAGCTTGAGCAGGGAGTAAGGAAAGCAACATTGCTTTTCACTTTGTACTCCTTTGTATGTCTGACTTTAAACAAATAATGAAAAAGTATATTAGTCTTATAAGAAAACAAAAAATATCAATAAGTTAAAAACTCATAAAGACACATTAATAGTGGCACCTGATAATTCCAGCTTGGTTGGAGTATTAGGCTTTCACATGCATGTTTGTTTTTAAACTATCAAAAGTCTATTCCTCTTCAATGGCAACATTGAACTATTTTGAGTGAAGATCTCTCTAAGGTACTTGCTACTCCCTCGCCTTCTTAAAAAGAGAATGTTTTCTGATTCGGGAATATGATGATCAGAGTGTGTAGGAACTCAGAGAAAAGGAAACAAAGTTCAATATTTGAATTTTATTTAAATTTTGAATCTAAAATAAAAATACAGCCTAGTTCACAATTAGAACATAAGTTATTATTTTAAGAGTATACTACGTGGTTCTGGGATTCTGGAATAAGAGTATGAAAAAAAATCTGTTAAGTAATAATGACTTTATCAAAGCCAATTGTTGTTAACTATTTTTATATTAAATTGAAAAAGGTGATACTGTTTTATTATTATTACTAGTGGCCCAGTGCACGAATTCATGCACATTGAAAGGAAATTAATTAGAAGAAATATTTTAATATCACTATTCACCCTTTCTCTATAATAGAAGTGTCAACCAAATTCATGATCAACAATGACAGATCAAAACATATGCATGTGTTGGTGCCAGTGAGAGCTTTATATGTATTGCGCATGCTGAATCAACTTATCCTTTTATATATAGAGAATAAACCTGCTTTTTGATTTAGCTAAACTTTTTCCCGCCCAGTGAAGCACCCCAACTTCTCTTTCAGGTAATTGTCAGCAACACAGCAGTAAATATCAACATGAAGCCGATTGTTATTGTAGATCACACAGGGAGAACAAAGGGTAAAATATTTAACTGCAGCAGTGTTTGACTTATATTCTGTGCAGTGAGAAAACCTGAAGTCATTTTCAAGATCCACCATTTCTTACTTCTTTTCAGTCGGGTCAAGTTTCTAAGCTCTCTAAATCTCCATTTTCTGGCTAATGAAAAGAAAATAGGATTCCACTGGGTCTCCTATTTACCTACTCCAGGACTTCTGTGAGGATCAAATGAGATGAGGCACTGGGAAACCCTTCACAAACATTTGGTTAAAGTGTAAAATGTTTGCACCTGGCTATAAAGCAAGTTGTGTTCCTGGACTGAAGAAACTCCAAGAAGGCTAGTCGCTAGGGAGAGGAAGCCGGGCATTGCTATGTGACGTCATTACCCGGTGCCCACAGCCACCATTTCTGGCTGGGCTGGGCTGTGGGCCACATTTTGCATCATGAGGTCTCCACAGCATTGGCTGTGATTTGGTGGGCTGTCGCTCCAGGGTGGTAGCAGAGCCTGTGTCCCACTTGGGGGAACTGAGTGTTGGTTTGTGGGTGCCAGGTCCGCAGTGCTGTTTATTGTTAAGTGGCCTGTTGCTAGGGAGAGGAAGCTGGCGTTGCTACACGACATTATTACCCAGCACCCACAGCCACTGTTTCTGGGCTGGGCTGGGCTGTGGGCTGCATTTTGCATCATGGGGTCTTGGCAGCGATGGCTGCGATTTGGTGGGCTGTCACTCTGGGTAGTGGCGGGCCTGTGCCCCACTTGGGGGAAGCCGAATGTTGTTTTGTGGGCACCAGGTCCACGGTGCCAGTGCGCGTCACGGCAGCTCCTGCATTGAGCATCTGCCCCATGGTGGTCAGTGCATGTCAGAGCGACCGGTCAGACACTTAGCATATTAGCCTTTTATATATATAGATAATCATGGCACTGTTATTTAAAATGACTGGAAACCAAATCAAACTCAATATGTTGCCTAGCAACTATGAGAAACAAACACTTTAGTTTCTTAAGCTGACAGGCATTAAAACACTACCAGATTCCTAAAAATACCTACCTCAGAGTTCAGGTCTCAGTTAATCTTTGTAGTTCTTAAGCATACTGTTTTCCTCCATTAAAACATGTGACGTTAAAATTCCTAAGATTCACTTTAATAATTACATCAGTAATTCTGCATCTTTTTTCTTTTTAATCTTCAAGTAATTTTAAGTTGCTTTCAATATTAGTACTCTAAAAGGACAAATTAAATGCCTATAAACATAGATAACTTAGCAAAATTTTTCTTTTGGCTTAGATAGAAATTGTGAGGGAGATGACAGCTGAAAAGTTTCGGTGCTGCAGATGTGTGCTGAAGAAAAAGTAGTTCCCATTTTTCTTTCACCAGTGAATTTCCACTAGCTGGGTCCTCATTATCCAGAGACAAGTGCCTGCAGGAGGAGCAGGGAGTCTGTGTAGCTTCATTACTCATGCTGTGTCATCAGGGCAGGGTGATAGGGAGCTATGGCTTCTAGATCAGGGCCATGCCTAAATAGGAACTCTAGAAAGCACCTAAACAAAGAATGGCTATGTGACTCCATGGAGGGGAGTTAGTTTATATTCCTGCTATCAGAAATATGAGCAAGTTGCTGTTTTTTTAAAAATACATTAAAATATATTGTACATTCTAACAGGAACAAACCATTTTCCATCTCATTGGCTTGGAGAGCAATAGAGTCAAATCAGGTGAAGAGAAAATGTGCTGTTTATTTTAATTCAGAGAAATAAAAATAATGATGCGGACAATTATTTAGTAAACATTTATTATTGTGAAGCACTAGGTAAATGCCATGCATCTAATCCTCTTTACTACATTTGAAATAGGTAGCTAGAGTTACCCATTTTAAATATGAAGAATTAATGGACAGAAAGTTTAGGTATCTTGTCCAAGGTCACACATGGAAAGTGGCAGGATCAGTTTCAAACCTGAGCCTATCTTGGTTGCAGAAGTCTAGTCTTTGGCCATGAGAGTACATTTAAGTCCTCACTTATTGTTCAACTAGTGGCCCGGTGCACGAAATTTGTGCATGGGGGGTGTGTCCCTCAGCCCAGCCTGCACCCTCTCCAATCTGGGACCCCTTGGGGGATGTCCGACTGCTGATTTAGGCCCTGCGGGATCAGGCCTAAACCGGCAGTCAGACATTCCTCTCACAATCCGGGACCCATGGCTCCTAACCACTTGCCTTCCTGCAGCCTGATCACCCACAACTGCCCTCCCCCACTGGGACCTGCCTCCTCCACGCAAGGTGGTGGAGACGGTGGGACCGACCTCCTCCGTGCTGTGCAGAGCCATGGGACCCCCAGGCCTCATTGTGCGGAGCGGCCACCAGGCCCTGCCTTCGCTGTGCACACGGCCATCTTGTGGTGGCCATCTTGTGATGACGTCGTGCGCAAGGGCCACCTAGGCTTTTATTAGTATAGATATTAGCTAATTGATCTATATTAATATGTTTTTTATTCTGTTTGGAAGTTTTATTAAAATTACCAGATAATCAAGAGACTATCAAATTTACTGGAAACAAGACCATTTGTTCCTTGCTGAATTTAATTGAGGTAAAGCTTATGATGAAACAGAGGGTCACTGTATACATGTGGGCTATATGCCAATTCACCTCATTTCCTACTGTGTTTTATATAATTTTATTCCCCTAGAGAGCTTAGCTCAGACCCTTAAATATACATAAGTGCTCAATGAAAAATTGCTGAATGAATGATTCTAGTTTATATGTAACTCTTAATTGTGATTTCCTTTAATGGCTATGTCTTTCTATATGTTTTGACTTTGTCAAGGTCTGGATGTGGTAGTCACATAGAAGCAGTGTGAGTCACAGTATCAGTAATGCGTCTATAGTGCTTTGTAAGTGTCAGGCACTGCTTTAAGTGTTGTACAAACATGAACTCATCTAATCCTCAGGATTACCCTAACACTATGAGATGAGTACTAGTATCCCCGTTTTATAGATGAGGAAACTGAGGCAGAAAGAGATTAAGAAATCTGCCAAGATCATGTAGCTTATAAATAGTGGAGCCAGGATTTGAACTCAGACTGTCTGGTTCCAGAGTCTTGTGGCCTTGATAGGGTCAAGAGGAGGAGAATTGAACAGTACCAGCTTGCCTCGAGAGGCTCAAGTTGCCTTTCTTTCTTTCCCTTTTATCTAAACCTCATACTCTGCTCCATACCTCATCCTACTTCCTCCTCTCACTCCCAAGAAGTATACTTAGGATGACCCAATTATTTTTCATAGAGACAGGGACACCTTTGAGAGTAAAGTTGGTGGTAACTGGGTGGAATGCCAGGGAAATGAGCATGAACCCAAACTGCCCTGGAAACCAGGATATTGGATCACCTTAAATATGCTGTGCCTATGCTTTACCGTTGTCATTGTTGTTTGGAGTGTATAAAGGAAGCACGGTGAAATAGATCCACTTTGATTTTGCCAGCTTCTATTGTAGGATACTAAGCTGTTTCCAATAGTTCTCCACTAAGAAAACTGCAATGCATACTCTTATGCTTTCATATTCCATACGTATGTATGAGTAAATCTGTAGGATAATCTTTGCTAAGCTGAAGAGTATACATATTGTAGCTTTGGTAGACATTGCTAAATTATACTCCAAAGAGATTTTCCCCTTACCCACTCAGGTCAGCACACATGAGAGTGTCTGTTCCTAATACAGTTGCCTACGGAGTATGAAATATAACTTTTGGATCTTTGACTATCTGATGGGTGCAAAATGATATTTCAATGGGAAGCTTATTTGTAGTTATTTCCTTTTTATTTCCTTTTCTATGAAACTATTTATTCTTTTTAATTTTTTTTTCTATTGGGTGAATGGCTTTGCTATTTGATTTGTGTGAGCCCTTAATATATATAGTCCTTTGTGATACTTGTTGAAAATGTATTTTCTAAGTTTGTCATTTGTGCATTTATTTTCCGATAGTTTTTGCTACACAGAAAATTTTACTTTCTTACAGTTGTACTAGAGGCCCGGTGCACAAAATTCATGCCCAGGGGGTGGGGGGCTCCTCAGCCTCACCTGCACCCTCTCACAATCCGGAACCCCTAAGGGAATGTCCCTCTCACAATCCAGGACCGCTGGCTCCTAAATGCTTGGCTGCCTGCCTGCGGATCACCTGTAACCACTCTGCCTGCCAGCCTGATCACCCCTAACCACTCACCTGCCTGCCTGATTGCCCCTAACCACTCACCTGACTACCCGATCACCCCTAACTACTCTGTTGCCTGCCTGCCAGCCTGATCGCCCCTAACCACTCAGCTGTCTTCCTGGTTGCCCCTAACCCCTCTGCCTGCCTGCCTGATCACCCCTAACCACCTCTGCCTTGGCCCCTGCCTTCCTGGTTGCCCCTAACCCAGGGGTGGGCAAACTTTTTGACTCGAGGGCCACAATGGGTTCTTAAACTGGACCGGAGGGCCGGAACAAAAGCATGGATGGAGTGTTTGTGTGAACTAATATAAATTCAAAGTAAACATCATTACATAAAAGGGTACGGTCGTAGTTTGCCCACGGCTGGACTAGACTGTTCAGTCAGGTTCAATAAGCAACATTCAGGATTCAGAAAATTTGCCCTAACCCCTCTGCCTGCCTGCCTGATTGCCCCTAACCACTCACTTGCCTGCCTGATCACCCCTAACCACCTCTGCCTAGGCCCCTGCCATTGTGGCTTCGTTTGGAAGGACATCCGGAATGACATCCGGAAGATCTTTCAGCTGTCCAGTTATATTAGCATATTACGCTTTTATTATTATAGATTTGTTCTATTATGCTTTTGAGTATTACTTAGGAAGTGTCTGATATTCTGATTATATATATTTAAATCCATAATAGTTATTATTAAAATTATTACAGTGTATATGTTTGAACACAGCATACACACATGTCATTTCATGAACTTAAATATTCAAATAAACAAGAGTATATAAAGATTTAGCATGAAAATTATCCCAATGTGTTAGCATTAGAACATTTCTTTAAGCTTTCACAGGGCTTTCAACTATCTCGCATTTATTAGACAGAATATTTTTTCAGACAGCTGGTAAAGGCAAGAGAAAGCCCACTTAAGTTTATTTCTTTGTCTTTTGTTTCTATCTCCTTTCCCTCAGGAGTATCAAGGTATGTCAGTGACATCAGCTGATACATTCCAACTTCTTTTAGAAAAGAAAAGAAAGAAAAATAACCCCAACAACAACCAAAACAGTGCATTGTTCAAACTCTTTGGGTCCCTTTAGTCCCAGAGGAAAATTTAGAGTGTTGTTTCTCTCCGTGATCTAATCTTTTTGGATTCTGACCATGTTTACTTAATTTGTTCTATAATTAAGAAAGGAGAAACACCTTCCCTTTTGGTAACAAATGTTTTACCCATTAATTTTGTAATCATTGAAGTGAAATAAAAACAGTGTGTGTTAGGCTCTCTCCTTACCCACAGTTATCCTGCTCACTGACACCACTTTATGATTCTCTTCAGACCATCCTGGCTGGACCACATGGCTCAGTTAATATTGTGTTCTTTTGCCTTCCTTGATGACTTTATCAACATGGCTACCAGAGCGAGGGGTGTTGACACGAAATTGATGTGCTCAAGGCCATCAGCTAGCAGTCGACTATTGCTCACATGTCTTTTTCTTCTCTCTCTCTCTCTCTCTCTCTCTCTCTCTCTCTCTCTCATTTTTTGGCTGAGATTGGCTTGGTTTGATTTCTTCCCCAAGTGAAGTTTTTAGAACAGGTGAGAAAAATTTTTGGGTTATAAGAAAACCAACAAAAGAAAAAAGGAGTTTTCCCCTTACCATCCAAAATCATTATGATTTTGTTCCTGAAGATAATTTTAGAAAATCATCTCTGTACGATGAGAACACAAATTTGTCCCTGTTCTTGACAGCCCAAAGTGTTCAGGATGAGGACTTCTCTAAACAAGTAGCTTAACGTGGAGATCATTATGAATGTTTGGAAATTCCATGCTGGGTGTGCGGAGGGGAGAGTGTCACTATGTTAGGAGGTAAATGTTTTTGCTTGGACTGAATGTATGCTAATGTCTTGCAAAGAAAACATTAGCTGTGCAATAATTAAAGGTGTAATTAGCACTTGATTTTCTAGCCAAATAGTGAGATAAGATAATCTTGGAAGTCAGACAGACTTGGTTGGGAATTCTGGCTAAACAACATACAATGGTCACGAGCTTGGGTACATCCTTAATCTCTCCTCAATCATCTTAACCGTGTGTGTGTGTGTGTGTGTGTGTGTGTGTGTGTGTGTGTGTGTGTGTAAATGCTAACTTTGTTTAATTAGCTAAGATATACAAAAACATCAAACCAAGTGCTTAAAGAATAGTAGACGCTATTTCAAGTTTAAAAACTGGCTGTGGTAAGAGTGTAATATAAACATTAAAAAACCTGCAACATGTCAAATACCATTACAGAGTAGAAATCAATGGGCAATTAACTCAACTAGCTGAGCTGTTAGTGACAGTGAGCTGTGAGTGTTATGAAGACAAAATGGTGTGGGAGCCATCACTTGGGGAGCAAAAGCTTTGTGCCAGCTGTGAATCAGAGGAAGAATTTCAAACAAGGACAGTCTCCCCGAAACCGCTGCTGCCATTAACCAAAGAACGATTTCCACATTTATAGTGTGGTAGTGAAGGTTGGCTGGACATCATTTCAACAGGAATTTACTAAGTGCATGAACATACCCAATTTGAGCTCACTTCCCTTCTCCAAGATCATTGTCTCATTTGGGAAATCAAGGAATCCATGAATAGAGCAATGAAACCCAGCCTTGTACTAAATTGAATTATGTACAGAATTCTAAAATGTGTTTCAAATATAAAGGGTGCCAAAGCCAAATAGAAAGGGTCCCTGTTGAGATATTGTGAAGATCTATTGCTCCTGGTTGCCTGAGACCACTGTTCCCCCTCTCTGCTTCTTTTGGGAAATAGCTCTTCAACTACAATTACATGGTAGTAGAAGGGACTATCAGTCATTGCTTCCTGACTTGCTCTTTACACACTCCACAACCCTGCCTCCACGCAGGGATGAATAAGTGGCCTGAGTTATTTCAAGATAGTACCCTCTTGCTCACAAGGATTGGTCCTAAAGTGAGGGAATGACTCGAGCCAGGCTAATGGAGTCCTTTCCTACTATATTTTTTAACTGGAATTGGAGAAAGATTTTTTTTTCATGTTTTGGTGGTGAAGCTAGTTAGATGTGAGCCTGCAGATGATAATAAACATCATTCCGCTGCAGGGAGAAAATCTGATTGTGAGAATGATGTCAATGGTCAGAGAGAAGCAGAGATAAGAGAGAGAGAGGGAGAGGCTCTGGTTCCAGTTGAGTTTTGAATTGTGTTCCTGTCATTCTTAGTCAAAGAGCCCTAAGTTAAGTGATGTCATCCTTTATGGCATTGCTTGCCTCATTTGCTTATTTTGGTTACCAGCACAATGACTGAAGGTGCCCTTTGAGTCTGAGTTAAGACCCTCGTTATAACAATCTCCAAAGGAATCTCTTTACTAGTAAGTCAGAACCACAAAAGGACTATTTGAAAAGAACCAGATAAGTATAGAAATTGAATTTGTATAGTTGATGATATAGCCTGCCTTTTTCTATTTAGCAGGTTCTTCTGGTTTCACCACTTACTGGCTTTATGACTTTGGGTAAGTGACTTAATTTTGCTATACTTCTTTACATAGCTGTAAAATGGGTATAATGATTGCATTACCTTATCTAAATTGTAGTATAGGATAATGAGTAAGAACATGTTCTCTAGCAGGAAGATTTCCTATGGTGAAATCCTACCTCCACTATTGTTTGTAGATGGTTGTGACCTTGGGCAAGTTACTTATTTAATAGCTGTCTTAGTTTCCTTATTTGTAAAAAAGTGGTGATAGTAGTATCTACCTTATAAGGTTGTTATGTACATTTAGTGAGTTCATGTATTTAAAGGTGTTCACATGGCAAATATTATATGTGTTAATATTTATTATAATGACCCTATCTATATAATAAAAGCCTAAGCGACCATTGTGGCAGAACGACCAGAATGATCGGTTGCTATGATGCGTACCAACCCCCGGGGGCAGATGCTCAACGCAGGAGCTGCCCCCTGGTGATCAGTGTGCTCCCATAGGGGGAGCACCGCTCAGACGCATATTGAAATAGCGTCTATATGAAGCTGGGTTTACAGCTGGCAAGTGCAGCTGTGGTGGTGGGAGCCTCTCCTGCCTCCACAGCTGCACTAAGGAGCAGCCAGCAGGTGGGCAGTAAGGAGCAAAGGGTCCTGGACTGCGAGAGGGCACAGGCAGGCTGAGGGACCCCACCCCCCCACTGCCCAGTGCACAAATTTTGAAATTATCATGTCAAATTTTGTGCACTGGGCCTCTACTTTAGTTATAAAGGGGGTTAAATAGAATTTGTATTACAATGCCTTCTTCACAGTAAGTACTCAGTAAATGTTAATTGCTGTGGCTGCTGCTATTTGGGTCTAATCTCAGCTGTGCATTAGCAGCCATTTTTCTAAATGCCAATGTCAGATTAATATTGTTAAAGTAACACTTTTGTCATGTTTTACACATGCTAAATACTTTCAGTGGCTGCCTATTTCCCACAGATAGTGAGTGATCCTTCTTAGACCATCTTTATCCTAATCATTTTAAGCTATTCCCCAGGATTGCCTCACATGGTCACTTTGCTTAGTTAAAAGGTTTTCTCATCACTCATTGTACATCGAGAACTGCACAGAGTCTGAGATTTTACCTTACTTATAAGCTAACAAATTAGCCTACCACACTTTCATGGATACTGGCAGAAGACATAAAATCCCTGGGTCATTACTCACAACACAGCAAGCAACTTAAGCTTTATGTTTGCACTGGTTATCTTTACCCCTTAAGTCCCCTAGTGGGGAGACACAGAGGGGCCCAGGTGGATTATGGGAGAGTGCATAGCATAGTGACTTAGGGCATGGTTTGCCTTGATTCAAATTCCAGTTTGGCCACTTTCTTAACTAGTCTGTGCCTTGTCATTCTCATCTGAAAAAATGGGTAAAATAATACCTACCTCAAATGGTTGTTATGAAGAGCACACGACTTTATATTTGCAAAATGCTTACATAGTAATACACACATATTAATCCATATATACAGTAATCCATGTATTTTAATCCATATGTATGTAGTCTCTCTCTCTATATATACTGATCCACATATAATAAATAAATGAAATAGCAAAATGGGAGTATATGAGATTACTCTGGAAGAATATTGGGAGAGAAGAGAAGAGAAGAGGGCTAAGGGTTGAGGACAACCAATATTAAGAGAAAGGCAAAAGAAAACAAGCCAGCAAAGGAGGGAGGCAGGGGATGACTCGGGAGAGTGGAGCCCTGCAAGCCCAGGAGGAGTGTGCTACCATGCGGGCTTCAGGCAGGAATGTAAACCTTGAGATGGCAGGTGCATTTCTGCTTTATTCCGGCTCAATTCTCTGGACTTAGCACAGTGCTGAGGACATATAGGAGGTGTCCAATTAGTACTTGGTAAATGAAAAATAACAAATAGAGAAATCAGGAAAGATAAGGACCTGAGTATACTTATTTAGGTTTCCCCCTATGCAATGCCAAACTAACACCAGACTTTGATGTTACAATCTTCTTAATCCCCGGTTTATCCCTTAGAGCGATTGCCTCTTATTACCATGGTTTCATTACAATTTTATGAAACTGTCCAGAGTCCCATTTTTTAAAATAAGTGCATTCTGCCTATGATAGTTATATTTTTAGTCTTTTTTTTCTAAATGCCAAAATTAGACATTAGATAGAAGACCTGGCCATCAACCAGGCCACTGGATGACTCAAGATTCTGTCACTTGACCTCATATTAAAAATATGAGGGCCAAAGTGTTTGTCTGACAAGCAGCACTACAGCAGTGTTTTCTGCTTTTCTGTTTTACTGTACACAAAATGCAGTCAGATCTCAAATACTCATTTCCCTTTAACTTGGGCCAGTGGCAGTATATTGCTCTTCATTGAGAATGATCCAGTTGCAAAAATCGCCACATGAGAATGTGGTCACAACTGAAGATCAGCACCACATTTTCAGGCCTGTTTAGACAACGGATTTCATTTAACTGATGTCAGATTAAATTTCCCTAATTGTACATTAATTTTATTACTTCCTTGCTCGTAAATCTTCTATGGAGCATATATTCAAGCCTTTTAAATCCAGCCAAGTGCCCTTTTCTGACCCGCCCCACTCCCCCAGCAGAAACCCTATAGTCAGCCTACAGTCTACTTTCTTTTTCTTTTCTCAAACACTTCATTCCCCTACTTCTTTACATTTTATTGGATCTATATTCCTAGACATCTTATAGTACTTGTTTTGAATGGATTTTTTTTTGTATTATCTAATGGATTATTACTGGCGCTTAAGAATATGCCCCCCCCCCTTTTTTGTATGTGGCTCATTTATCCACAAGTCTGCTGACTTTTATTGTATTGCCATACCTGAACTTAGAGGCTATTGAATTTCCTGTGTAGAGAACCATCTTTTCCACAAATAATGACAGTTAGTTCTCTTCATTTCCAATTATTATGTCAAAAAATTTTATAGGCTTACATTTACTGAACCTATGCTAAAATATTCAGTAGAAGTAGTAATAGCTGGCATCCTTGTCTTCCTCCTGACATTAATAAGAATGCTTCTCAAATTTCACCATTAAGCTACTTGCTGAATAACTATATATGTGAGTCAGCATTCTGAATGGTTAAGAGCTAGGACTCTGTCTGGGTTTAAATTCCAACTCTGTCACTTATTGCTGTGTTATATTGAACAAATTAACTCTAGCTTGATTTCCTCATGTGTGGTATTGGGGATGACAGCACCTAACCATAAAGTTGTTTTAAAGGTTCGATGAGTTAATACATATAAAGTGCTTAAAACTATCTGGCACATCACAAGCATGATATGTATTCCTTATATAAATATATTGAGATGATCTTTTTAAATTTCTCATTCAATGTATTATTACCTTATATTATCACATTGAATAGCCTTTAAGTTCCTGAGAGAAATCATATTTGAGCATGAGTTTTCAAAAATACATGGTTTACTTCTACTCAATATTGTGAACAGAGGATCTAGTTAGGACAATTAGGCAAGAAAAAGAGATAAAAGGCATCTAGATTGGAAAGGAAGAGGTAAAATTTTTTTCAGATGATATGATACTGTATGCAGAAATCCTAAAGAATTCATACACATGCAAAAAAACTGTGAGGACTAATAAGAAAATTCAGCAAAATTGCAAGATATAAGATCTATATACAAAAAGCAATTTATTTTTTAAATACTCATCTGAGAATATGCTTATTGATTTTAGAGAGAGTGGTGGGAGGGGAGAGAGAGAGAAAGAGAGAGAGGGAGAGAGAGAAGGGGAGAGAGAGAAAGAGAGAGAGAGAGAGAGAGAGAGAGAGATATGTGAGAGAAAAACATCAGCCAGCTGCTTCCTGAACGTGCCCCGAGTGGGGACTCAACCCACAACTCAGGTATCTGCCCTGACTGACCAGGAATCAAACCCATGGGAATCATATGAGATGATCAATTGTATTTTCTATATACTAGCAATAAACAAGTGAAAAAATGTAAGAAAATAATTTAATTTACAATACCATCAAAAGAATAAAATATTAGTAATAAAGTTAACAAAAGAAGTGCAATACTTGTACACTAAAACATTTAAAAAAGAAATAAGGAAGATCTAAATAAATGGAAAAATATCTGTTGCTTATGGATTGGAAGACATTATTCAGCTAGAAATACTCCCCAAACTGATATACAGGTTCCATACAATCCCTATAAAAATTCCAGTTGCCTTTTTAAAAAAGAAATGACAAAGTAATCCTAAAATTTATATGTAAATTGCAAGAATCCCAGACTAGTCAAATCAATCCTGAAAAAGAACAGAGTTAGGACTCACACTTCCTGATTTCAAAATTGACTACAAAGCTATAGTAATCAAGGCAGTGTGGTACTGACATAAAGATAGTCATATAGATCAAGGGAGTAGAATTGAAAATCTTGAAATTAACCCTTCCATTTAAGATCAGTTGATTTTTTGACAAAGGTGTCAAGTCAACTGAACAAAAAAAGAATAGCTTTTTCAACACACACTCCTCCTCTGTTTGATTTCTAAAACTGGAATTACCCAGGGTTCCTTTCTTGGGTCTCTTTTCTGCTTTTATCATTTGTGCCAGAGTGCTTCCATTTGCCTCTCCACATTTGCTTTCTCCCCTTCTCTTCCTTGATTTGTGCCCAAGAGGTGACAGAATCTTTTGCCCTTGACTTCTAGTTGAACATTGAGAGGAGAGTGAGGGTGGGGGCTATTTATTCTGCTAGCCTTCCTTAACTAAAGGTTGCAGCTCTTGTCAGGGGTCCTCTCCATCCAGTTACCTCCTCTGGGTTCCTAGTGACCTCTCCTTCCTCTTACCCCTTTAAGCATGTGGCTTTTGGGGCAGTGCACTATCACTTATTCTTCACCCTAATTTCTGCCTCACCATTTAAATAGATCCCTTGTTAAACTCTCCTCAAGATTGGAGTGTTTTACTGGGACTAATAAATCTACATGCTCTCCTTTGCTGATCTCATCTAGTCGTACGGGTTTAAATTTCATGATTCCACAGATAACTCAAATTTTCATCCATAGTCTGGACTTCTCCCTTGAGATTCCCATTTGAAATTTCCACTTGAATAGCTTCAAACTTAATATCAAAACCTCCAATTCTCATTCTCACCCAACTTCCAACCTCTCCCCATACTTCCCAATGTCAGTAAATGGCAATATTCCTTCAGCTATGGAAGCCAAAAAGCCTGGAGTCATTTTTCACTTTTCTCTTTCTTTCACACTCCCCATTCGATTTAACAGAAATCATCTTTCTTTTCGACATATATTCAGATTTTAACCAGTTCGCACCACCTCCACTGCTTCCACCTTGGTCCAAGCCATCATCATCTCTGGCCTGGATTGCTTGAACAGGTTCCTAATTTGTTTCCTTGCCTCTTTCCATGCTCTTTATACCTTGTGTAGTCTTTTCAACACAGCTGTTGGAGTGATCTTTTCAATGTATGAGTCACATTATGTCTTTTGTCTCTTTAAAATCTCCCAGTAGCTTTTCACCTCTCTAGGAGCCAAAGCCAGAGACTTAAAAACGGCCCGGCCGGGTCTGTGTGCTCTGGCCTCCTGCTGCAGTTCTGACTTTTGCTCTTACCCCTCTTCTTGCTCACTCCACTCTGGTCACACTAGTCTCCTGCTGTTCCTTGAGCATGTCAGCAATGCTCCTGCCTTAAAGTATTTGGACTTCCTGCGTCATCTGCCTGGGAGACTTGGCTCCCTCAGATATTAACTTCTCTCTGGCACTCGCTATAAAAAAACATCCTTCTTTCCACTCCGCTGCTCTTTTCCTTCCTTACCTTCGTTTATTGTTTCTTCCTAGCACGTTGACCCTCTGACATATGTTATATTTCCTTGTTTATTTGTGATCTGTTTCCCACACTGCCCTTTCCCCACAATGAGAATGTAACCTAAATATGCACGGATTTTGATTTGTTCACTAATTTTTTTTCTCTCTAGCACCTAGAATACTGCCTGGCATGTCATGCTGCTCAATAATTGCTGTTGAATAAATAATCGGGTAGATTAATGAAAGAGTTTTAATGATTAAGGTAGACAACATCTATATAATCTCTAGAGTTGTTTGTTTCAGAGCTCCTGATCATGGTAATATTGGGAATGTGTAGGTGTAGTTATGGAGGTAGGGGATCTTTGGATCAGTTCTTTGTCTTGAGACTTTGTTTTTTTCCCTCCTACTTTCTCAGATCTAATACTTCCTAGTAAACCATAGTCCATAGCAGCAAGTGAATCTTTTTAAGCTTCCTACGTACCCATGGTAGTTCCAACTCAGATGTGGCTTCAGGCAGGGTGCCTGGTTCTGGCTGCTCATCTTCCAGAGCCTTGCTCGCTGCTTGCCTTTCTGTTCTGTTTCCAGTTCATGGAGATATTTATCTTGATCTTGTACTCAGCTAGTATCATAATGCTTGTATCTTTTTAAATATATTTCCAAACATGGTTGAGGGTTAGGAGAGAGAGGGCGTGGTAATTTATGAACTTACTAAACCATCTTGATTAGAAGTCCCCATGCATTTCCAAACAATGTTCAAATTGTTGCCAGATTAAAAATCCAGGAGACAGCACATAAAAATTCAGATTTACAGTTTATCTTGAAAATTTGCAACATCTGGCAACACTCGGCCGGAATTTCTACATGTAACAGCTGATTAGAGGTAAGTAAATAGTAAGACCCTTCAATGGCTCATGCACTCTACAAGTTCCCAAGTTCTCACCACCGCATATTTTCTTAAACTTGACAGAAATGACTTAGCTCCTTTGCTTTATCTGCTTAACCCTTGTGGGTATTTTAATTTGTAATCCCTATTTTGGGTACACCATGAGCTAAAGTATTAGTAATTTATTAAGAAGTTGCAAGATAAAAGCCATCAAACAAAAAAGTCTTTATTTTGAAACCTATATAAGAAGTGGAGAGATGAGAGGCGAGAAGCAAGAGGCGAGAGAGAGAGAGAGAGAGAGAGAGAGAGAGAGAGAGAGCATTCAGTGTATGTTTTTTCTCCCTAGTGAAAAAATTTTCTCTTATCTCCTTGGGCCCCAAATTGCCAAATCTACTAAATCTGCAAGTTTTTCCTTTTTGGCTAGACTTCTACCCTTAAATACATTATTTTTTGGTTAAAACCTTATATCAGGGAGTACCATGGAATCTGATGATGCTGTTACACAGTGAGTAGCAGAGCACTGAGAATGTCATATGTCTACTCTTCTGTCAAGGTAAGATCTCTCTAATTCAAGAAAGAGCTAATCATTTGGTGATACTGACAAACTTTTCCTTCTAAATTAAACCAAGTAGTTATAAGAATCAGATTTTTCATGCATGCAAGAATCTAGGTAATCTTCTTCTTTGCCCAACTACCACAAGTATTCTTCCCAGAAACTGTGGCTAGTTTCAAAATAGTTTAAGGTATAAATTCCTGGTGTATGTTACATCACGACTTCTGTCCAAATTTGTACAGGTTTGTACATTAGTAACCATGGAATGGGCATTGCCTAGTTTATGTGATTTGCAGAGTTATCAGCAATAGCTCCCCGTGTTTGCCCTGCCAGAAATGACTATGCGGCTCATTTATCCAGTTTGACACAATGAAGCTATTGTTGAAGAGCAAGTAAATCCTCTTAGGTTTGTCATCTCATTGCAGATTTCAGGTTTGCAAGGGCAGTTTACATAATGTTGCTTATACTTCTTGGATGTTGTCAGAAAACTTATGACTCCATTACTTATTACTCATGCACCCTTATAACTTGCCTGTGCCTAGGTTAGGAGGCATATTTGTGGTCCACAGAGTTTAATTTTGTAAAATTCGTCTGTATTGTTGAAAGTATTACAGATGTCTCCCTTTGTTTTCCCCATTGGCCCCCTCCACCCTGCTCCACCCCCCCCAGGACTTCATCACATTATTGTGTGTGTCCGTGGGTTATCAGAGAGTTTAATTGTTGAAGTATGGTTCTGAAGTTATGTTGTGGCCTGTTTTTATGTTCAATTGTTTCTTTTTTATAAAAGTTAAAACTTTTCTCTTCAAACAAATACTTAACTAATATTCAATCACCACATTTCCAAGGAAGAGTTATTATACAGGACAAGATTTAAAGAAAATGAAACATTAAGCACAATTAAAGTGTAACAAAAAATGAGATACTATCAATATTTGTTTAATCCAACCTTGTTTTGTCTCCTAAACTTGAGTTTGATGGATGCACCTTGAGTTACAAACAGTGTTTTTATTTATATAATTTTTATTACTTTGTTGCTGTTTGTTACTCTGTGGTTGACTCCACTCAGCATTGGAGGAAATTTTTGGCTGCTTACTCAGGAACTAGAAGGCAAGTTACAATTTCTTGGGAAGATTTGGTTCATAGGAAAGGATAGAAAAATGGATTTTGTGGACTCATTTGTATCAGCTGAGCCTAAGCTTAACCACGTTTGAGCTATCTAGATTTAATGGTCCCTCTTAAGTCAGAGTAGAATCTTCCTTTTCCCTTCCCTATGATTACATGTGTCTTAAGCCCCCAAAACTCCAATTTTTAAGAGTTGCCTTACAGATTTTCCTATCCTGTCTTTTGGGGCTCTGGAGTGTGTTGGAAGTTAATTTTAAAATTCTAGTTGTAATAGAGTTATTCTTAGAAATCAGTCCTGCCTTTTCTGCCTCCTCAGTGACAGTGTGGGTGTCCCTCCCACACTGAACTACAACCTAGTTGACCAGGGCCAGCAAGGCATCTCCATTAGTTAGGCAGGCACAGGTGGCCAGGATAGAGTCACTGAGGTAGCTGCATGTGAATGGGGATATATATATATATATATCTTGACTGTGCCTGAGTTAGGAGGCAATATCTATAATAATAAAAGCATAATATGCTAATTAGACTGGATGTCCTTCCGGATGACCTTCTGGATGAAGCCAGGGCTGCTAGGGAAGCCTGGGTCCTGGGTGCCAGAGGGAAGCCAGTGCTGGCCTACTGTTGCACGAATTTCATGCATCAGGTCTCTAATATATATATTCTCACCCAAGGATATGTTTTTATTGATTTTAGAGAGAAAGGAAGGGAGAGAGAGAGAAACATCAATGTGAAAGAGACACATTGATTGGTTGCCTCTGTAAGCACACTACAGGGAATTGAGCCCGAAACCTATGTATGTGCCCTGACCGAGAATTGAACCTGCAAACTTTTGGTGTATGAGACAATACTCCAAACAACTGAGCCAGGGCTGAATGGAGATATTTTGTAAAAATGTGAGGGGATAAACAGCAACAGAAGGAGCCTCTTTAGTACCTGTACAGATTGTCCTTCATGGAATCCCATTAGTCAAATCTTCAGTGTTTAGCCACTGCAGCTCGAGTGATCTACTAGCATCTTTGGTGACCTGGCCATTTGCCCACCCTCAGAAGCAGACATCCACCTTGCTCCTCTAAAATTCTAGTACCCCAGCTTTCCTTTATTTCTGCTTCTTTTTGTTTTCTGATTCTTTGTCCACTATTTTCCTCCTATTGCTTCTGTCTTCTTGTAATCTCTCTTGCTCTCTCTATCACTCTCATTTTCAAGTTCAAAACTACTTTTGATCTTTTTTGAACTTCTAATGCCTTGTTAGTCTGGTCCTCAGTTCAGCAGTATCAACATTACCTGGGAACTTGTTAGAAAGGAAGAACCTTAGGTTCTTCCTATGGACTAAGTATCTGGAGAAGTATTGTTCTAATGTGCTAACCCTTTTACTTTCTCCACCAGTTCCCACCTTATTATCTTTTTTCATTCTTTCATCATCATTATTTAGTTTAGATCTCTCAGTCCATTATTTGAATATCACTCTCAGCAATACTCTTAACTCCCTTGTCCCTTTGTCTCTTAAAACATTTTCCTTCCCATTTATCTGACAAAAGCCCAACCCTGGATGAATGTATTTGTACATCTTCTCCAGACATACAACGGAACAGCCTGGCACTGCCACAAAAAGTCACCCGTCAGGGAAGATTGCTGCCAATATACTGGGACCTTTAAAAGTTTGCTAATTTTTCCATGTTTACCTGGTAGATTCTCTCCTTCTGTTTTTAATAATTGTTTGGACCATTGTACACTCGAAAACTTCAGGTATTCTTAACTCCTCATTCACAGCGGATGACTTCACCTCCTCCTTCCTGAAGAAAATAGAAGGCATCAGATGGGAACCCCCTCAGCTTCCTGCTACCAAATTCATACAGTCCCATCTGTATCCATGTTTTCTTTTTTTCTATTTTAGTTTAGGATGTAGTCTTCTGATCATTTAAGGACAATTGCTCCACTTGCGTTTTGGATCTCATCCCTTCGGGCTTCATCAGGTGTCTTACATGTTCAATTCCTCTGCTCCACTTCCACTCTGCTACTCATTCAACATATCCTTTTCAATTGGGTTATTTCCAATTATATTCAAAGCTGTGCATGTCTCTTCTATCTTAAAAACAACAACTTTTTCTTGATTCCCACATTCCTCTCCCCGCCACCTTATTTCAATCTTTCCCACTCATTAAATCTAAATTTTCTAAAGAGTTTTTGGTATTTGGTGAGTCAATTTTCTCACCTCTAACTCACTCCTCTACTCTCTCCATTATGACAGTTGTTTCTAACATTGCACCAAAACAACTGTGGCTAAGGTCACCAAAGACCTTTATGATTTAAATCCAATGGACATTTCGCAGCAATTTTTTCTGATCTCTCAGCACTCTTGCCCACTCTTTGTTTTTTGAAACATGTGCTTATTTTGGCTCCCAGGACACCATGCTCTCCAGGCTTGCCTTCTTACTTTCTAGCATTTCCTTATCTGTTACTTTGCAGGTTCACCTTTCTCTGGCTCATTGGTTCTAAGCACTTTCCCTTTCCCATTTCATACTTTTATAGGTTGGGTTCTTTAGATCAGATGTTGTGATAGCACTTGGGGTACAAACTGTTCATTATGAGTCAACGCCTGTGGAAGGAAGGTGAAAATGTGAGAAAGAAGTTGAACTGGTATGCAGTCCCAACAACGCTTTGGCCAACCTGGTTGGGGGCCGGGGATGCATTTTAGATCCTGGACTCATCCACGATGGATCGATTGGGATTGAAGTGGCTGAGCCTCATACTTCTGCCTCATTCACAGGTGTGGGGTGCCCATATACTCAATTGCTTATTCAATATCTCTACTCGAGTGTCTCAGAGTTCTCAAGTGCAATGTGTCTAAACCCCATAAGAAACTTGTGAAATTTATCACCTAAATATCCTGTCAATCCATTCACTTTTCTTGTTTTCTACTGCAACTACTCTAGTCTGAACTCCTACAAAGTGATTTTATTTGGTCTCCGCATTTTTTCTTGTTTTCTACTGCAACTACTCTAGTTTCTCTAGCCTGAACTCCTACAAAGTGATTTTATTTGGTCTCCGCATGTCCACTTGAACTCTTTTATCAGTTTATTAAATTGTATCCAGAGCAATATTTTCAAATATGATTTTTTATTGTTACCTCCTCTCTCTACCTGACACCCATCCCTTCAGGGACTTAGCATTGTTGTTTTAAATAGAGACTAAAATAGCCCTAGCCAGTTTGGCTCAGTGGATAGAGCGTTGGCCTATCCAAAGGGTCCTGGGTTCAATTCCGGTCAAGGGCAGTTACCTTGGTTGCAGTCTCCTCCCCAGCACAGGCTTTGGTTGGGACTCATGAAGGAGGCAACCAATCAATGTGTTTCTCTCACATCGATATTTCTCTCTGTCTTTCCTCTCTCTTCCACTTGCTCTAAAAATCAATGGAAAAATATCCTCAGCTGAGAATTAACAAAAAAATAGAATAGAATAGAATAAAATAAATAGAGACTAACATAATGAATGTAGCTCTTAAAGACTCCTGTGATTTGACTCCTATCTATGTCTCCAGCTTAACTTCATTCTACTCTTTTCCTCAATTCTTGCATTCCAGTGGCACTAATTTATCATTTATTATTTTTTTTAAGTTTCTCTCATGGGCTCACAAGAGTCTAATACTGTTCTCTCTACTAGGAATATTCCTTTCCTATTCTTCAGTTTGTTAGCTTCAATTCTCTGTTTCTTAGCTCAACCCTCATTTTTTCAGATAAGTCTTCCTTAAGTCTCCCATATGGGCTCAAACCTTCATAGCATTCTGTAAGAACATGGATACTAATGCCTTTTCTTTGATTGGAAAACTCTCAAAGTGAGTTGCCAGCACACAGGAAGTTCACTAATTCTAGCCAGGTCTGAGACTACAGCTGGGGGCAGCTGTTTAATGCAGCATAATGAAGCCTTTTCAAAATGCAAATGAACACCTTATTCAACTGAAGTTTCAGTGGAAATTCAGAAAGAAAAATGCAAGTATGCAAATTGGACAGCTGCCAAAGAGGGAGTTGACCAACATCTTTAATTTCCCGAAGAGCACCATTATCCATTTTTATATACAATCTCCACCTGGCCCTAGAGAGATAATGAGTCCTCTGTAATGATTCATGGAGAATCAGTAATATGTAAACAATAATGTAGATACAAGGTACATACAGCACCTGCTATCATACAACTATACTACATATAATTACATGATACTAAACAGTGGGCAAGATCTAAAATTTTTGTTATGCATGGATTTTTAATTTTGCGTTTTAAACAACTCCTTGGTGATAGTGGACAGAAATAAACAACACTTAGTATTTTGTCTCCAGAAAAGTGGCTTGTAAAATAAAATCTAAACATATGCAAACCAATGTTTAGAAAATAAATGCTAGTAAATATATACTTACAACTTTTCTAATCCCAAAAGTGAAATCCTGAACTCAGGAAAAATTCTTTTATTTTATTTTAATTAATTAATTCATTTTTAAAAGTGTTTTTAAAAAATGATTTTAGAGAGAGGAAAGGAGAGAGAGAATAAAACATTCTGTATCACCCCAATAGGGAATTGAACCTGCAACAGGGGTATGTGTCTCAGCCAGGAATTGAACCCATCACCTTTTAGTGTATGATCAACACTCCAACCAATTGAGCTACACAGCCTGTTTTTCTTTTAGTTTATTTTATAGTCTTCTTTCTTTCTTGAGAAGCCAAGGGATCAACAAAAAATTGCGTATTTTTTTACATCAAGAATTTATAAATAAGTTGATCGGTCCATTCACTATATATTCATTTTATTGACTCACAATAATGAGCAAGACAATGTATTAGGTATTAGTGATACAACTGTGACCCAAACTAGACAATCCCTGTCTTTCTGGGCATTCATAACACAGTGAGTATGACAGACTCTAATGAAGTAATCACAGAAACAGCTGTAAAGCTACAACCGTGTGAAGAGATGTCAATGAGAAGTACTCAGTACACTGCTATGAAAACTGAAAAGTAATCTAACCGGTAGATTGATGTGGTCAAGGAGGCCAGGGAAGGCTATTCCTTTTCTGAAAATGAGAACTTTGAGCAGAGCTTTGAGGGATGAAACTAGTAAAACTTGCCAGACAAAATGAGAGCCTATGTGACAGCTGTGTGTTGGGAAGTTGCCTGGGATATAGGAAGGCGGGAAGGAAAGCCAGTGAGGCTGCCATGGAGGGAGCCCGCAGGGGGTATGAGATGGCCAGGGAGTAGCAGGAGCTAGGCTGCGGTGGGCTCACTGTGCTATGCTAAGGTGTTTTTGGTCTTATATAAAAAATATTAAAGGGTTTGAAGTAGAAGGCACAAGATTTAATTTGTATTAACTCCTAAGTTTAATGTCAATTAAATTTAAATTGCCAATATATAATCACCAAAATATGCGTGCAGGATATCTGCACATTTTACTTCATCTTATGTCCTTAAATATAAGAACATACTTTGAAAACAAATTTTGATGCTCATCAGTATTTTGGGAATGATTAATCAATTAATTAAGTTGGATTCATTGAAAAAATAAAGTGGATTTTTAACATTTTTCTTATGGGTTTAAGCTAGTTTGAGTTGGGTTTCTGTCATATGAAATCACAAATCTTTCCTTTGCACCAGCCTTGTAAGAAACCTCATGCCTGGATCAATCGAATCATCTGTATACCTGGGGTCTTAAAAACAATTACACAGTCATTGTAAGAATAGTTCCAAGATGCAAATTACTACTGGAGTGTGTAGGTCAGTGCCCCAAAACAGTCATGGTCCTCAGCACAGTCGGAACCTCAGTACTCCTTGGCAATATTTATTTTATCTCTGGTTAGGGTCTCTTCCATTCTCCTCAGTAATTTTATTTTTGTTTTATTTTTAAAATCTCCTTATAGCCTCTACCCTACTAATTTTACCATCTCTCTTGGTAGATGCTGCTGCCTTTATTTATTTCACTGAAGAAATTGACACATGTGGTGAGAAGGTCTCCTTGCCTATGAGTGGCTCTGCGGCTTCACTCATCCTTTCTTCTTTTTCCCTTGGCACACAGAAGAGCTGTCCTTCCTCATGAGCAAGATAACTATCTCATGCTTTCATTTTACTTTTCTTCACCTCCTTGTGGACATAACTTGGTTAATCTTTCTCTCCTGTGTTATCAGTTTCTCTCTACTGGTTCTTCATATGTAGTCTCTCCCATTAAACATAATCTTCTCAATTTTATATTCTCCTCTACTTATGATCTTTATTTTTTTTCCTTCACAGCCACACTCATTGAAATAGTTACTTATTTCCTCACCTCTCCTTTGTGTTTTAACTCACTACAGTATACCTTCTGCCTGGATTCAATCTGCTCAAATAAAGGTCACCAATGACATCCATACTGCCAAATCTTGTCTCTCATCTTCCTTGAGCTATCTGCAGCAAATGACATTGTTCATGGCTCTTATTTTGAAACTAGAGGCCCAGTGCACAAAATTCGTGCACAGGGTGGGGGTCCCCTCAGCCCAGCCTGCACCCTCTCCAATTGGGGATATTCCTCTCACAATCCTGGACCACTGTCTCCTAATCGCTCACCTGCCTGCCTAGCTGGTCACCCCTAACTGCCCCCCCCGCCAGTCTGATCGCCCCTCACTGCCTCTGCGTGCCAGCCTGATCGCCCCTAACTGTCCCCCCGGCTGGCCTGGTTACCCCCAACTCCCCCCTCCCTTCCAGTCTGGTTGCTCCTAACTGCAGCCCCCGCTGGCCTGGTCACCACTTACTGCCCCCTCCTGCTGACCTGGTCACCCCTAACTTCCTCCCCTGCCAGCCTGGTTGTCCCAACTGTCCCCCCCGCCCCCCGCTGGACTGGTCGCCCCTAATTGGCCCCCTCCACCCGCTGGCCTGGTCGCCTCTTACTGCCCCCTCCGCCAGCCTGGTAACCCCTTATGGCCTCCCCCGCCGGCCTGGTCACCCCATGCAGCCTGCTTGTTCAGTCTTTTGGTTGTCCCTCACTAACCCCCCTGCCAACCTGGTCACCACACACAGCCTGCTGTTCAGTTGTTTGGTCATCCCTCACTAACCCCTCTGCCGGCCTGGCCGTAGGCAGCCATTTTGTGAGGGCGTGAGGGTTAATTTGCATATCACCTCTCTATTATATAGGATAGTCTTTTTCCTTATCTGCCACTAGACTTCTCTCCAGTAATGTTCGTTTTAGCTTTTAGGTTGCTTTCTTCTATAGCTCACCACTAAAGGATCAACCTGCTTCATGACACACACTAATTTATTAAATACTTATTTTATGCCAGGCCCATTAGCTTATCCTATATAATAAAAGCCTAATATGCTAAGTGTCTGGTCGTCTGGTTGGTTGTTCAACCAATCAAAGCATAATATGCTAATGATATGCTAAGGCCGCTCAACCACTCGCTGTGACATGCACTGACCACCAGGGGGCAGACACTCTGACTGGTAGGTTAGCTTGCTGCTGGGGTCTGGCTGATTGGGACTGAGCGAGATGGGCTACGTGTGGGGGCGCATGTACAGTGTGATTGAAACTTCGTGGCCCATGCCCAGAAGTCAGTATTTTGTGGAAGAGCCACACTCAAGGGGCCAAAGAGCCTCATGTAGCTCGCGAGCCGCAGTTTGCCGACCACTGGGCTAGACACACCCTGGAGCCCTCCCACAGTCCCTCCCTGCCTGGCTAACCTCCCACATCCCTCCCTGGCCCTGATCGTGCACTGGTGGGGTCCCTCGACCTGGCCTATACCCTCTTGCAATCCGGGACTCCTTGGGGGATGTTGGAGAACCAGTTTCGGCCCAACAGCAGAATGACCAGTCACTATGACATGCACTGACCACTAGGGGGCAGACGTTCAACACAGGAGCTTCCCCCTGGTGGTCAGTGCGCTCCCACAGTGGGAGCACCACTCAGTCAGAAGCCAGGCTCATGGCTGGCGAGTGCAGCGGCAGTGGTGGGAGCCTGCTCCCCTCAGAGAGTGGGCCTAAGCCATCAGTTGGACATCCCCCTAGGGCTCCTGGACTGCCAGAGGGCACAAGCTGGGCTGAGGGACCCCCTCCAAGTGCACAAATTTTGTGCATCGGGCCTCTAGTGTAATTATAAATACTCTTTGAGGTAGGCATTATTATTATCCATACTTTACAAATGTGAAAGTAGAAGCTAAGAGAGGTTATATAACTTGCTTAAGATCATGTAGCTTGTAATACATGGAGTCAGAACTTGAATCCAGTCTCCTTTGTCTTATTTCAAGCAAGCTTTTTAATAAAGTATAATACAAAAACAGAAAAATGAGTAACTTGATGAACTTTTACAAAGTGAACACATCTGTGCAAACAGCAAACAGATCAAGAAACAGAATGTCCCCAGTGCCCCAGAAGCCCCCCATATCATCACAACACTCCCACAAAAGGTAACCAATATCTAGACTTCTAATACCATAGATATTTTACTTTTTTTTTACTTCATATGTGTATATGGATCATAGAATAATACAGGATATATGTAGGATTCATTCATTAATTTGTGTGTAAGAAAAACTCAATTGTAGTTATTACATGATTACACTTTAGTACTTTATTGTGTAATATTTTACCCATTTTTCTCTTAAATGGATTTTTGGGTTATTTGCTGTATTTTTTTCTGTAACAGTCAGTCTGTTATAAAATTTTCTATACATTTTTCAATGGACATTTTATACATTTATGGGGCATGCCTATGTTGATCTTAGTAGCCAATGACAAATGATTTTCTGAACTGATTTTGTCTTAAAATTGACTACTTCAGATCCTAATGCCCAAAATAAGTCCACTACCTTCCCAGTAAAATAGAAAGGTTTTCTTTGTTTATTGACCATATATTCTACATGTACTCCTCACCCAGAATTTATTTTTGTATGTATGAAGAATACTTTTATTCATTCCAGGCTCAAAATTTATTATTATATTGATTGAAATCTGTATCTCCTTTATTTATCTCAAGAAAGGACTCTTGGTCTGAGTAAAATTCTTTTCAAGTGGTCTTTATTCTCTTTTCTCTTTACCAAATGCCACAGGCACATCAGCTACAAGTTGCTACACTATTATATTGCTTGAAATGTGGCTGCCTTTCATTTACCCATGTTTAAGCACTATTCATGGACATGGTACTCAAAGATATCTTTTTGCTTAAAATTTTTTTTCCATCTTATAAATTTTTCCTGGGCTGGGGTGTGGGGTAGATTTTGCTTCAATTAGTGCCACAGCAAATGATGAGTGCCACAGCAAGCAATTACTGTTGCACAGTGCTCTAATTGTTATTCCTACTTGGACTAGCTGAATCAAACCCTGTAAAATCATGTGTGATGGAATACATACTGCTAACCCAGTGATTTTTTCTGTAAAGGAAGCCCATTGTGAGGACTGATTTTTCCACTGTACACTTTTGAATAGTTTCTCTTCATTCTTTAGGGATTCCTCTATCCCACAGATATGCATGTTAAAGCCTAGCATTACCCAGTTGAAATGTTATGTGAACATATGCCCCCAATAATATCCTCATGTATTTGGGTGACTTAATTCTCATTTGCATCACTCATATGCTCCAGTTGTCTCTTCTACCCATTTTATCAAGTGAGGCCCACACTTGCCAGGGTATCTAATCCCACAGTTGTATTAATTGAGGCAAGAAAAAAGATCTGTATTTTGTTCTTCTTCCATGGGACTCCCTGTAAATATATAGCTAGAAAGATAGATAGATAGATATGAAATCTTTTAATTGAAATATTTTAAATAGGCACATAATATTGTACAAGTTTCAGGTGTCCAACATGTTGATTTGATACATTTATATATTGTAGTATATAATGATAGTAATTGTAACCACCTCTATCACATCACATAATTATCATGTCCTTTTTATGGTGGAAATAATTGATATCTAGTCTCTTAGCAAGTTTGATGATTATAATACAATATTATTACCTATACTTACTATACTTACTATATTACATATACATATGTAATATTAAGCAGTTTCTAAATAAGTATTCTAGAAATACAGAGCTCATGAATTTTATAAATCCTGAAAAAAATAATCTTTTGCTGAGAATGAATGTTTAACTTAATATAAAAGGCATTGTGATATAATACAGTGGCAGCCAACATTCAGAATTCCATGGTTTATTTTTATATGCAAATAATGTGGAAAATATGTTTCTGTATATGAAGTCACTGTTCATCTTTAAAACTAAGTTTGATATTCACATTTACTGTGATTTCAGGAACTGGTACAAAGTAAGAAATTTCATAAACAGATTTATTATGTGACAAAGCAATTTTCTTTAAATGCTAAAATACTGGTTTAAGGCAGCCATACAGGCAAAAACACAGGGTTATGCTCTGACTATGTTTGCTTTAGTTTAGATTGAATTACTGAGTCTGATGATAAGTCCCATGAAGTTTGCTCTTTTCCTTTTGCACGTTGTGACAGGTGTCTACTATGACCTGTGTTCTGAGGAGTGAGCAAGTGGACAATAAAGGAAATTTCTCACCACTATATTGTCCATTTCTGCTCTAACTCTAAATGTTCTGTCATTTTAATTTCCTCTCCTCCTTTCAATAGTTATTTAAAAATCTTTAATATCTCCCCACACTATTGTTAACTCAAAAAAATTAAACTGTTTAGAAGAGCTTCTTTAGCTTTATTCAGAGGGCAGTAATTTCTTTTCCTTTTTGTAATTCAGTTTTCCTGTGAGGGAAAAATCTGTTGTAAATTGGTAGTTGGTACAGATAAAACCTCAGTTGGTCAGGCCAGGGATTAGAGATCCTGGCTCAGTCCCTTGATTGTATTCAGGTAACAAATTTATCAGGTTCTTTATTGATAAAACAGCAACTATACAGCTGTAAGAAAGAAGGATCTCTTACCCTTGGAGACAGCATGGAGGGACCTGGAGAGTATTATGCTTACTAAAATAAGCCAGACAGAGAAAGACAAGTATCACATGATCTCACTCATCTGTGGAATGTAATAAACAAAATAAACTGATGAACAAAATAGATCCAGAGATATAGAAACATGGAACAGACTGATGAATCTCAGAGGGAAGGGGAATAGGAAGAGATTAACCAAAGAACTTGTATGCATATATGCATACCCCATGGACACAGACAATAGAGTGGTGAGGGCCTGGTCGGGGGGACAACGTGGAGAAAAATGAGACATCTGTAATACTTTCAACAATAAAGAGAAATTAAAAATAAATAAATAAATAAGTTCTTTAACAAACAAACAAACAAAAACCAACAACAGCAACTATAATAATGGCTCACATTTATTGAGCACATCTCCATAAGCTTTACGTAAGAGGTGCTCAATAAGGGATGATTATTATTATTTTCACTGAAGCAGCAGGGAAGGAGGAAGGCATGGCAGTGAGAATGGGAGTGAAGTGTTCACTGTGGATCTCTCATACCTGAAACAGTGCTTTGCAATGAATGGGTGAATGCATAATGAGTGATCTTAAGGTAGGATTAAATTGAACATAATTGATAGAAACTTTATATAAGGCAATAAAGTGTACAAAGCGGATCATGAATGTCCTGTTTCAATGAATGGTCCTTACAGTTTGTTTCTATAGTGATAAGTTGAGATGGGGTTCTAGGGATAAAATAAATAGAAAGACATATAAGAAAAAGTCCTTAAAGATGCTAATGTTATAATAATTTTATTTCAGTTTTATTAATTGTAATTATACTTACTAGCCAAAAATTTAAAAAAGAGAGAAAAAGAAACCTGCAATAAAATGTCCATTTGTTGTGAATTCGTCACCACCAAAAGAAAGAAAGAACACTGTGATTTATTGGATTTTAAAAAACAATGATTATTCAGTCTTTGGGAAATTTTGTGAATAATGCATAGCCATTTCAAATTACTGTTTTGAAGGATTACTAAAAATACATTAATGTAAAATTTTTGCCAAATCATCTCTCGATGAGAAGGAACATGTTCACTCCATTGAAGTGTATGTTTACACAAATATTTCGAACAACAATGGTGTTAATACTCAAATACCATATTTAATTAAAGAATGAATATTATTTTCAATAGGTCAGGGTAATAATTCAGCTTTTGTAGACATATGTAATTCAGCACAAAACAAATCATTGACCCACTGACAAAGAGATAATTCATTTGTGCTTTTCTTCCGTCATATGTCTTAATCATCTGTTATTCTTACTAAAGATATAAAGGTAAGACCTCAGTATTAAAATACACAGTCTCCATACTAAATTCCTAATAACCCTGCAGTGGTTAAAACATTAAATTCTTGAACATTAGATATACTGTATTAAGTTTGGCTGATATTATTTTTGGCTGAGAAAACAGGACATTAAGTTTTTGCAAAACTGTGCCTTTTGAATAGCATTCAAATTTTTATAGCTTTTAAAGAATATAAATAAGGTTTAATTCTAAACAAGAATAAATTAAGAAAAATACTTAACTATATGTTTATTTTGAAATTATGGGAGAGAACACTGTCAAAAGTAAAATTTGTTTAAAAATTATAATTTCTAGAGACAAATTCTACTTGGCAAATTCCTGCTTTCATTATACCTGCAAAAAATAAAAAATAAAAAGAGGAAAGGAGGCATTCTCCCCATTTGCTTTTTTTTTTATTGGTTTCTACCATGGCTAATAAAACTCAAACTTGTATGGATATGGAAAATGCATATTTAACAATTCGATTGATTATATGTGGTATGAATGCATCACCTGTGTATTTGAATAATGGATTCAACTAGAAACATTAGAAGGAAAATATTAAAGTCAATAAAACTTGTTTTTGTTTTCTTTGAGACAAATTAGCGACTAGTGTTTTTAAATATTCACAAACATTTATAAAAATTTTAATTTAGTAGTTTTCAGTAAGATAGTTTATTATATGCCAGGCACTATTCTAAACATTTGCCATATTTTAATTCATTTCATTCTCATAACAAACATATGGGGTAGTTATTTGTCAGATGAGGAAATTGAAATCAATGCACAGAGAAGTTAGTAGTTTGTTCACACAGCTAGTAAACAATTAATAACAATATAATATTTTAGGAATCTCTTCTGTACCAGGCACTATTCTAAGCACTAGGGAAACAGAAGTGAATAAAATAGAAGGAAACAATAACAACAAAAATAAAACAATTAAAATAAAATAGAAGGGAACAGAAAGTAATGAGTGTTTGTAATTTTAGTTAGGGTGGCTTGGAAACTTTTCACTTGAAGGGTGACTTCAAGAAATTAATGAAAAAAAATCTTGGGAAGACCAAGATGACGGCATAGGAAAACACCGGAAATTGCTGCCTCCGACAACAACTTCAAAAATACAACTAAAAGACAGAACGGTCATCATCCAGAACCACAGGAAGGCTGGCTGAGTGGAAATTCTACAACTAGAAGGAAAGAGAAGAGCACACAGACTCAGAGGAGCTACGAAAGTAAAGTGCAGAGGTACGGAGGCTCCGGCGCGCGCGGAAAGGGGCTGGCACCTGAGGACGCGGCTGTCTTTTTGAATCGGGAGGGAGTCACAAGCTCCCGACTGCTCTGAACTCCGGTTCCGGAAATCTCTGGGGTCCCAGGGCTCATACAGGGAGAAACTGGACGGTCTGGCAGCAGGCAGAACTCGGAACTTGAGGGCGGCTTTCCCTCAGAGGTGCTGGCAGCAATTACCGGGACACTGAGACGCGCGGCCCCTTAGGGCAGGGCTGAGAATCAGCCATAGCTGCTTGCTCCGCCCTGTTGATTCCGAGACCCCGCCCCATCCAGGCTGCTGCAAAGCCTTTTGCATATGAATGCCCGGGTCCTTTACAACCTGACAACTACCTAACAAATTGCAGCTGGGCCAGACAGACCCAGAACTTCCAAGAGAAGGCCCAAGGCCCCACAGCAGCTTGCATTGCTTCTCAGCTGGGCCTCATCTGGGCACCCCCAAACCCCAAAAAAAGGAAGGGGAATCTGCATATCTCTTCATAGCTCCTGCTGGGTAACCTCAGGAAGAGGCTTAATTAGCACCTCCTTAGATCCAAGAGCCAGTGTACCCAGTGGTCAGAGTGGGACCACCCAGATTACAACTCCTCAGATTCATAAGGAACACACTCAGGGGGCAGACTCAGTGAGCACCAAAGCCCCACTGAAGCAAGTCTTGCCCCAGAAGGGTGTCTTCAGCACAGAAGTTCTCCCACTGCAGACACAGCTGATTCTCACTGCCAATTGGCCTGGAGGTCAATTCCTCCCAGTGACACCTAAAACAATCAAGGCATAACTACAACAAGACTGTGCACAAAGCCCACAAGGGGGTGCACCAAGAGTGTCCACCTCAGGTAACTGGGGAGGCTGAGCCACTGGGCCCTGTAGGACACCTAGCACACAAAACCACTCTACCAACACAGGGAAGCAGACAAAATGCGAAGACAAAGAAACAGGTCACAAATGACAGAAATGGAGGACAGCAAACGACTGGATATAGAGTTCAAAACCACGGTTCTAAGATTTTTCAAGAATTTTATGGAAACCGCCGATAAATGTATTGAGATCCGAGTGCACAAATTTTTGTGCACCGGGCCTCTAGTTAAATATAAAATACTAACATCAACTGCAGTGTTGTTATTGGATGGTTTCTGTTTGCCCCTTCAGAGCCACTGTCTACTGTTCTCCACTCTCCTCTGTGCTCTAGGAGCTGAGCATATGTACTAATTCTGTGTCCTTGTCCTTCCCTTTCTGGTTTGGTTTGGCCAATGGGATCCTCAACAAGAGCTGAAGGGGGGGAAGAGAGAGAGAGAGAGAGGTCAGGTATAAATTTCCTTGCAGCCTCCCTGAAGGGTGTCCCTGGGCTGGGTGCTTCCCTCTACCAAAGGTTGTGACTTCTGTCAGGTGTCTCCCTCCACAAGATTCTATCCTTTTGGGTCTGGTAACTGCTCCCTCCCCGCACCGTCATGGTTGGGATGATAAAGATGTCTTCTTGCGACTAGCCAGTAGGTACTACACTGTCTCTTGTGCTTTCCCTCAACCCCATCCACTTCTTTGGAAAAAGTCACTTGACTAAACGCTCTACAAATGGCCTAATTTGAGTGTGCTCTCCTCTTCCCAATGTGATCCTGACTGACAATTGCCATATTAGCTGTATATGGCATTCCAAATCTTCTTTGTTATAATTCTGAATTTGCTTCTTATCATAAATCACTTTATACCAATGGACGTGTGTAAAAGTATACTTATTAGCTATATAATACACTCAATGTATGCACGATTCCTCTATTTATTCCCATCTTTTAATTTACGTACTTAAAATTGACTCTGAAATCCTTTTAACTTTAACCATCTTATCTGTAGAATGTTTTAGGCTCGATGTACTAGGGCACTATGGATGAAATTCTTGCCAGAATAATTAAATCAGCTTGAGTTGATGATTAAATATAAAATATTAACATCAACTTCAGTGTTACTGGATGTGTTGTCCTACTTTAAATACAACTAAGAGGTAAAATTGAGAGAAAATAGCTTTCAATATTTGAATAATTTAGGGAAATCATATACTATAAATGATATATAGTATATCGATTCCAGTCAAGGGCATGTACCTCGGTTGCAGGCTCAATCCCCGGCCTGGTCAAGGTACATGCAGCAGGCAACCATTCCATGTGTCTCTCTCACATCAATGTTTCTCTCAAATTACAGAGGCATAAATTCAGTGACTATTCAATCATCTGAACCCTTAGGCAGAATACCTGGGTTGGAATTCCCACTCTGCTACTTACTTATTGTATGACCTGGTTGGAATTCCACTCTGCTACTTACTTATTGTATGACCTGAGCAGATTTCTTATCCTTTCTCCACCTCAATTTCTTTTTCTATGCAATGGGATTAATTTATCTCAAAGAATTGTGAACAAATTAATACATGAAAAGCAATTAGAACAGTGCTTAGCATATAATGAATACTATGAATGTTAGCTATTATTATTATTATCATAAAGAATGCTGGGATTTTATAGAAAAGTATGAGTAGGGTCCTAACTGGTTTGGCTCAGTGGATAGAGCGTCGGCCTGAGGACTGAAGGGTCCCAGGTTCGATTCCGGTCAAGGGCATGTACCTTGGTTGTGGGCACATCCCCAGTAGGGGGTGTGCAGGAGGCAGCTGATCGATGTTTCTCTCTCATCGATGTTTCTAACTCTCTATCCCTCTCCCTTCTTCTCTGTAAAAAATCAATAAAATATATTAAAATAATAAAAGTATGAGTAGGGAAAATAGGTTTTAAAAGACATTTTAAAGATCAATACAAGTGAAATTGTGAAAAATGTATACAGCTACAGGTATCAGAAAACTTTATAATAGCATTTAAAAATATTCTAAGACTACCCAGTGTTGACAACTTATTTTTATTATATTATTAAAATATGTATAATCATTAAGCTAGGTTTAAACTCCCAAAGTTTATGAATTTGAAATGACAATAAAACTACAAAATCAATAAAACATAAATTAGCAACATTAATTTAATGTGATTAGTGAGGTTTTACTGAAAGGAAATTGTCACTTGTTATGTGAATACTGACTATTAAGGAGAGGATCTTTTCAGCTTGGTATGCCTATAATATAACACATTTTGTGATGACTCAGTTTTGCCACCATTTTTTACAAGTTGGACTATAAAGAAATCGTTGTACAGCTTGCAGTGATGTCATTTGTTCTTCACTTGGCACAGATCCATCACTTAGGTATTAAGTCAATCTATTCATTTCTCATTAACCAGTGACAATTAAAGCAGCACTCTGTGGGCAATGTAGTCATACATACAATGTAGTCACACACACAAACACAGGCACTAAAATTGAATGGCAGTACTCAGTTATAAGATCATTAGAAAGTTCCACAACCTCTTTTTAAAGGTGCTATTTTAACATCAAACTAAACACATGACATTAGAGAAGAAATCCACAGAGCATTCTCAAACCTTTGAAAAAATTCCCAAGAATCAGTTTGAGAAACAATGATTTATAGAATTTTCTCCTCACAGACTATAGATGTCCTCTAAACTAATTTTATTAAGATTTATGAAAACATATTTCACAATCATTAAGATGTGATGGAGCAGGGAAAGAATGCACATTTTAAAGGAAAAAAGTGTAAAAACAGATTTCCTGGACACCTTACAGTTAATGTGATTTTCTAAATGACCAGAAATGTATTAAGATAGTATGAAGTGGTTTAAACAGGAGATACTAGATATATCAGGATAGCACAGGCACACTAATTCTTTTTTGATAATCCTCACGCAAGGATATTTTTCCATTGATTTTTTTAGAGAGTGGAAGAGATAGGGAAAGACAGAGAGAAACATTGATGTGAAGAGACATATGGATTGGTTGCCTCCTGCATGTACCTTGACCAGGCCGGGGATTGAGCCTGCAACCGAGGTACATGCCCTTGACTGGAATCGAACCTGCAACCCTTCAGTCCGTGGGCTGATGCTTTATCCACTGAGCCAAACTGGCTAAGGCCACACTAATTCTCAAGAATTTTAAAAAACTTATTTAGGTTCTGATTTTTCTTGTTTGATGTTGATCCCTATTACTACATTTCTAAAGTAAACCAAGTTTACTAAATAAAATAAATCTTTCATACTATCAAACATTTAGCAAGATATTAAAGTCTTGATTTTCTGTTAGCATCATTGCAGATTTTATGTAAGTGGGAAACCCCAAAACTAAAAATTGGATCAGAAAATTAGACTTTTGATAGACATTTTTTTATTCTTGTCAGTATTACATATGTCCCCCATTTCTCCTCCTTCACCCAACCCCCACTCCACCATAGGCCTTCCCCACACTATTGTCTGTGTCCATGGAACTGACATTTTTAGTTTATTACTAGATGAACACTACAACTAAGGGAAATATTGCTGATAAGTTCCAATAAAATATCAATATATAACAGGACAAAGTAGCAGCAATTTCAATATCAAAGACATTATCAACAATACTAACTAGCAACAACTAACATTTATTGAGTTGTTGCCAAATGACAAGGAACCATACTAACTGCTCTATCTGGATTCCCTCATTTAATCTGCACAATAACTCTGTGATTAGGAGTTATTATTATCCCTGTTTTGCATATAAAGAAATAGAACAACTTGCCTGAGGTCATATCCCAGTGAATAGCCACGATGGACTTTGAAGCCAGGCAATCTGACTACTGAGCCTATTCTTGTGACTCTAGGCTGAGAAGTTTCCTAAAATAGTTCACTGGTTGGATCAATATAGACAAGTAAAAAAATTTTCCTGTCCCACTAATGACCCCATTTCCATGTATATAATTTACATGATCTATAGTTTAAATAAGGCCTCTATCTGTTGGTTTTTAGATTGAAGTACTGAAAACATCATTGCCAATGAAGTACATAAAATGGCACAATTTCTTTTAGTTAGCAAATTTACTATAATTGAGAATACTACTTCTTTCAATTTCTCCCTTTAGGCTTATTAATATTTGTTTTATATATTTTGGTGCACCTGAAGATAAGAAGGTTAAAGTTAAAAGGAATTCAGAGTCAATTATAAGTACTTAAATTAAAAGATGGGAATAAATAGAGGAAAAGTGCAGACATTGAATGTATTGCATAGCTAATAAATACACTTTTATACATGTTCATTGGTATAAAGTGATTTATGGTAAGAAGCAAATTCAGAATTATAACAAAGAAGATTTGGAATGCTATACACAGCTAATGTATGTTCTTACTTAAGTTTTTTTTTTCTTTTTTAACCTATGGAAGATGTCTTAATCTTGAAGATGACGACTTAGAAAGGAGGACAGGACATGAATGATGTATTAAAAACATCACATTTTTCCTGTTTATAAAAGTAAACTTGTAATCTGTGTTAAAAATTCCAACAATACAGAAGCATATTTAAGAGCAAAAATGTCTTGTAATTCTATTTAGTTGGTAAAGTATTCTTTAAAAAAATTTTTTAAATTGATTTCTAGAGAGAGAGGAAGGAAGAGGGAGAAAGAGAGATAGAGAAACATTAATGTGAGAGAAGAAACATCGTCTGAGGTCTCCTGCATACCTTCTACCGGGAATGAAGCCTGCAAGCTGGGCATGTGCCCTGACCAGGAATCAAACCAGCAACCCTTTGGTACATGGGATGATGCCCAACTAACTGAGCCACACTTTCCAGGGCTGTAAAATATTATTACAAATTCTCTTCTTCATATAGTAATATGAATAAAATATGTTCACATCCATACTTATGTGAGCATATTGTATTTATGTTAAATGTATATATGTATATACATTTTCTTTTTACAAAAATGGAATCACTAATCTCTGCTGCTTTGAAACTCGCTCCCCCCCACCCCATCTCAATAGTCTATCTTGGACATCTTTCAGTGTCGTTACATATTTCCTCCCAGTGACTGCACATTATTTCATTGTAGCATAATTTGTTGAACAAATTCTTTATTATGCTATTGAAGTTGTTTCCAGTTTTTCATCATCACTGACATGCAATAAATATGTCTGTATATATTCATTAATAATCAAACTTTGTTATAAAATAAAAGTATTTCTTGTTTATGCACTTTGCAGGTTTAGGTGATTCTTCAGGGCAGTTGTCCTGCATGTGTTGGTTCAGCAATACAGGATTCTTTGATCTTATGACTCATCTATAGCAAGTACTTTTATGATCACTATGACAGTAGGAGAATGATCTAGCAAGTCAGGCACTGCAATTAAATTCTTCCACTGGAAGATAATTTTTACTGCCCTGTTACTGTCCTAAGGAAATGACATGGTCATGTTTCACTTCACACCAAAGAATGGAGACATTCTATGTGCCTAGTAGTAGGGGAGATTTGAGTAATAGCCAACAGAAGCAATGACTACCACAGTGATTAGTTCATTGACTAATTATGAATAATAATAGGAAGAAGAGTCCAAAGATATCAGATGACTTTTTTAGCTTAATCAAGCATAAGAATGTCATTAATTGGATTCTGGAATTCATTTGGAGTTATCAGTTAATTAAGAAAGGATAGAGATTATGGTGGGAGATGGGGTGAGAAATTATACTTGTTTCTGGGCTGGAAGAATTGCCCAACTGCTCTGCATAGAGAAATTCATTCTGGAATACAAAATATACTGTTGAAAAAGTGCAATTTCAGTTGTAGTGTAGGTGAATAATTGACTGAAACAAAATGGTGACTATGAAGTCCTGTTATCTGTATAGTTGGAGACCAAGACTGAGAAATCCAGAGTTGGTGACACTTGAATTCCAGAATCTTAGAATTGGCCTTGGAGAGTGATATAGTTCTAGGTGCCAGGATGGGATTCAGGACCAGAAATGCAGTGTCTCTAGGGGGTGGGGTGGGGTGAGTATCATTACTCAGAAAGACTGTTCCAGTGGTTCTTAATATTTAAAAATTCAGAGTGCACTTTTCTAATACTAGAAGGGATAAAAATATGTTTAGTTAAAAAACAAGTAATCTTTGGAAAACTGAAAATATTATATACTTATTGCCTATATTACTAGGTGCACTTTCATGCTGAGGGCCTGTTTGAATAGAGCTGTTTACTATCCTAAAGGTCCTTTCTTATATTAAGATTCTAAATAAGTACTTGCCTCATTATTACCTTTCTTTTGTAACCCCATCTCTCATAACCTTCACAGACAAGTGTCATACAAATATCTAACTTAGTTATCTCTATTTCTTTACCTCTGCTCACTCTTTTGTGCGGTTTAATGCAAAGAAAAGATTTTAAAACATTGATTGATTAGAAATGTCTTTAATAAATTATCTTTTAAAATTAAACAGATTTTTTGAGATATGATTCATACAGTATAAAACTCACCCTTTTAAAGTATAAAATTCAATAATTTTAATATATTTAGTATATTCAGTTGTGCAGTCATCATCACAATCAATTTTAGAATATTTTCATCACTGCAAAAAGAAACTCTGTATCCATTAGCTGACACTACCTACTCCCTTCTCCTACTCTATCCGTGTACCTATTCTAGACATGTTATATAAATGGAAGTGTACAATATGTGGTCTTTTTTGCTTGGGTTCCTTTACATAGAATACTGTTGTCAAGGCTCATCCATATTGTTGTATATCAGTACTTCATTCTATTTTTGGCTAGAAAGTATTTCATGTATAGATATTGTTTATTCATTTTATCAGTTGATGGACATTGGCGTTGTTTTTAGCTATCCTATATAATAAAAGGCTAATATGTAAATTAACCAAATGGTGGAACGACCGTTTTCATGCACTGACCACTAGGGGGCAGATGCTCAATGCAGGAGCTGCCCCCTGGTGGTTAGCGCACTCCTACAGAGGGAGCGCTGCTCAGCCAGAAGCCCTGAGCCGGGCTCAAGGCTGGTGAGAGCAGCGGAGGTGGTGGGAGCCTCTCCTGCCTCTGAGGCAACACTCTGCGTCAGCACTAAGGATGTCTGACTGATGGTTTAGGCCCGCTCCCCCATCAGTCAGACATCGCCTGAGGGCTCCCAGACTGTGAGAGGGTGCAGGATGGGCTGAGGGACGCCCCCCTGAGTGCACAAATTTCATGCACCAGGCCTCTAGTTGTGAATAATGTTTCTAAGAACATTCATGTACAAGTTTTTACATGAATATATGTGTTCATTTTTCTTGGGTATATACCTAGGAGTAGAATTGTTGGAATATAGGGCAACTCTGTGTTTAACATTTTTAGGAACTAACTGCCAAAATGTTTTTCAAAGTAGCTGCACCATTTTCTAGTCCCACTAGGAATGCATAAGAGTTCCAACTTTTTTGCATCCTTGCCAACACATATTATTGTTGTTGTTTTTTATATTAGTAATCTCAGTGGGTATGAAATGGCATATGCACACATGTATGAAGAGCTTACAATTTGGATGAGAAGCTTAACTCATTTTCCTCTGTGAGCTCTTCTTATCTTGAGCGTACTCCTCTTCTTATGTTTTCTTTTTCAGGTAAGCTTATCACTGCCTGATGTATCTCATTATACATGTAAGAACCAAAAAAATGACTATCTCAAAGTAAAAACTTCCATTATGTTTGACCTTTCTCGTGTGCTCACTCTAATTTGTGTGCTTACAGAACTCAAAGAAGCCAAAGAAATTAGACTTCCTTCAGAGGTGGGAAGTTCAGATGTAATCATCTGTCCTTCACTTTGCCAAAGGAATTAGACTTCCTTCAGATGTGGGAAGTTCAGATGTAATCATCTGTCCTTCACTTTGGAGGGGATGTCCCAGCATGACCCTGACCATAAGACCTAAAACTTTCAATGATGTGGGGGTCCCCTGAATCTTTATAAGGTTTACCTCACACCCTCATACCGCATGAGTATTACTGTGACTTCTGGTGTCTTTGTCACTTTTTCTGATCCAATCTAATTAGTTTGCTCACCTAACTAAATTAGCTTGATGTCATCAATACGGTGGACCATGGAGATGTTTGGTAGAATGTTCAGATGGTCCAGTTTCCTTTGGGTCATATTATGAGAACAAGAAAGAGAGTTAAAATAAAGCTCTGGGAAAAGACCATAAATCTATACTATTGTTTGTGGCAAGAGAATGTAAACTTTTTCTGACCCTTTTTCTTGGGAGGAATGAAACAGAACATATTCACCAGGTCTGTGACCAGAAACTGTGCACCTGAATTTATGTTAATCTGTTCCATCTGAGTTACCATTTATTATAAACCTATCAATTTATCTACTAACAACAAAGTAAATATCTACATTAAATTATTTGGTTGGTTTTTTTTACTTGCTATTTGCTCTTCCCATTAGAATATAAGCTCCTTGAAGGTGGGGATGTATCCCAGCATCTGGAATGATGTTGAGCACATAGCTGGCTCTTAGAGAATACATGTAATTGAATGAAAGGACATATGTAAAATATAAGTAAAACAAATATATGCTATAAGTATATAAATATATAATGTATATAAAATCATATGTGTATACACATAAACATATACGTAAGTGTGGAGGGGATATATCTGTTTTCTGTAGATTTATGCTCTTTACTCATTGGTACCCCAAGAGTACTGCTGGTTTAGAATGGACCCAGAAATAAATACTTAATGAAGCCTCTGGCCTAAATGTAAGACAGAAAGATTTTGCTACCTGCTTACAAAGCTACACTTTCGCCTCCAAAAAGTAGACAAGAGGTTGGGGGAAGGGAGCAAAGGCTTGTAGATGCAGCTGGGAAGAGGAAAGTATGAAGGGAGTGGAGTTATGAAGATAGGAGGGAGAAGAAGGAGTTCCCATGGCTGGTGAGGACTAGTGAGCAGAGGGGAGGGACACAGATGCAGCATTTCTCATCACCTGTGGGCATCCTGCCATGGATGGGGGCTATAGATGCTCCTGCAGGGGAAGCCTACCTCCTGTTCAAGTTGAAAGTAGACTGTACCCAGCAGTGGCAGACACACAGGTATGTCACTAAATATGACCATCTACCCAGAGCTCTTACCATGTCCCGAAACTCTAAGAAGCATTAGCTTAATAATGATTACAGTAACTATTTTGCAGATACAAAACAAAAAATAGAAGAATCAGGTCATTTATGTAATTTGCACAAGCCCATAAAGCCAGTCAGAATGATGTTTTGAATGAAAACTCCTGTCTTCATTCCAAAATTAACTGCTAAGCCACCACAGTATTCTACTTCATAGAGCTCTTGATTCTTGTTTTCTGGGTAGTGTTTTCTGGGTCTACTTGGACAGGAATTATTTCTGTGGAAATGTGGCAATGACGGTGGCCAGCAGTCCGAATCTCAGGGTTCAGGGGGTGAGCTCTTCTCTTATCTTAGCCGACCTTGATCTCCAAACGAAAGAGAGGTGGGTATTTCCTGGATGTAAGGAACCTGTACTTATTGATTACCTATTCTTTGTTATACTAGGTTATTTATATATTTTATCTCATTTTTCACAGCAAGTCTCTGAGTTGGATAGTGTTATAATCAGGTTGAGGAGAGGGAAAATGAGACTCAGGAAGGTGACCAACATCTCATATGTAGTAAATGTGAATTTGAGAGTCAAGCTTGGGTCTGTATGACCCCAGAATCATTCAGTGGCAATAACTACGGTCAGTTCAGATTCTGGTCTATTCGGATTCTGTCAATGGGCACAGCATGCTTCCACTGTGCTACTCTGCTTATTCAGGTTCTGTTTAGTGGGAAGCACATTTCAGCCAGTGGTGGAGGGATGAGAAGTATGTTTACTATCATATAATCATTAGACATAATCGAAATTTTACTTGGATGAAGGAACTTTTAAAAAGGACTTTTCATCTAATCTAGGAAATGTGTGACAAGAATGAAAACAGTAAACCCACAAAATTTCAGAAAATTTTATGGGCCTGTCTCTGTGCTAGACAATATTATGCCGTAAAAACAAGGAGGTCCCTGAACTAAAAAAAGCTTGCCACCTAGTTTGAGAGATGAATCACCCATAAAAGGGATCATGCTTGTAAAACTCTCCCTTGTCTGTCACAGAGTGGAAACTTAGGCCAGGGGATCAGGCCTAAGCCAGCAGTTGGACATCCCCTGATGGGTCCCGGACTGTGAGAGGGCACAGGCCAGGCTGAGGGACCCCACCCCTAGCCCCCTCAGTGCATGAATTTTGTGATTTTGTGCATCAGGCTTTTAGTGCATAATAAAAGGCTAATTAGAAGGTAGAGACACATTTAAAATGAGAGTAGTATGAATTCAAGTTTAAGTGAATTTTCATTATTTGTGGTACTTACATTCTATAAAGTTGCTGTGAATACTGAATTAGGCAATACTAATGCTAATTGTTTCAGTAATTAAGCATTGCTCCTAGGGCCGTGGTCGGCAAACCACGGCTCGAGAGCCATGGCTCTTTGGCCCCTTGAGTGTGGCTCTTCCACAAAATACCACGTGCAGGTGCACGTACAGTGTGATTGAAACTTCGAGGCCCATGCGCAGAAGTCAGTATTTTGTGGAAGAGCTGGTATTTTGTGGAAGAGCCACACTCAAGGTGCCAAAGAGCCACATGTGGCTTGGGAGCCGCGGTTTGCTGAGCCGCAGTTTGTCCTAGGGGAAATACAGGCTTAGGTTCCTGAGAGCCTCTGGTCACACTTTAATCAATGGATCAAAACATAATCTTGAGCCCCAACATTTCTCCAAAACATAATCTTGTTCTATTTAAAGATACCTGTTTAATACATATAGAATTAGTGATCCATTAATATGGACCTCACAGCCAATGGCACTCAGCACACTGTCTATCAACTCTGCAACCATCCCAGCTGGGGCAGGAAGTGTGGAGGGAATGAGCAGAAAGTGCTGGGGAAGAGGGAAGCCAGGGAGTCGCACTTGGGATGATGGTCCCTGCATGCACATGCACACTCACAAACTCACTTCCCCTCTCTCAGTTTCTCTTTATCTCTCTTTCCTACTAGCCCTCCATCTCTGCTCTTCCTTTCTCTTGCTTCCCTCTCTTCCTTCCTTTTCCCTCCTCCTGGATACCACACTCCCTCCCATGGATTCTCCTTCCACAGCCCTCCACCTTATCCTTCTTAGCATGCATACTCACACACACTTCATTTTTATTCTGTATTTTGACTGTACCTCTTCTATGTTTAGGTGTTCATATCTAAATGAAGATTAACATGTGTATTTTCTCTGTAAGACCTCACAGCTTTCTTATGCTTAGGACTAATGAGCACTTCAGCACTGTGCTTGGGGGCCATTTTAAACAGTGAAATCGCCAGCAAAAAGCACAAAAATGCAAAGAAAAGATGGCATTAAATAGACGATGAAAGGATACTTGTTTACAATATGATATCTGAAATAGAAGGAAGAGTGTTGCCTTGTGTGACCTCAGCGGGGGATATGCTACTCTGCGCATGTCCATGACAACAAAAGCACCACAGGTATAGATTTTGGGGTTACAAATAAAGTTTAGCTACTAGGTGAATTTGCAAATACTGAATCTTTGAATAATAAATATTGTAAACCTGGAGGACTAGCTTCATAGAAGAGGTGAATTTGAGATACATTTTGCAGAATGAGCAAATAAAGGTGAGAAGGATGAGTGGGGAGAGATGCCAACCTCTTATGGGCCCAGTTTTGGTCACACTCCTACCTTCCTGACCACTGATCATTTGGTTACATGAGGATACTATGTTGTCTCCCAAACTGAACCTTTGAGCTTTCCAATGTCCAGTATATTCAAGCAGGGAGACATCTAATTTATGGAATAAAATATTATTCGATATCTCTTCATATCTAAGGTACACTTCTTTTGTCTGTGAATGAACAGTCTTGAAGATTACACACTAGGGTATCTATAATAATAAAAGTGAGATATGCTAATTAGACCGGATTGCCAAATGACCTTCCAGACATCCTTCCTGATGAAGCCATGGTGGCGGGGGCCAAGGCAGAGGCAGTTAGGGGCAATCAGGCAGGCAGGCAGAGGTGTTAGGGGTGATCAGGCAGGCAGGCAGGCAGGCAAGTGGTTAGGGTGTGATCAGATAGGCAGGCGGAAGGGTTAGGAGCAATCAGGAAGGCAGGCGAGTGGTCAGGGGCAATCAGGCAGGCAGGCAGAGTAGTTAGGGGCGATCAGGCAGGCAGGCAAGTGGTTAGGGGTGATCAGGCAGGCAGGCAGGCAAGTGGTTAGGAACCTGTAGTCCTGGATTGCAAGAGGGATGTCTGACTGCCGGTTTGAGATCGGTCCTAAACCTGCAGTCGGACATCCCCCGAGGGGTCCCAGATCATGAGAGGGTGCAGGCCTGGCTGAGGGACCCCCCACTCCGGTGCATGAATTTTGTGCACCAGGCCTCTAGTATATATATGAAAAACTCTGGGTCCAACCTATAACTAATCTGCAAATCAACACAGATTATTATTATTTTGTTGTCATACACCTACATGAGGCAGAGCAGAGAGAGAAAATGCTTCCCATTTTCCAAATTAGTTTATGTTGTTTTTATTGTCTTTAATTGGAAAAAAGATTTCCCCTTTAATCCATAATTCAAACATTGCTTCTCAAAGTGATAAAAATAGCATGTAGGTATTAGTCAAAGATTTTCTTTTTCAAGATTTGGCTGAAAACCAAACTAAAACTTCCATGTGCTCCAATAAACCCAGTGTTTCTCATAGGTTGCTATTTCTAATCCCTGTTTCCATGGTGATGGACTTTACATCAGCAAAAAGGGGATGAGGTATTGAGTGATTTATACCCACTGTTTGATATTTTAAGTGATTCACCACTGTTCTTTTCCTTTTCTGTAGAAAGTGTATAAGGATATTTTTCTTGTAGGATTCTCAGACCTTCAGATAGGAACTCTAGAAATATAACCCTTAAGGGGTAAAGCCACAGCCAGTGCCCCCTGGTAAGACATGGGGCCAGAGGCTGAAGTGGTTTTGAGAACAAACCTAGAAGTCATGATTTATTGAGCATAGATTTATGAAGTATTTACGATATATCCTTCAACACTAGCTAGAGGTGGAAAGCATTTAAAAGTGATTACTTATGTCAGTAACTCAGGAATGACTTTATTTTTCCCCTCTGTAGGATAATCCCTTCTTTGATAAACCCAAGAACCCCTGGATGTTCATTAGTCAGAAAGATCAGTGGTTTGGTTCCAATCACCTTCCAGAAAAGAAACTGACAATTCCAATGGGTCCACTCAGGGACCTGTGTGCTCTGTGGCCATTGCTGTGGTTGTTTCTACATCCATAAGAATAATTCATTAATCAAAAGCCAGTTCTGAAAGGGTCAATTATAGACACGGCTCCTGCCAACTTCCCTTTTCTCCTGAGCCCAGTTCCCCTGCGTCCCCAGATCCCGGAAAGTACAGTTTCCTTTCGCCTATAATTGACAGGTTGACACTCTCAACATGCACCCAAGAAGTGAGGACTTGTAGTTGCCTGATTGGTAGCAAGTATTGTTACTTCAAAAATATAGTTTATACTAAACTATAGCAGTGAAGGCCCATATAAACCCATTTAATTGATTTAAAGTTTTAAAAACACATTGTGTCTCACACTGTTTGAAAGTATTTGACTGAATTCACTATGTTAACCTGTGTTCAGATGTTATGGAAAACTAGTAACAAGCTCATCATTTTATAGAAGTTAACTTCTTTACTTTTTCCCTCAAGCCAGGCTTAGGAGTGTGAGCCATTCTTACAACTCCAGAATGTTTATGGAAAGGAAGAATGATTCAATCTGGCTGTATTCATTGTGCTAAGATGAATAAATCCTTTCCTACTTTTGTTTTTCTTGTTCCTCGACTTTCACTTTTTCCCTCTGTGGCTGTTTCCCATTTCAAATGGAGAAAATAATTATACATTAAAAAAATTCTTTTCAGTTACCAAGGCAATTTTTTAAAAAAACCTCCCCTCTCCAGTACAAAAGCTCCTTGACACTTGGGAATTACTTGATTTTCTTTACATTTATATTCCTTAGCAGTAGATTCACAGTGGAAGCTTTAAATAAGAGCTTGAAGGAAATTTTATAATTCCTGCATGCTTATGAATAAACATCCAATGAACGGTGAAATGGAAAGCCCCAAATTTGAAAAGTGTCTGTTGCTGTGATTCAAATGTTTGCTTTAAAAGCACTTAAGAAGTTCCTGCAGAATATCTTGCTGTCTCTTGTTAACAAATCCGTCGGCTCCTCCAGCGGGAAAGGTTGCTGTTACCGCCAGAGTTCACATAGAATGGCGTGGTACAAGTGGTACAAGTCAGCACAGGTCCAATGCCACTAAGTTCTTTTTGTGGTGGTGAGTGGGTGGAATACATATCCAGTTTTCTTAACACAAAGAATTCTAAATACTTTGAATATTTTAGTGTAGGAATCAAGGTAGTCACACACCTCCTTATTTTGGAACTTCTTCCTTCTCACCACCACTTCCAAACAACATCCTCCCTTCTGATGTAAAGACTCTAGCTTGGATGCTGAGCAAAATTACAAGGCTGAGCGGAGACTGTTTTCACCCCTTGTATAGTCCACCCTCTCTTGCAATTGCATTATAATTCAATTAATGTAAAATTTAAAAATTACATAATAACCTAGCTAAACCATTTACCAGGAGGCCATGTGGAGAGTGTAAGAGGAACAGTTTTTAAAAAATAGTGCCTGGTCCTGTATATATGTTATGTCATCTACACATTATAAGTGTGAAAGCTCATTAAAAAAGACAGAACACCTAATTTAGTAGGTGAAGAGACTGAGTCTCACACTCATAAAACAGCTTTTCCAAGGGCACAGAACTAGTTACAAGGGAAACCTGAGGTTGGAATTCACGTTTACCTGAGTTTCACACTATATAGGTAAAGAAAGCAACAGTTAGAGGTAAAATGGTGTGATATTGATGTCTTCAGGGTAATTAAATAGAACATCCTCTGGAAAGGGCTCCAAAATTAATCTGCTCCATTTCAAATATTTTATCCTGAAGAAAGGGTATTTGGTCTCCAAAGATCAAGTGAAATCAAACAATGTTCTTAATTCTGCAACCCAACCTTATGTTCTCTTGTGTAACCATGTATCCGATATAGACTTGGATTAATTCCAGACCTATGAATCTGCTTGTTGATTTGAAAACTGGTTCCCTACACAGAGGGCAAGGAGAGACTGAAGAAAACAGCATACCACTCCAGATTGGTAGGTGGCAGTTTTAATAAGAAGGAGAAGTTACACACAATGTTTGTCTTGGGTGGCCACAAGATAAGTAGATCCCTGCCTCCAGAATCTTAGAAGTTTATACAGTCAAGTGCTGCATAATGACATTTTGATCAACTACAAACCACAAATATGACTGTAATTCCATCCTATATAATAAAAGGCTAATATGCAAATTGGCTGAACGGTGAAATGACCAGTTGCTATGACACGCACTGACCACCAACGCAGACGCTCAACCAGAAACTGTCCCCTGGTGGTCAGTGCGCTCCCACAGGGGGAGTGCCACTCAGCCAGAAGCCAGGCTCATGGCTGGTGAGTGCAGTGGTGGTGGCGGGAGCCTCTCCTGCCTCCACAGCACTGCTAAGGATGCCTGACTGACGGCTTAGGCACGCTCCTCAGGGCCTCAGCCATAAGTCAGACATTTCCCGAGGGCTCTGCAAGAGGGCACAGGCTAGGCTGAAGGACCCCCCTGAGTGCACGAATTTCCATGCACCAGGCCTCTAGTAAGATTATAATGGGTTATAAGCAAAGAGTTTGCAATTTTGAAAGAAAAAGCTTGACCCCCACTGCGATGCTGAGTTTACTGCTAGCTCTGGGTGGTTTAAATAGACAAGAAGGCTCAGCATACTGTCTCCCTGCTCTGCAACTGCCTCAGCTGGGGCAAGGAAATGGCGAGTGAGCAAGTGAAGTGGGCTGGGGAGGAGGGGAGCCTGGGAGTCTGTCCCCACCCCTGCCAGTCCCTGAATGCACACTGCACACACATACGCAGTCATGCGCAATAACTTCCCTCTCTTCCCTGGGTTTCTCCTTATCTCTCTTTCCTCCCAGTCCCATTCCTCTCTCTCTCCCTGTCTCTCCTCTCTCTCTCTCTCTCTCTCTGACTGTACCTTTACCATGTTTAAATATGTTTAGATGTACAAATACTCACATTGTGTTATAATTGCCTACAGTACTTAGTACAGTAGCATGCTGTACAGGTTTCTAGCCATAGTGGGTGATACCATCTAGGTTTGTGTAAGTGTACTCTATGATGTTTACACAATGATGCATTTCTCAGAACGTATATTCATCTTTAAGTGACACATGACTATACAGAGTTCTTAACTGGGTTTAGTCACATTTCGGCCCAGATGATGTCAACAACACTTTACTCTCTAAAAGCTGCATCCTTGAAATGTCTCTGTCTGTGGCAGTGGTTCTCAACCTTCCTAATGCCGCGACCCTTTAATACAGTTCCTCATGTTGTGGTGACCCCCAATTTCATTGTTACAAATTGAACATAATTAAAGCATAGTGATTAATCACAAAAACAATATGTAATTATATATGTGTTTTCCGATGGTCTTAGGCGACCCCTGTGAAAGGGTCGTTCGACCCCCAAAGGGGTCGCGACCCACAGGTTGAGAACCACTGGTCTATGGGGTTGGTGAGCAGAAGTTACATTCCAAAGACAGGTCTGGTGGTAGGTAGCCTTCAGTTTTCCGGGCGCAGCTCATGGGTAAACTGGAGGTCATGTCCTCTCTATGACTCCTCCAACTCTAGGAGTTGATAAATCCATTCAAATGCCTCCTGAACACCTCAAACTCAATACAGGTAGGTTGCTGACTATAGTAGTTGAATGACTTGTCCACTTACTAGGTGTGTGACTCAGCAACTCACGCAGTACCTCTGTTACCTCTTTGGTATAGAACCTATGACACTTTGGGCAAATAATAGATAAAGCACTTGGAACAGTGCCAGGTACAGAGCTATTTCTATATAATTGCTTGCTTTGTTATCACCCCAATGGCTTTATTACTTTTCCCCCAAGGCCAGACCTCTTCATCTGTTCCTTGAGTGAACTATTCTGACATGCACTTGCCCAGTGGTCCAAGCCAGAGGACTGGGGCCAGCTTTTATTCCTTCTCCTCCTTCACCCCATGTTTAATCAGTCATCCAGTCCTGTTGATTTTAGCTTTTTTCTTTCTTTTTTGGAAGGTTTTAAAAAATATGTTTTTATTGATTTTAGAGAGAGAGGAAGGAAGAGGAAGAGAGAGAGAGAAACATCAATGTGAAAGAGAAACATCAATTGGTTACCTCCCGTATGCGTATGCACCCCGACCCCAGGGATGGAACCCACAAAGTGGGTAGGTGCCCTGACCAGGAATCGACTGGCAACTTCTTGGTGGATGCTATGATGCTCCAACCAACTGAGCCACTCCAGCCAGGGCTCAACCTGCTTCTCTTCATCTCTCTAGTTGGGGATACAATCTCTGTTACCTCGGACTACTTGAATATTCTTGATTTCCCTTTTATCCCCCCCCCCACACACACACACATTCCCAATTGCACCTATCTTGTAGTAGGGGTAGTTTTAAAAATGCAAGTTTGGTGCTGCTCCTCAGCTTCAATCTTTTCTGTGGTTTTCTATTGTTCCTGAGGCAAATACCAAAATTTTAATTTTAATAAGGTCCAACTGATCATTGTCTCCCCAGAGCTGTCTCTATTACTCTCTTCTTGCTCTTTGAACTCTGCACACGAGAGACTTCTTTTGTGTTCTTGTTGGTTTCACACCTGTTCTGGCTGTCGGGTCTCCCCACTTGCTGTTCTCCATGCCAAAATGTTCTCTCTTTTTTTCCCATAGTTACATTCTATTACTTCTTCAAAACTTGGCTCAAATGTCATTTTCTTGATCACAAAACTGAATCAAACTCACCTGTTATATGTTCATACCATTCTGTACTTCTCTTCATAGCATTCATTTCAAATGATGACTTAGCTACCTTGTGTGCTGGAACGTAAGTCCCATGGAAGCTGTCCTGTCCCTGCTGAATACCAGAGTGCCTAGCATACATTTGGCATTAAATAAATACTTACTGAATGCCTTTCCCCATTCAGAACTCAGTATGGTTGAAAAACATAGAAATACTGTTAATATTTTTTAAAAGCCCACATCTTTGCAAATTATCATAACTCTTGAAAAATAAAGGCCCTGCAAGTTTTTTAACTGGTTTCAAGATAATAATATATTCTAGGTCCTGATAAATGATAATTTTGTCTTGCTTCTAAAGATTCATTGGTATTATTTCAAATATGGTTGACTTTTTTGGCCAGAGGTTTCAAATTTTAATTCAGTTCATATATGAGATAACTTGATACTTTCCCTATTGATTTATTCTAATCACATAGTGAAGCTGGGCTGTAAAGGTGAGAACTCCCAGCATTCACATCTATTTTAATCTGAAAATGATTGACTAAGCACTATCAGTATGTGCTTATGTGTCAGGTTTGACCTGCTAGGTGCTGTATGAGTCAAAGAACCTACTTTGAAAGCAGCTTACAAATGTGTTGAGGAGGTAAAAGAAGCACTTGAATATCCAAATTCAGTGGCTTTGTGGTGAGGCCAGAATTCTGATTTTTACAAAGCTCCCCATGTGACTGATGTTCATTGTTACCCAGATGGTTTGGGGACCAGCATTGTATGGCTGATAACATAAATAATATTCTGAATCTTACGTATAATGCCATCTTCTGGTAGCAAGAGCATCATAAAATAAGATTATTTTATAAGCGAAACAGTTTTGATGTTAAGTGTGCCTGCAATAATACTTAGATGTTTGTAAGTTATATCACTATAACTAACCATCTTTTAAATGGGGCACAGGACAGATATACTAGGTAGAAGCTCAAGGCCAACCCTCATCCACCAAGAAATGTCTTTGGCCTACAGCCCTCTGTCCACCTCGGCTCTATAGAGGTTGTTCGACAAATCCATGAGCCTCAAGTTCTTCCATTTCTCAACATTTACTGCTCATTAGAGTACCTGGGAGCTCCAATAAATTGCAACTTGGGCTCTAGCTGAGACCCATTAAATTAGAGATACCAAGAGGGGCATTTTCTGTGCTCTCTGGGGCATGGGGCACTTATCTAACTTGGGGAGACCCAACTTGGTCAGCTAGTTAAGGCCAAGGATATACTTAATAATGAAGTGGGCACAGTTCTCCCTTGCTTTTCTTATTTCTTCAGGAAGGCATGCATGCCTTGGACCAGGGAATGAGAATGGGATTGTGGGTGGGTGGTAGGGGGAGCTGCCTGGCCAAGCATGTCTGAAATGCCTTGCCATTATTTTAGGTGTCTATAGACTATGTCACATAAAAGCTTTAGTAATGATTGTGCATCATTAGTCTCTTAAAAAATCTGGTGAATTTATAAGTTTTAAAGTTATGAACAAAAAAACCCACACTAGAAAATAAAAATTAAGAAAATATACTGAGAAAAAAATGTGACTAAATTAGAAATTTTCTGTTTTGGGGAAAATTTATGGAGAACTATTCTAAAAACATGTGCTGTAGAGGTTAACTGTGGGCTGAAAACACCTGTGGAGAGGAAGTCACATCACAACAAATTTAATTATCAATCAGTCATAAAATGCTAGAGGTCAAAGACATCCTAGTGGTCATTCTTCATTTGAAAGAGAAGTTAGCTTACTTGTCTAAGGTCACACTGTTAGCTTTATGAGGAAGGTTTTTCATATACCAGCTAAATTTCTTAAAAAATGGAAATGGTGATCAATTCAGAAGATGTTATTTTAAGATACCCCACAGATTTTATTTTTGTACTACATATTATCATTATTCTTAGACAATATCCAAATTGTTCTAATTAAGGTGGTGGTTTTTTTTTTTTTCATCCTGCCAGCGTGGCTCAATGGTTGAGTGTCAAGCTATGAACCAGGAGGTCATGGTTCGATTTCCAGTCAGAGCACATGCCAGGGTTGTGGGATCGATCCCCAGTGTGGAATGTACAGGAGGCAGCCGGTCAATGATTCTCTCTCATCATTGATGTTTCTATCTCTCTCTCCCTCTCCCTTCCTTTCTGAAATCAATATAAATATATTTTCTTAAAAAGATTTTTTCCACCTGGAGAGTAAAAATATTAATATTTTTAGCTCACCTTATACAAATGTTTGAATATATATATCAAGAATTGTAAGTATCATGAATCTTGATAGTACCACAAAAGTGAGAATTAATCATAACATTTTCCTTGCTATTCTCCTTATCTTGCTTCCCCTGACTATGACCCTTTTGCCTTACCCGGATTTTATGATTCTAGATAAGAAGTGGTAAATTGATATTCCCTGCGTGACTGCATTTAGATAACTATTTCTGAAGGTGGTTTGTGGAAAAGTTTACAAAACACTGGAACTTTGTTGTTAATACAAGAGGGTACACCCAGTGGAAATCATGCATGGCTTGGTTCCAAAAGGGACCAGAGAAATTACATTAACCATTTTCAGATAAAACCATTTCCATCAAAACATGAGCAGATGATTTTTTTTGATATGTTCAGTGTTAATTATTCAAACAAATATCTTATCACTAAAAATACAAGGGAATCATTCCAAGCTCCACAAGGATAGGTGGATGCAAATCATAACTGCTGGGGCGTATGGACAAACACATTTCTGGCTCCAAGGCTGTTCCATTCAGATGTTACCGTTTAGTGTCTGTGTGTGGCAAAGTTTAGGCATGAAACAATGAAGGAAGATTTTTAAACTTCCTTTGGCAACTTTACCTTATTATAAAATCATTTCTTCTTCTTGTCTTCTTGTGGGACAGAAGGGCCTGTATCTTCATGGTCTTCACAGACTGTCTAGGGTTCCATGTCACAAAACTGGTAATCTGGTTTAGGTTTATTTCCCTTTGGACTGGCATCTGAATTTGTATTGTTTTATCTATCCAGAGACTGTGTCTACCTTCTTTATTTCCCTTTCCTTTTTTTCCCTCTATTCATTACTCCATATATTTTTGGTCTTTTTCTCTTCTTTCCCATATATTTCTCTTTTTAAAAATGTTTTATTGACTTTTTAGAGAGAAAGAGGAAGGGAGAGGGAGGGAGAGAGAAAGAAACATCCGTGTGAGAGTGAAACATCGACCAGCTGTCTCCTGCATGCACTCTACTGGAAACGGAGCCTACAACCCAGTCAAGTGCCCTGACTGGGAAGTGAACCAGCGATCTTCAGGTACACAGGATGACGCCCAACCAACTGAGCCATAACAACCAGGGACTCTGCATATTTCTTAAGTTAATGCCCACTTTTAGATTTTCAGGCAACTGGCACATATTCTACAGGACACAAAGATTTTTCAGCCATCTTACAAAAATGCAAGATGCACATGTACACACACACACACACACACACACACAGTCCTATACTCCATCCCCCACTAGTACTCATTACATATGATGCTTTAGGTTGAATTATTCCATATTTTATAACTGCTTTGGCTATGTTTGATTAATCATTACTATAAAGAAGGCAATGTAACAGTGGACATTGAACTTTTTACTTGTAGTTTCTTTTTTTTTTTACTTAGTTTTATTGATTCAGCAGTAAAATGGATGACAATATTTATTAGCACTATAGTGAAAACAATAGCTATGTTTTGAAGCATTTTGTCTTCAGTGAATTTGCTAAAAATTGTGTTGAAATATAAGTTTGAAAAATTTACCATGTTTCAATTTACTAAAAATATGTATCTTTTAAAAAATATATATATATTATTGATTTTTTTACAGAGAGGAAAGGAAAGGGATAGAGAGTTAGAAACATCGATGAGAGAGAAACATCGATCAGCTGCCTCCTGCACATCTCCTACTGGGGATGTGCCCGCAACCAAGGTACATGTCCTTGACCGGAATCGAACCTGGGACCCTTGAGTCTGCAGGCCGATGCTCTATCCACTGAGCCAAACCAGTTAGGGCAAAAATATGTATCCTTTAACTGTTTATAAATTTTATGGAAAATTTTAATAGAATGGTTTAATATCTGGCTGATTTTGGCTGGGTTCACTCAGATGTCTACAATCAGAGGGCAGCTTGGATGTGGACTGTACAATGTAGACTGTAGAACGGCTGAATTAGTTTTCTGCTGTTGCTGCAAAAAGTTATCTCAAATTTAGTGAAATGTTATCTAAATAGTTAAAAGAAAGAAGCCTTTTATAAATTTCTATTGCTAATATTGGGAAGCTGGCAAATGACTTTTTAAATTTAGTCATTTAGCTAATTGATTTTCAGGGAACTGGCTTTAGAAAATTTGAGTTTTGGCATATGGACTTTCTTCACTTTCTGATAAATTATACCATTTGAGCTTTACAGAAATTCTGATTTATTATTCCGTAATAATTCTGAATAATTTTTTATTTTTGTAGTGGCAAGTAGGTGAAGTCATGTTCACAAATTACTCTAAGCACTGTGAAACATAGCAGGATGCACACATATTGTCAGTTGGTCCCATAATAGGCAATGAATTTGATCACTTTGGTTAAAGTGGCATTTGCTATATTTTTCCCAGTATTACATTTCTTTTTTCTCTTTGCAATCCATAGCAATCTGTGTGAGAGATACTTTGAGAATATGTAAATTTTACCCAATGATTTTAGTGCCCATTGATGATTCTTGCTTAAATCAGTCATTACCTTGGTGGTTGCACAAGGATGATTTTCTAACTCTAACATTCATCTACATTTATTAGCTGGCATTCTTTTATAAAGAATTTCTCTCCCACCTTCCCTTTCTTTGAACATATGTGTATCATTTTGAACACATGGATTCCTTTTTTTAAAATTATTCACTTTCATTATTATTCTTTCTATTGCTGAAATATGCCAAATTATGCCAACCTTTAGAAGTTCTTGTGTCTTTCTGACTTGCCTCTATCAGTGTTTTAATCTCTCTGTGCTATATGACATAATAAAATGCTCCAGGCCCATCTTGGAACCTTTAATTTCTTTGAGACTGAGTATGAAATGGTGTTTAGAAACAAAAATTTGACACTAAATGTTTTCATTTCTTAGTTGAAATGAAAGCTGCTGTTGCTTCTATGCCCTCCATATTTTCATTTTCTTTGTCCATGAAAACTCTGGTGCCTGAAACATTCATATGTTTATTTGTTTTATCATGCAATTTTAAGTTCATAGCACTCTATTTTTTTATCTCTGAGTTATGCTATAAACATGTATTGTGAGAGTCTTATTTAATATTCTTATTGATCCATATGATTTTTTAAAAGGATGTTTAGATAAATTTGGATTTAAGAACACCTAATGATTCTATGAGGACACAAAAACTACACACTGCCTTTTCAAGCTTTACAGCTTGAGTTAACCCATATCTTTCAATTTACATTTCGTTATTGGCCAGAGAAACACCTGATTGATCACAACCAATTTCAAGGGATGAGAGAAGTGCAAATCTACTACATGCCTAGAAGGATAACTGGAACAACCAGATTACTGCCATGCCAATCTCAATGACCACAAATGCTTATAAAGTATACAACCAGCCATTCTTTGTTTGTTAAGGCTTTAGTTATTCTCGTAGCCTAGGTTTACCTAGAAAACAATGCCTGAGGCAAAAGCTTACATGAAACTTTTAATTAGAGAATACAGGGAAGTATGAGCGAATTATTAGGGAATACAGGGAAGCTGGTGTGAGTAAAAAGGCATATGAGATAGAGCAGAAGCAAAGGCCAAACAAATGATATGGTCTGAGCTGACCTTGGTACCACTGGGTGTCAAATGCAATGGATGACTCACTCTTGAAGTGCTTCTTCCCACTAGACCACACTGAATGATTGTATCTCTGCATGGTCTATCTGAGGAAGAAGAAATTACCCATCAGCTCTCGTCTCCCATTGCTCAAAGGATTGGTCCATGAAGTTAGCTTTTCTGTACTTTGATTGTGCATGTGTCTGTCCTGAGCAGGTGAGGCAGGGTCTCACAGCTCCATGGCAATAAAGAAGCCCTGGGAGAGGAGATGAAAGATGTACCCCTTGCTGAAGGGTCAGATACTACAGGATAAACTTATTTGAGTCCACATAGAATTAGTCATCAAAGTGAATGCTCGGGTGGACCCATTGGACAAGGACCTCAGCGACAAATGGGTGGCTTAGAGTAAACACAGGTTGGGCAAAGTAGGTTTATGATTATTCTTATGGAAAATAGTACAATAACTAATAAATAATACAAGAATAAACTCTGTTTTGCATACTCACAACTGTAAACCTACTTTGCCCATCCCTGTATGTAATAGAACTAATTATATCTTCTCTAAAACAAATCCCTTTTCTGACTCTGCTTTTTCCATAAATGTTATTTGAATTATTTACTTGATTTAGGTTTGAGACCTTAGCGTTATCTGTAACTCTTGCTTCTTCTCACTCTGCAATCACAGTTAGAAGCCCAGTCATGTAGAATATAACTCCACAATGGCTCTTGAATCTGTTATGTCATTTCCATTCCCAATGCCATCACTTTAATTCAGCTTTGGGTACATTTTGCCTGAAATAGCCACCTGATATTTTCCATACTTTCTGCCTCTTCTTTCTCTTACTCATTCTGAAAACTGCTTGCCAGAATAACCTTCCTACAGCATCTGATAATGTTTTTTTCTTCTTCATGACATCAACTGCTTCCAAGAGTCTACCAAATTAAATTTAAACTTCCAAAAATTAATTAAACCTGCTTTATCCGCCTGGTTCTGTTTCACCAGTACCCATGTACCAAATTGCAGCCAAATTGGATTTCACATGCATTCTTGGGCAACTGTGCTTTCTTGATTTGATTCCTGGCCCATGTTTCTCTTAATCCTAAATGCCCTTTTTACTACTGCTATTTTTCAAAATATTCCCCTTGCTTCAAAGCACATCTTTAAAATTACCTTCTTTAGGAAGCTTGAGTCAATTAAGCCTGTTATTTTTAATCACTGCCAGTAGCCAATCTCTTGCCTGGGTGTTCTTCACTTCTTATTTGGGCTATTTTCTATCTTCCTTTCAAAAGGGTGTGTGGAGGAGTCGGGGGGCACGAGGCTGCTCTATTATCGGAGCCACCGAACGCCCTGAGTTGCCATCTAGTTTAAGAACTTAGCATCAGGAAGGAAAGAGGTGACCTTGGCAGGCTCAGATGAGGGAAATTGGAGGTAATTACTCTGCAAAGATACCTGTGTTTTGTATTCCTAGATTCAGTTCCTTGAGTATTCAAGTTTGTAGAAAGGTCTTTCTCAGCTGCCCTCAGACTGTGAAGCATGATGAGACATTGATGTTGACCAATTTTGCAAAGAGAGTAAACTATATATAGTATCTGCTGATTTGGACAATCTGGCAGGACTGGGAGGGCATCAGAAGGAATGTTTTTTTTTTCTTTCTTTCCCTAATGCCTTAGGAAGGTGAAGGGGATATTGAATCTCATGTGCCAAAAATGCTTAATTACAAACGCTAAATTTAATTACATTTACAAAATAGAGAAAACAATAGCTCAATCAGTAAATATCTACTACCGCCCTTTAGAGTCAGATGAAATATTATCTCACTGACACCATTTTAAGCACTCAGATATCATTTGCTTTATTTGGGTGGAGTCATTTTACTAATAAAAAAATTGGAGACAAATGACTTTTATTGCACACAAGCTGACATTTTGTGCTAGTGAGAACATATTTTTGGTAGGAAAGAGATGAAAGCTAAAAATAGTAACCTGGAAAAGTCATTTTGATCAGGCAGATTCTGACTGAGAGAGGTCCTAAAACTCTTGTCTTAAGAAGTGTTTAATCTTAGATCTGTTTTTTTGGTCATCTTAAGAAAAGGAACAAGATTGCCTTTTGATATTGATATTGGATATTAAACACGGTTTCTAGTTTCAAAGTAAATAGAATTTTACTTATCAAGAAAAGGCCTGCTTATAAGGAGGAAGCTGGCTAGTTTTGGCCCATTTCCCTGGACTCACAATTTCCTATCTGATGGGAATGTGAGGAGCATGATTTGTTTATCCTCCAGAAAAGACAGTGGGAAGAAGAAAGGAACCAGCATCGAGGGACTGACCTTCTGACCCAGCTGACAGCTACAGAATCCAAGATTTTAGGATTAGGATCACAGGGCATCAGGGGTGTTCTTTCTAAGGCAAAAGAAATATAATTCTGAGTTCTGCGAAGAATGCAGGACTCTCTTCCAACTATCTCTTGAATCTGTCCTGTTCTCTTCATCATTTCGCCTCAGGATAAATGCAACAGCTTTTTAGCTGGTCTCTCTGCCCTCAGATTCACCTGGCTTCAGTTCATCCTGCCGCTAGCGCTGCAACTGGAGTGACAGAGAATGTCTGTTTGGCTCACCAAGACAGTACCTGGCAGTAACACAAATAAAAACATTCAAAACTTAATGAATGAATGCATTTTCTAAAATAACAAATTCAAATAATGCCACCTCTTTGCTTATAAGCTTGTCTTGCTATTGGTTATAGAAAAATGTCAAAATCCCCTAAGTTGACCCTTCCCACCAGAGTTAGTGACCTTTTCCCTGTGTCCCAATGAACTCTATCCCTGTGTTGTACTGACTTGTTGATATGTCACTCTCACACCTACACAGTGAGCTCTGTGAAAGTTGGAATGATGTCTTATATGTCTTTATATGTTCAAACCCTTAATATGTTTTTTTTGGTACATGGTAGGTATTCATTAAATTTTTTCATTTAAAAATGGTATTTAGTAAATAAGGTCTTTTTTGTTCTATGTACATGATGCAAATCAATTTAAGGAATGTCTATCGAATACCTATTATATGTTTAAAACTCTGATTTATGATTTTTTAGACTTAATATTTCCTTTCGCCAGTTATCTTAGTGACCGAGATTGATTTTATTTGCTTGGTTTTCTTTTAAAACAGTTTTAGTCTTTTACAAAACAATACTTCAATTCCTTTGATCTTGTTAAATGAGGCTCTTCAGACTTTTTACCCTTCTTCACATCTCCCCCCTCCCCCTTTTTTTTCCTGGAGCAGTAGAGTTTGAAAATGCTGAGATTTTTTGAATTTGTGCCTTTGGTTATGTCACCACCACATTTGGCCAGTCATAGGATGAAGTAGCTCTGATGACAGATTTCTAATTACCTTCTTATTAACACCTTTTTTTTTTCAGGTAATGCAAAAAAGATGTGTGCCAAGTTATATCAAGTGACTGTAAGATTTAGTGACACAAATGACAATATGTACCATTTATTTAGTGTTTCTAAATATGCCAGGCCTTGTGCTGAATCCTTGCTGCATTATTTTATTTTCACAACAATCTTGTGAGTAGGTACATTTTACAAATGAGAACATAAAGGATTCAAAAAACGTCATGATTTCCCTAATGTCACACAGTTAGTAAGCAGGAGCACATTAGGGATTTGAACCCCACACTCTGTTTCACACACTCTGTTTCTTATAATTGAATAATGTACAAATTCCTTATAAAAAATTTTCCCTATGGATCTCTCCAAAAATCTGTTTGAGAAATACTGATTTAAGAAACTACGTTTTATTCTATGGAAATGCCCTTCAATTTGAATTATCGCTGCAAAAGAGAAGTTTTAGATTTAGAACAGGATAAGATGAATCGTTAAAAGGTTTCCATCAGCATAAAAACACAAACTTTAACAATCTCATATCCTCACGATTTGTCTCTGGACTCTGGGGTTCTTAGGCAGTGGCACAGCAGAGGATTATTTGGGATTAAGGAAGGGGATGGCCTTAGCATCCCCACAACCTCTGCTGTCCACCCCTGCAGTGGATGCTGCGGTGCATCCTCCAGATCTGCCTTCAGCACCAAGACCCTTGTTTCCCCAGGAACAGAATGCTGGCTGCTGAGGGCTCACAGCTGATTCCCTCCCCAGGCAAGTCTTTTGGCTGCTCAAGGTTACATCCCATACTTGGGGCCAGAACATTTCTTGTGAGTAGTTCATTTCTGTGAAATGAACAAGGGCAATATTTTTGCCTTCCGTTGATTATCAAGGTATGTCTTGATGGCCATGCAAAGGTAGCACAAAGGCACTTAAAATAATTTTGGTGTTGGGTGACAGTGCATTTATTCCTTTGTTCGTTTATATGTTGGACTGCTATCTTAGAACCACATTCATAGACAGGAGAATCTATACAAAGTGAATTCAAGCAGTTTAGGAAAAAAAAATCATAGCAGAAGCTTGAATGACTTTGTTTGGTTTCCTAAATTGACCAAATAAATAGAATAATTGACACTAAAACTCTTCACTTCATGTTATGTAGATGGTCTAACATTATAATACAACTAGAGGCCCGATGCACAAAAATTCGTGCAAGAGTAGGCCTTTCTTCCCCCAGCTGCCGGCACCGGCTTCCCTCTGGTACCCGGGACCCGGGCTTCCCTCAAAGCCCCAGCTTCGTCCGGAAGGTCGTCCAGAAGGACATCTGATTAATTAGCATATTACACTTTTATTATGATAGATTATTATAGATAGGTAAAGTAAGAAAATGTAGCTAACATTACGAGGATGATAAGACAGTATAGATCCATAGTGAAAGCTTCTCTGTGAGTTCATGTGGGACTATTGACCAATGCTTTTCCCCCTCAGTAATCTTAACCTGGAACAGTTTGTATTGAGTTCCAGTAGTTGGAGGTGTGCCTGAGATGTCAGTCGTAGGATGAAGTAGCTCTGATGACAGATTTCTAATTACCTTCTTATTAACACCTTTTTTTTTTTCAGGTAATGCAAAAAAGATGTGTGCCAAGTTATATCCCATACTTGGGGCCAGAACATTTCCTGTGAGTAGTTGATGGGGGTGTGTGGTGGGAGGGGCATGAAGATCCAGCTCCTTTTTTCAATTCAGGTCAAATCTGAGGGGCCATTCCAGCTTCCAAAAACTCTGTGGGATGGGGTGAGGCCACTGTTGCAATTGCATTGCAGTTTATTTTCTCCACCTGCCCTGTCCTGCTTCCCTTACTCCTTTAAAGCATTGTTCTTGAGAATAATTCATAATAAACCACCTCTGAAAATTGGCTCAGGAACCAACATTAAGTAAACACTTAATCCAAATAGAACAGAATGATTTTTATGTGTAGGAAGCTTTAAGATGGGACTCCTAGGCTTGCCTTTAAATCAGTCTGTTGCCACTTAAACTCCTCCATCAGAAATTCTGAAAGATAAACTCTTGACTCTAACACACTACATGTGTACACACTAAATGTCTGCAACCACCTCCTGATTCTTAGAAACGATCTTACCGAAGTCTCTTATTCCTTCATAGACAGGAGAATCTATACAAAGTGAATTCAAGCAGTTTAGGTAAAAAAAAAAAAAAATCATAGCAGCAGCTTGAATGACTTTGTTTGGTTTCCTAAATTGACCAAATAAATAGAATAATTGACACTAAAACTCTTAAGTCGTCCAGAAGGACATCTGATTAATTAGCATATTACACTTTTATTATGATAGATTATTATAGATAGGTAAAGTAAGAAAATGTAGCTAACATTACGAGGATGATAAGACAGTATAGATCCATAGTGAAAGCTTCTCTGTGAGTTCATGTGGGACTATTGACCAATGCTTTTCCCCCTCAGTAATCTTAACCTGGAACAGTTTGTATTGAGTTCCAGTAGTTGGAGGTGTGCCTGAGATGTTGAAGAGTAAGAATGCAGAGAGTATATGGGATGACACACAATTACAATTTGTACTTAGTTTCAGAACATGATTTTGTAAACATAAGAAAGAGATTAATGCAAAATCACCATGCAGCTTATATAAATAATTCAAGCCAAAAATTCACCTGTGGCTCAAATCATCTTATTTGAATCATTTTAGGTTGATTACAAGAAACACACAATTGTCAAAACCATTCTTTTCCTTTGAGTTGTGTAGTTAATTAAAGAGTAAAAAGAGTATTTGAGATCACATTGAAATTTGTAAATGGACACACTTCTACCTTATGAATGTGGTTCTAAGATAGCAGTCCAACGTATAAACGAATGAAGGAATAAATGCACTGTCATCCAACACCAAAATTATTTTAAGTGCCTTTGTGCTACCTTTGCATGGCCATCAAGACATACCTTGATAATCAACGGAAGGCAAAAATATTGCCCTTGTTCATTTCACAGGGGTATAGCCAAGCTAAAGTGAGACTAAGAGGCAAGGAGAAAGAAGTAAGGTACAACACAAGGTACATTGCATTGCTAATTATGAGCATTATTAGTGAATGAAAAAGAGCAAAACTCTCCTAGCTGGTCAAGATGTGGCAGCAGGAAAAAGAAAATCCAGATGGAGATTTCAGGAGATAATTTCTTTGCAAAGTCTTTGCTCACTATGTTTATTGAAGTAGAAGTCAAGGTAAGCTTGGCAAGAAACAAAAGAGATGAGTCACATTTCTCCAGTCACATTCCGGAGATGCTCTCTTTTACCTTTCTGAGTATGCACAAGTCTGACACTGGGTTTCTGCTCCTTTATGGGAAACAGTATCAAACACTCAAGTAAGAGCAGGACAGTCATTTTTCAAACAGGCTTTGTTTTCATTTCTATGACTTGGAAAGACCAAGTTTCCAAATGCAGAAGTCGTTGTAGCTGGTCTGCAACTGGAGTCCTTGCTTGTACTCTGGACTTTATATAGCAATTAGTTTCAAACATGCTCTTGGAAGAGAGGGTGTAAGCTTTGAATTAAAAACCCTTTTCTCTGTGTCTTGCTTTCACATCAAACAAAGCCAAGTTCATTTATAGAGTGGAAAGGTATGCGTAAGACTTGTAAGTACTTGGCCTTTTTGTGTTTTCAGTATATTTTTCTATGTTTCTGAGATAGTGCCCACGTCATCAGCGATTATGTCAAAGTCTGGCAAGCCAACAGACATTTACATCAAGAAACGATGCCAGTCCCTTTTAGAACACATTGACTTTTAAGGTTAAAAGTCTTGACCCATAATACAAATAGAAAAGACCATTTTAGAGTTTCCTTATAGCTTCATAAGGAGGGTGGTTTGACCCTGCCTCAACTTGAACATCATGAATCATTGCTTTAGTTTTTGCTTTTCTTTCATTTCCAAATTTCCTTAAACTATCTTATATGTGCCATCTTTATTTCCCCACCTATTTATTCTTTATTTCCTGGTGGTTGAAATTCAACCTCTCCTGAAAGTGTCTTCATACTCATGAGTTACCTTTTAGGAAACATATCTTAAGACTTTTAAAAATGAACTCATTTCTTTGCCTTCTTCAATGACCTCACTTGCCTTGAAACCCTTCCTTTGTTCTCTTAACTCCTATGGCACTATATAAAATTGATTCTCAAAACTACCAGATTCTCTCAAATTTTTTTATTTTGGTCATTCATGGCTTAAAACCATAATTATTTCTGATTCACTTCTATTCCTTTTTTTTTTTTTTTGCAGTCTTTTCTATTTTTTTGTTGTAATGTTTTATCTCCCCCTGCTCCTTCCAAATCCCATGTTTCACTCTTGTCCAAGTCCTATGTCTTGCTTATTTTTCTGTACTGGCCCCTTTGTGTTCAGCTTTTTTCTTATTCCAAATGTTACTAAACTACTGCTGGACTTTTATGCCACAACACTTAAAAACAAACAACAAACAAACAAAAACACACACAACACAAATTACTCTATCATACTCTGTGCTTGAAAGTGGCTGGATTCAAGCCAGTTAGGAATGCATATGATGATATATTTCTCGTAACTAGAAAAGTACCCAGTGAAGATGCAGAGAAAACATGAGCAGTTGTCTTAGATGTAGATACTGAGGCAGGCCAATTTAGTCAGAAGCCTGAAGTTGGATTGCAAGGGCTAAAAGTCAAGGCTGTAAAATCAAAGGCGATTTGAAGAGTTGGAAGTTGAAATGGAGCCAATGTAGAAATACATTGTAGAATATTAGGGGCTCAACAGCAGCTAGAACAGGCCAGTATGAGGACAGATGAGAGTAGATGTTATGGCAGGTGATCAGAGAAAATAGCCAATTAATGTACTAGGACCAGCACATTTTGGTTGTTACACTGCTAGAGACAATGTGGGGATTCGGGGGTAGAGAGTGGGGGCTTGAGCTGAGTTCAATTCGGGGGAGGTGGTTGGGGACTCAAGCTGAGTTTCTGATGTGATATTTGCCTAAGGAGTTAAGTTTTGCTAAATGGGTTTAGGAAAAGTCTAAAGAGTGAGGTTAAGGATTTTCTAGGCTGATATGCTGGAGGATGGTTCTTCCAGGAATTCCTTTATATGAACCTATTATTTTAACCTAATGAATCCAACGATTGTCCCCCAGCCCATTCCCACATCTCTGCCATATTCCTTGCCTATCATGCCATGATCTTCTCTGCTTTGATGAATTCCACCTTTCCTTTAAAATTGATATGTTTTATCTGCTCTTAGTTCAAAGCAATGAAAGTGAACACTGACTAACTTAAGCCTTCTTTTCCCTTCCCTTCTCCAAAAGGATGGGAAGTCAGAATTTAGTAGAAGTACTCCCAGAATCCACAGGAGACTGGATGATCAGGATTGGCATAGCTGGAACCCAGGAGGCTCTGGAAGGTCAGAAGGCAGTAATACAGCAAACACCTCATTCTAGAAGAGTTTGATAAGGTATTGCCACTGCCACTGCCATACGTTGATCTCCAACTATTTCTTATCCTTGTATTGCCTCTCCACCAGATTTTAGGAAAACTTAAAGCATGAGCCAAGACAGGCCATTTGTATAGAAAGTCACTGTAAATGGCTTGGGGAAGGATGGCTACAAGTTGGGTGGGGTGGAATCTCAAGGAATCACCAGGGTGGGGCAAAGAGTGTGAGCCAGGTTGATCAAGTACCTGCCTGCCAACTCAGTGGGAGGAGGGCTCAGCAAAGGAACAATGGCCTTTGTCAGCACTTTTGTCTGGGAGAAAGCTGCCCCTCCAACTCTTGCCCTGATGCCAGTTTAGTTCTTCCCCCATATGTCCCTGGAGCTGCTGTGCCAGCACTGAGTGAGTGAATAAGTCCCTCAGCGAGTAAGTCCGTGTTCATGTGCTTTAAGAGGAATACCTGGGACTTCAGCAGTGCTCTGTCTCACTCAGATACAATTCCTACTAGATTTCACAGACAGAAGTTATGGAGACTTCTCTTCCCCACACTGGGACCCTGGTTTGGGGGTCCTGACATGAGGGTTAAGACCCCTGGCTTCTCAGGGGGGAGCCTCCACAGCTGAGATATCCTCCTGATTTTTATCCATCACATGTGGGTGTGAGACCAGCCTGTTCTGCATTTCTATCTCTCCTACCAGTCTTCAAGTGGCTTCTTCTACACATCCTTGATTATAGGACTTCTGTTCAGCTAGATTTTAGGCAGTTTTGAATGATGTTTGTTCCGTAGTTTAATTGTATTTTTGATGTGGTTATGGGAGGATTCAAGTACTGTATTTACCTATTCTGCCATCTTTACCTCTTTAATTCAGCTCATTTATTCTGATCTTTGAGTTTAAAATACAAGTAAAGTGACTAAATTTATACACACACAACACACAATATGAAGGATGCACTAGGGAAAAGTATGAGTCTGAGGCAGGAACTGGAGAGATTCATAAGAGACTTGCTGAGCAAAATAACTGTTGAAATGAGTCTTCAAAGATGACTAGAAGCTAATTTAGGGAGGAAGATAAAGATAGGGCTGGGCATGGGTGCTCGAGGAAAAGGAAATTTCAAACACAGGCATAATTTCAAGCAGAATCAATAAAGAAAGAAATAGCTCAAAGTTTCCTAAAGAAATTCTGTGTATTGCTGTTTTAAACTTCAAAGTTTTGAGATAATTTATTATGCAACAATAGATAACTAATTCAGCCATTGAACAGCTATTTATAGAAATAGTAGAAAGAGAATTTGAACTGTATTGGTAGCTATAGAGATGGAGAGTACAGACTTAAAAAACTCACAGGAATTAAAACATTTAAAATATGGTAATTGAGCCCTAGTTGGTTTGGCTCAGTGGATAGAGTGTCAGCCTGTAGACTGAAGTGTCCTGGGTTCCATTCCGGTTAAGGGCACAAGCCCAAATTACAGGCTCATTTCCCAGTAGGGGGGTGTGCAGGAGGCAGCCGATCAATGATTCTCTGTCATCATTGTTGTTTCTATTTCTCTCCCTCTCCCTTCCTCTCTGAAATCAATAAAAATATATATTTAAATAATTAAATAAAATATGGTGATTGATTGGATGAGTGTGAAGGTGAATGAGAACAATAATCAAGGATACTCTCCAGGTAAGTTCAACTTGTCAACTTGTGCATGACATAGAGATTACTCTCCCTGCTTAAAACCCATTAATGATTTCTCATTTCTAAGATAAAAATCAAATATCAGCATGGACTGTTCTGACCTCTGTAAGCAGCTCTTTCCCACCTTACCAACTTTATCACCAGTTACTCTCCCAACCCCATGCTATTGATTTAAAAACATACACTCTCATGCTTTTTTTATTTTGCTCATGGTGATTCCTCTTCTAGGAATGTCTTTGCTCTTCAACCTGACCTCAATCATTCTTCACATATAACTAAATCACACAAAGCAGTTTTTTAAGAATTTCATGTTCCTCCTCAACGCCCCGCTATCAAAGTTATTTTTCTTTTTGTTTTGTTAATCCTCACTTGAGGATATTTTTTTCCATTGATTTTTTTTTTTTTTTGAGAGAGAGAGTGGAAGGGAGGGGGAGAGACAGAGAGAGAGAGAGAAACATCAGTGTGAGAGAGACACATTGACTGGTTGCCTGAGGTCGGAGATTGAGCCTGCAACTGAGATACATGTCCTTGACCAGAACTGAACCTGCGACCCTTGAGTCCATGGGCTGATGCTCTAACCATTGAACAACTGACCAGGGCCAAAGTTATTGTTCTATCTTCTGTGTTACAGCAGTGTTTTCTAGTTAGCTACATTGTCATATTGCATTGTAATTATTTATTTACATGTCTACGTTTTCTTTTGGACTATGGGCTCCTCAAAAAAGGTTCACTAACTTATTATAGTGGAAGTGCCTATGCTAGCACCTGATATATAGGAAGTGATTAATCAATGTTTATTCAATAAATAATTAAAAACTGTTTTCTAAATCAATGAAATATCACTATATCTCTCCTGAATTTTTAAATTATTAATTTTGTGATACTTTTAGGGATGCTTATACATGGAATATACTTGAAAATTAATGTAGCTTCACAGCATTTGTGATCACCTGTCTCTGGTCTCTCTATAGCCTAATCATTTCAACTGGTTTATTATTTTTTTCTTTTCTTTGTTTTCTTGTTACTCAATATAAAGTATTTTGCATTTTTGTCATTTCTTCACATCCCCTTAATCCAAAGAAGATGGAAGACACTTGGAACAGCTTTGGATCCAACCTACAGCTTGGACTCAAATCCAGTCAAGGCCAGACTAGATCAGCCAACCTCTAGACAAGGCACAGATCAAGAAAAAATATTGTTTTTTAGAGCTACTGAATTTCAATGTTATTTGTTAAAAAGCATTCTTACAGCAATAGCTGACTGATGCAATCAGGTTTCTAGTTTTTCTTTCCCATCTATTCTCAATGCTACTAATCTTATTTCTCTTTTCTTTTTATTATTTATTTATATTTTTTCTCAATTAGAATTTGCATTCAATATTATTTTGTATTAGTTTCAGGTATACATAGAAAAGTTAGACAATCATATACATAAGTCACAAAGTCATACTGTTTCTTTCAGTATTCACCTAGACTATTGCTATAGACCCCTGAGAAGTCTTCCAACCTTTAGTTTCCTTTCCTTTCAACTCATTTTATGTACCACATCAGATTACTCAATCTTCCTGCTCTAAAATATTTAATGGTTTTATATTATATTCCAAATAAAGTTCAGATAAGTAGTCTATCTCCATTTATTGAAATTTTATACACATTTCAATGTTCATCTCAAAAGTCACCTTCCTCAGAGACTTGCTACCATTTCTCAGCAGATGAACTCTCATTTTCCTATCTCTATATATCTATGTATATAAAAGCCTAAGCGGCTGGAATGATCAGAACGACCGGAACAACTGGTCGCTATGATGTACACTGACCACCAGGGGGCAGATCCTCAATGCAAGAGCTGCCCCCTGGTGGTCAGTGCACTCCCACAGCCAATCTCCCCTGGCAGGCTAACCTCCTGCGTTCCCTCCCCCCCGGGCCAGCTAACTTCCCGCGGTCCCTCTCCCAAGCTGGCAGGCCCCAATCGCCTGATAGGGGCCAGGCCCCAGACTGGGATGGGGAACTGGGGGTGGGTGGTGGCAGACGTGGCCCCTTTCCAAGGGGGGCCGAGGTCTGACTCCCTCCTTGGGGCTGGCAGCCAACCTCCTGTGCTCTGTCCCTCCCCACAGTCAGCAGGCCCTGATTGGCCCGCCGCCCGCCTGCCACGGTGGTGGCGTGGCAGTGAGGGAAGGAGGAGAGAAGGAGATGGGGAACCACGTGGTGGTGGGGCACCGATGATGGCGTCACTGGCATCTTTTCCTTCCAAGCCTGGCCCGGCGACTGTCACCTCCTCTCCAGCCCAGCCCTGATCACTGGCCAGGCCTAGGGATCCCACCCATGCACGAATTTTGTGCACTTGGTCTCTAGTAGACTTTATAAAAACATCTTCCCAATTTCCTCTCTCCACAACCCCTGGTAACCACCATTCTGCTTTCTGTTTCAACGAGTTTAGCTCTTTTAGATTCCACATATGTGATATCATACAATGTTTGTCTTTCTTTGTCTGGCTTATCTCACTAAGAATAATACTCTCAAGATCCATCCATGTTGTTGCAAATGTTAGGATTTCCTTCTTTCTCATGGCTGAATAATGTTGTATTGTATATATAAACGACATCTTCTTTATCCATTCATCCCTTGATATCTCCAACTTCTAAATATTGAAGTTCTCTAGGGTTTACTCAGTGAAAATAGTCTCTTTATTTTTGTTTGTTCTGCTTAGAAATTATCGGTCTTCTTGAATCTATGGATCAATATGTTCATTAGCTTTAGAAAACTATTAGTTATCTCTTCAAATATTGCTTCTGTCTCCTTGTTTTTGGAAATCCAATTATATATGTGAGACTTCATAGTATGCTTGAACATGCTCACCATATGCTTTGATTTTAATTTCTATATTATTTTTTCAAAATTTTCCAGTTCACTATTTCTCTCTTAGCCAGATATAATTCACTTTTAAATTCTTTCATAATTTCTTAATTTGGGTAATTATATTTTTAGTTCTTTTCAAATTTGTTATGATGTCTCGTTATAGTTTTCATTTGTCTGCTTTTCACAAATAAACTCTAATTTTGAAAATCCCAACATCTAGAGCCCCTGTGGATCTCTTATTATGTCTGTTGCTTCTGCCAGATCTCTTTATGTGTCTTGTTATCTTTGTGTGTCACAAATTACATTTGAAAATGACTGTAAAAATAATTTGAGGCCTGTATATATTATACTCCTCAATGAAGAACTCTGATCATTTTTACCAAGTTCCTGGGAGAGGTAGTAATCCAGTATCACCGCAATTCAGTGTCAGGTTTGAATGATCTTTGATGCTTTTCTGAAGTTGTGAGTATTTATATATTTAGGTAAGCATTTACTTTTTAGCAAAAGAATTGTTCTGAATTATCTTGTCTACTTTTTTGTTATTTTCACTCTCATGCAATCTCATAGAGCCTCTAGGCCAACAGTTCTCAACCTGTGGGTCGCGACCCCTTTGGCGGTCGAACGACCCTTTCACAGGGGACGCCTAAGACCATCCTGCATATCAGATATTTACATTACGATTCATAACAGTAGCAACATTATAGTTATGAAGTAGCCACGGAAATAATTTTATGGTTGGGTCACAACATGAGGAACTGTATTTAAAGGGCCAGAAGGTTGAGAACCACTGCTCTAGGCTTTGAACATTCTCTTTACATATATTGATGAGACTTGAATTTGGTTCTTTAACTTGGATTTCTTCCTTGAATTTCAATCTTGTATAACCAATGTCTCTACTCTGTCTCAATGGGATGTTTAATAGCAATTTCAAATTAAACCCGCCTGAGGAAAAACTTCTGCTTTTTCCCAAAGCAGCTTTCTTAAAGTCTTTTCCATCTCTGTTGATGGCAATTCTATTCTGGATGCTCAGTCTAAAAATTTTAACACCGTCCTTGAACTTTTTCCTTTCACATTCTATATCAGATTTTTGGGGGGAGGAAATTCTTTTAGCTTTGCTCTTAAAATACATTGAGAGTCCAATCACCTTCAGCCACCCTCCCCTTTACCTGGACTAGTGTAATAGACTCTTACTAGATTTCCCTGCCACCACCTTAGTCCTCATACAATTTTTTAAAAATATATTTCTTTATTGATTTCAGAGAGGAAAGGAGAGATAGAAACATCAATGATGAGAGAGAATCATTGATTGGCCAACTCCTGCACGCCCCCCACTGGGGATGGAGCCCACACCCTGGACATGTGCCCTTGGCCAGAATCGAACCTGGGACCCTTCAGTCCACAGGCTGACGCTCAATCCACTTAGCTAAACCAGCTAGGGCTGTCCTCATACAATTTTTCTCCACATACAGTAGAGTATGATACCTTTTTGACAGCATGAGATATTCTTCATTATATAATTTTTGACCTCTTCTACTAATCTGTTCCTAATTCTCTCTGCTCCTTCTATCCTAGCTTTTTTTTGCTGGTGTTCAAATATTCCAGATGCCTCGGGCTGGAATGTGTTTTCTCCAGATGGTCACAGACAAACAAGGCTATGGATCTTTTTCAAACGTGCCCTCTACCAGGGAGGCCTTTTCTAACCCCATTGTTTACAACTGCTATCTTCACCCTACTCCAGCCCTTCTACGTAGCTCATCCTTCTCTGTAATTTTTCTCCTGTTTTATTTTTTAAACAGCATTTAATCAGTATTGACATACTTCTAGTAAGTACTTTGTTTATTTATGTTAATTTCTTATTTTTCTGCCTTTGATCCCATTCCACTAGAATGTAAGCTTCATAAGGATAGAGATATTGATTTTTTTGGTTTACTATTGTACTTTTAATACCAGGAATATTGCGCTTGGCACATGATGATGTTAAGCGAGTATTTGTTGCCTGGATGAATGCTCCCACTCACAGGGATAAAAAGTCCATTGGTGGTTTTAGGAAGGCTTTTTTCCTTTAGGGTAAGAAGACAGGATTGTTTAAAATGTAATCAGCAGAAAATATGTAATCTTTCAACTTTTATATTCTGAAGTCAACTGTAGCTGTCTAAAAGCTCTGTGTGGTATTTGTAATGAAATGCCAGTGGTTACTATAATTTCATGTTATAAAGGAATTTCTAGGCAGCAAAGAAAAAATGTCACTGAAAATTCAATTATCATCTAGTTCTATATGCTTTGGGCACAATCAATGTGAATACTTATTTTTGTGTTTACACAATGAAAGCCATTGATGTGGTCTTTCAAATGGATCACTTTAACCTGCCTAGACAGGATTTTGATGAACTTGTGAGAAATGGAATTGACCAAAATCTTTTGCCAAATCAGACATTTGACTTAGGACACATCAGGACACTGATTTGGCTGTTTTAACATTATTCTACTCAGTGCTCAGACCTTAATATGCTTTCAAGACACTAATTAATGTTGACCAAGTTCTGAGAATTCATTTTAATCCTGATTTTACAGATGAGGAAGCAAATGGGGAAGAAGTTAAACGACTTATTTAAAGCCACATTACAAATTAACCTCAAGCTGGGACTCTGTGGCTGACACTCTTGTCTCATGTTTCTCTTTATTAATGTCATGATCTGATGCCAGGTTAATCCCCGGGATCCAGGCCTAAGGAGCATCCTTTATCTCAGGGTGCTGCTGTGATGACTGCAGACTTTCCCATTATATTCAGGGTCTGGAATGGGACCTGTTTCACGTTGATAAAAAAAAAAATGGAGCTCTAATCTGTGTTTCTGTTCTTTGTGCTTGGCAAATGATGATGTTAAACCAGTATTTGTTGCCTGGATGAATGCAACAAATGGATGTTGCGTGAATGAAAAATTATATTATTTTAATGTCTTTCACCTTTTAGATTGAGAGGCTAAGATAATAGGCTCAATGAAAAAGAGTTCCACATGTTCTAATGTACTATGCTGACATAATACAATGGAGTATTATGGTTTATTAACCATTTTAGTGTTAGAATTTTCTTCTTAAGAAGGTTAGAGTTAAGTTAGACATCACTTTTCTAGACAACCACACACTCAATTATATAGATGTGGAGGAGCTTGTTGTGAATCAAAAATATGGGGTATAGGAGATTCTTACTGAATCTTGCCTTTGGGCAAGGACTCCTTTATGTTATAAAGAAGGGCTTCGAAATATAATTATGCTTGGTTAAAACTGCTACTTGGGCCTGGCTGGCATGGCTTAGTGGTTGAGCATCAACCTATGAACCAGGAAATCATGGTTTAATTCCTGGACAGGGCACATGCCCGGGTTGTTGGCCCTATCCCCAGTGTGTGGCATGTTGGAAGCAGCTGATCAATGATTCTCTCTCATCATTGATATTTCTATCTCTCTCTCTCTCCCTCTCCCTTCCTTTCTGAAATCAATAAAAACATATTTAAAAAACAAACAAATAAAAAACCCCTGATAATTAGTTGATAAGATTATTTTTTTATTCTTTCATATTCTTAGTTTTCTCATTTGTAATAGTATCATTATAGAGTCTCTAATAAAGATATTATCAAAATAAAATAAAATAAAATAATAAAGTAAGTTGTGTGTAGCGCAGTTTGATACACGGCAAGAACTACACTATTGTTAGTGTTTTCCTCTCATCTTCCTCTTAGACATCAAATTCCTCTTCCTTCCCATTATTAAATGATGATAATTATTAAATGAATATGAATACTTATGTTCTTCAGATGAATAGGAATGGGGATAGTGAGGAATATTTTCATCTGCATTTCAAAGACTGCCTATGAGAGCTTTTGCTACCAGACACAAGATAAGAACATCAACTACTTTAGTAGTCAAAGAACTCCAACATAGAAAGCCAATGGCTAAATTAGCATTTTCAGATAATAAAACAAATGTCAAGAAAATATAAAGTCATATTTTAGATTAAAAAAAGGCAAGAGTGCAATAACAGGCTATAATTGAATAGTGGATTGATATGTTTTCAGAGAATAAAAGTTAGATGAAGGTAAAAATGTAAAATTAATATTGATTATTGACACATCATTAACAGCACTCCGGTGGGGTTTTTTGGTAAATGAGTAAATGAATTGATATGTAGATGGTGGGTTCATAGCCTAGTCACAAGTGTCTGCACCTGTCCAGTGTGGCAGATACATAGACTATCTTAGTCACCTTTTCCAGTTTCCTTTTAGTGTGTCCTTTTGTACTGCCATGACTAGAAAGATTAAAAACCACATCTCCCAGACTCTCTGTTATAGAATAGCGAGGGTGCCAGATGGGATTTAGGTCTGGTCAGTCAGATGAACTCACATGAGACTTGCTTTTCAACCTGGATCATGCAGTCAAGAGAGGAAGAACAAGGGGTATCCATTTTGCTGGTACAGGCTGCTGTAGAGGGGTGGCACTGGGGCTGGCCTGGCAGGTGAAGCAGCTGTCCTGGAAGCCCATTTCTGCAGTGGGAGCTTGGGAGTTGTTCTCAGACATCTTGCCCAGAGTTTATTTATTTAGTTCACCCATTTACTCTGTAAACCTTTTAATGCCTGGGAATTAGAGCAGCCCCTTTCTGTTTCAGGGATTGTTCAATGGAGTCTTGACTAACATAGAGGTTCCTCCTCCCTCCCTGCCACTGCTGCATCCTCCTCATGACTTTTTCTCCTACCTTGGTCAAATGCCACTCCCCTTCTTAACTATTCCCTGATCCCCCCAACTAAGGTGCTTTATTTGATCCACTGAAAGGTTTTGTGTTTCTATTATGGTTCTTGTCATATTATGCTTTGATTTTGAGTTAGTCTTCTTACTCTGCTCAAATGCAAGTTCTTTGAGGGACTGCAAAATGAAAATATACTTAAAGGCGTTTTTGAATTCCCACAGCATTACCACAGTGCCATAGGTATAGTAGGTGTAGGCACTTAATGAATATCAGAAGAATTAACTGTAATCACTTTAGGAAGGTTGCCTTTAGAAACACTGCCTAGGTGCAGTGTGCCTGCAGTTTAAGCTATAATATACATGCTGATGGTCTATCTTCAACTTAGACCTCTCTCCTGAGCTTCAGACCCATCCTCCCAAACACTTCCGGGACATGTTCGTCTGCTATTCCACTCACACTCTAAGCTAAATATTTCCCAAGCAGAATTCACTTTCTAACCCTCAAACCTGCCGTTCTTTCCCTACCCCCAATGCTAATGATTGGCAGGCATCATTCTCTCACCATCGTTCAAGCCAGGTCCCTGAGCAACAATCCCAAATACTGTTGCCTTCTCTTGTTAGATCCAATCAGTAATCAAGTCACACCCACTCAGGTTCCATCTACCTCACCTGTTCCCTCTTCTCCACTCCCTCTACATCTGGTCCGAATTATTCCTCATGTGGACTGTACACTCATCTCCTTCCTACTACCACAGACTGGTCTTTGTGTCGCATGCCCATCACATTTTTTGAGTTGTTTTTTAGCTTTACCAAAGGTAAACTACTGGCATGTGTGTATCATTTTGTGTGACTGTACCTTGAGTTTAGTTTTGAGGCAGATTGGTTTTGATGTCTGCTTTATTTACTCGTGATCAGTTTTGTCAGAAGATGCATTTCAGTCTTACCATCATTAATGAAACAAATAACTACATCAGGTGTCTAGTATTATTATTATTGTTATATTATTAGGAAGTAGAGCACAATGTTGAAAAGTGAGGATCAACCAAAGAACTTGTGTGCATATATGCATAACCTATGAACACAGACAATAGTGTGGTGAAGGCCTGGGGCAGGGCCTCCCCGCCGCCACCCCCGCTAGAAGGGGTCAATAGGGAAAAGAGGGGGACATATGTAATACTTTCAGCAATAAAGATTTTTTTGATAAAAGTGAGGACTCTGGAGTCCTGCTAACTGGGTTGGGATTACCCAGGCTCTGCCACTAACAGCTTTATGAACTTGGACAAGTTCCTTAATCTCTCTGTGCTTCAGCTTCCTTATTTGTAATATGTGGAAATAACTATATTTACCTCTGAATGTTGTTGTAAGGATTGAATAAGTCAGTATATGTCAAGTGCTTAGAATGGTGCCTAGCTTAAAGTAAATAAATGGTGTCAGCTATTATTTTTATTATTTATTAAATGTGAATTTGAGGTTTTAAAGTATCTAAATGATGTGCAATTCCAGCTAAATAGGAGAGAAGAACTGGTATCTCTATGAATTTATATGATTTTAGTAATTGGGTGATTTTTCCTTCACATTTATGCAATAAACATACATAGAATAACTTCTTCAAGTTTACTTAACTTACTAAATATAACTTCAGAAAAATAGTGTACAAAACTGAATTGTCCTGATAATTGTTAATAAAAAGTAACTTGTTCCACAAGAGTCATAAAGTACCAGTGATATTTTTATAGATCTTGCAAATGTGTTATTGGAACTGATGATCTTTTGATTTTCAACCTTTTTTTTAAAAGGAAGGAATAGCTAATTATATTCTGTCACATTCCCTGAGTTTTTAAATTGTATAAAGTTGGGTGATGATTTCAAGGAAAAAAAGGCAAGATATCTTACATTAGCTACATTTGGTCTCCATTATTTCCCATGTGGACTGTACACTCATCTCCTTCATATTACCACAGACTGGTATATCTTTCATTTTATTTCTATATTATCTTTTATAGAAATAAAAGTAGGATGTAGAATGATCTTTCCTTTTTCTTTTAGCCTAATTAGTCTTTTAGACTAACTTAACATTTATAGTATCTTGTCTTTATTTATTTTTCTCCTCTAATGGAAAGGTGAATATTAATGATGCATTTTTAAATTATCAAGATACATCAATAGAAGGTGACATGTTCAGGGAAATAAGGCACTTATGTACTGGCACTTGGTGTCCATGGGAGAATACTGCCTCCAGAGAACTTGGGGATTATGAGCACCTACTGCTCAGCACTCACACTGCTCAACCCTAGTAGGAGCTCAATACATATTCACTGAGTGAAGAGAGAGGTATTCTCTAATAACAGGCAGACTTGTTTCATCAGGCCTTGCCTTGTCATGGATGAAATCTCCCTAAAGAGTGTCAACCTCTTTTTGCTTTCCTTCCCAGTCTTGCTCCTGAGATCTTTGAGACTCAAACTAAAGAATCAGCCACCATTCAAGATTTTTTTTGTCAACAAAGGGACATAAAGTCAAGAATTTCAAGTTGCTCATATTCTTCATATAGTCTTTAAAGTTGGTGATTAATAAACATGTGTTTCTATTTATGGTTGTAGTCAAAATAATATTTTTTCTATTTTAAGGTCAGCAGCAGAATTCAGCTTTAAATACGAACAGGCTATGTTTAAGAAAGTACCCACTTAGCCACTCTGAGGACAAAACGGGAAACTGTCCCCCACACTTCCTCCTCACCTTCTTCTCTCTCATTCTCAGGTGGGCTTGGCCAAGATTGGATAGACTGAGATCAAGAAGGAGTGGTATTGCTTGCTTAGTAAATGAGTGGCAGAACTTGTGAGTTTCTGAAAAAGACCGGGAGAGGGGGAGGCAGACTCTGGAGAGAGAGGAAGATATGAGAAAGACTTAGGTCAGCACTTTCCAATATAAACATAATGCGAGTCATACATATAAATTTAAATTTTCTAGTAATTAGGCTAAAAAAGGAAACAGGTGAAATAAATTTTAGTAATATATTTTACATTGACATATGTTTTAATTTGGGCTAGGCAATTTCAGGAGTTCAGTGGCTACATGTGGCTAGTGGTTACTATATCGGGCAGCACAGATGTAGTGGGAGGAACCCCCACTACATGGCCAGGGTCTGGAGTTCTGTGAAGAGACAGGTAGTTAAAGATCTGCGTGGTGGCAATGGGTGAGAGTTCGTAAATTTAAAAAATTTAATTTATTTTCTGTGTTTTGCCAATATATAACCCCCTCTCCATTACCCTTATATCTTCAGTAAAATTTTGTTATTGCATATAAGATATTTTCACTTCTTTATATCTATATTGGCAGGAAATACTATTTCCTAAGTATTCACCCAACCCAGGAATGTAACTTCTTTCCCTCATTTCTGGCAGCCTAGTAAAGCCATGTCTCATTCACTCTACAGCAAGCATGTCAAACTCAAAGGCTAACACGGGCCAAATAAACAAGGCATGCGGCCCGCAGGCCGCGAGTTTGACATGCTTGCCTACAGCCTTGACATTTGCTGTATCTGTCTCCTCCTCTCTAACTCCACTTTACTTTGGTTGCATTGAACACTCAAAGGCATAGGGACTGCATTACATAGTTGGGTCACATAAGGCAGAGAAAATAAAACAGTCATCAAGAGCCAGGTGTGATGGGAACACAGCATAAAGGACAGATCTGAGAAGGCTTGGAAGCATGGCAGGGTGACAGAACAGGGGTTTTCCCACTCTACATTATATGGAACTTTTTTTCAAGTATTAAAAATTTAATTCAAGTATTAAAAACAAATCTGTAGAACCTGAGACCACTCAAGCAATTAGTGATTTTTTTGTGGAAAGACATAGATATAAGAGGTGGGAAAGACTGCTAGGGATGAATAATGTAGCAATATTCCACCTTGAGAAAATAATTTTGTGAGAAAAGCTGATTGACTTAATTGGTTACAAACTTGGCATGAATTGACATGGCTATTTATAGTTTTTGCTTTCACATGTATGAATATTCATACATTTTGCAGCAGAATATTAATGTATTTGATAATGGAGTGCTACCTAAGACCCCACTATGAAGTATTACATAATATAAGATATTTGCACTCCATTAACTTTCTGAAATTAAAAATATTCTGAATCCCGAATTCCAGCTGGCCCCATGGGTTTCCAGGAAGGAACTGTGAACCTGAATTTGTATTAGAGGTAGGTGGGGGTTGGAGGAGAATTAATAGGAAAGGTTTTGTAGCGCAACTCAGATTACACCCTAGCGGTCTGCTTGACTTGTGTGTGTTTAAAGTGATCCCATTTAATTGAGCAAGTATTCTTTTCCTCCTTCCCTTACTACTCTTCATTTCTTCATTGTTTGTCTTCTACTTCCTGGAATTTCAAAGGGGTGTGTATAGCTCCCCACATAATTTTCTTGCATTGTTGAGTAGTTGAGAGAACCTCTTGAGTCTGAAGTTAAGGGGTGCTATTAGGCAGAAGTTCACGTCAGAGTTTTTTTGGACCAGAGGAGATTTGTTTGACTTCGGTTGATCATGTTTAATTGACCGTGTTGCTTGCCCTTGCAGGCATAAAGAAAACAGAACACGGGCAGTAAATATATGCTCAAAGTTAAGCATCAGTCACCATTGTATTTATAGCGTAGTGATGCTGATCTTATTGGAAGAGTAGGCTGCTCATGTAGTATGCTGTTCAGGTGTACTACCTATATCTAAGGATTCTTTCATCAAAATAGTTAATTGTACTGTAGATGGGGCTAATTTACACGCAGAGAATAACTCAGAGGATGGCCAGAAAGAAGTGTATATTTCTTGTGTGTCCAGAGGCCTCACAATGCTTTTGTGCCTCTCTTAATATAATGTCTGATTCAAACACAAAAAATGAATATCAATACCTATAGAAAGGATTTTGCTCTTTCTCAAATAGAAAGTCTGGTATGACCAAGGTCATTGTTCCCCATAAATCTCTCCAGAACAATTTTTTTTCTGTTTACCTTACTGAGCCAAACTTCTTTCAGGGATTATATCTCTTCTCTATGTCATATTCATTTTGAAAATGCTTCTCTTTCAATGCAGCTATGATAGAATAATGTGTTCCTTGCTGAACACAATGTAATTTCGTGTCCAATAAAAATGAAAAAATAAAGCTGTTCAAAAGAAGCTTCTAACTTGCCCTGCACCCCCCTCCAAAAAAAATCACCCGCAAAAACAAAAAACTAGAGTGGTACCCCAGCAACTGGAAGATCAAAGGGTGACATTCAGGACTCATCCATTTGCATTTATCTTTCATCAGCATGTGATATGCTAGTCATTGGCTTTTTGCTGTTACTAAGGCAGCAAACAAATACTACAATTACTGGAGAAAAGACCTGCAGCCTTGTGTTAGAAAAAAGAAAACTCAAAAATAAGTTAAGTTCACAAACACCCATTGTGACTGGCTTTTGGTCAGGAGCCATACGGAGTAGTCATTATTCACCTTTGATGGAGTCATGAATCACACTGAAGAGGAAGGGCCCTTTCCCCAGAAAGACGCACGCGCATACAACAATTTTATATAATTTAGGGAAGAGTGTGGACTCTCTGAAGCCCCTCTCTGTACCACAGGATAAGTAAAAAGAGAAAGTTATAAAAAGAGAAAGTTGTTACTAGATGCTTTTTATATTTCTCCTTTTAAAAGCTGTTTCTGGAAAATTATGCTTTGTTGTATCTGTATTTTTTTTAAAAAAACTACAAAGAAAAAAGACAAAATAATGTTTAGTTACTTAATCCTGGAATTGTACATGGCTGAAATAATAGATGACAAGAATTGCAACATTTAAAATTTTTGAGGCAGGTTACAAGAAAACAAACCATCTTGAGATTTAGCTAATGTCTAAGATATCAGTTTATCTGGAGATATTAAAAAAGAATTCTATTAAAAAAATCTGTGGGAATAGGGCCATCTTATTTGTACTTGAATTAGTATTGCTATTCCAGAGCATGGACTTGAACCTTTAGATACTCACTGTCTCTTTTAAATGGACTTCTTGGGAATTGTAAATGCCCCAGAGCGGAGGGAATAATGGGGGCAGTGGTGGGGAAGAAGCTAACTAGTGACTAATATCACCATGTTTGGCTCTCCAACTTATAGGACATCTAAAAATTATCATTAACCCAAAGAGCATCGTGATTTCTGTGCCTTATAGAATCCAACAATAATATCTAAACATCAACTTTCTAGTGCCTTTCAATTCACTTTATAAATATTTTCACAGATATGATCATATTTAATTCTCTTTACAACCATGGGTTATAGTTATTACCATTCTTTTTTTTTGAATGAGGAAATTAAGGTCAGAAAGGTCAAATAACTTGCCCCTCAAATCCCAGTTGTGATAAATCTAGGGCTTCAAACAAGGTTTCTGACTTTCCTCATTTTTACTCAATCAAAAACTATACAGTTCTTCCATACAATGGGCTCCCTTTTCATTTTGATGCTGACTTATTTTGCTGTGCAGAAGCTTTTTATTTTGATGAGGTCCCATTTGTTTATTTTTTCCTTTGTTTCTCTTGCGTTGTATCAGTAAAAATTCTGCTATGTGAGAGGTTTGATATTTTGCTGACTATGTTTTTTAGGACTTTCATGGTTTCACAACTTATATTTAAGTCTTTTATCCATTTTCAGTTTATTCTTGTGTATGGTGTAAGTTGGTGGTCTAGCCTCATTTTTTTGCATGTACCTGTTCAATTATCCCAACACCATTTTATTGAAGAGACTGTCTTTATTCCATTATATGCTCTTGCCTCCATTGTCAAATATTGAGTGCAATTGATTGGTTTGATTTCTGGGTTCTCTGTTCTATTCCATTGAACTATATGCCTGCACCAGGCTGTTTTGATTCCAGTGGCTTTGTAGTTGAGCTTGATATCCAGTACTGTTATCCCACCAATTTTGTTATTCTTTCTCAAGATTGCTGCAGCTATTCATGGTCTTTTTTGGTTCCATATAAATTTTTGGAGTATTTTTCCTAGATCTGTGATATATACCATTGGTATTTTGATAGAAATTGCACTGAATCTACAGATTGCTTTGGGTAGTATGGACATTTTAATGAATTAATGATATTAATTCTTTCAATCTATGAATATGGTATATTCTTCCATTTGTCTATATCTTCTTCTATCTCTTTTTTCTTTCCTTTTTTAAAAAAATATTTTTTATTTGTTTATTTTTATTGGCTTCAGAGAAGAAGGGAGAGGGAAGAGAGCTAGAAACATCAATGATGAGAGAGAATCATTGATCGGCTACCTCCTGCACGGGCCCCAATGGAGACTGAGCCTGCAACCTGGGCATGTGCCCTGACCGGGGAGCAAACAGTGACCTCCTGGTTCATAGGTCGATTCTCAATCACTGAGCTACTGTGGCCAAGTTATCCCTTTTTTATAATATTCTAAAGTTTTCCGAGTATAGGTCTTTTACCTCCTTAGTTAAGTTTATTCCCAAATATCTTTGTTGTTGTTGTTGTTGTTACAATAGTAAATGGAGGAACCCACTGTATAGGAGAAAATATTTGCTAATGATACATCTGATAAGGGGTTACTTTCAAAAATATATAATGTACTCATACAACTCAACAAAAGGAAGACAAACAACCCAATTAAAAAATGGGCAGACCAGTGACTTAATCAGCCATGCCTCTATAATGAAGCCTCCATAAAAACCCTAAAAGGACTGGGTTCATGGAGCTTCCAGGTTAGTGAACAAGAGGTATCCATGTGACAGGAGAATGACACACCCCAAACTCCAGAGGACAGAAGCTCCCGTGCTCAGGACCCTGCCCAACATGGTGGCCTTTTTAGTATAGGGCAGTGGTCGGCAAACTCATTAGTCAACAGCCAAATATCAACAGTACAACAATTGAAATTTCTTTTGAGAGCCAAATTTTTAAACTTAAACTATATAGGTAGGTACATTGTTATTAACTTAATTAGGGTACTCCTAAGGCTTAGGAAGAGCCACACTCAAGGGGCCAAAGAGCCACATGTTTGCCGACCATGGGATAGGGGAAGTGACTATCCCAGCTGTGAATTACCTTGTCACTCCACAAGCAGAGCTGTTCTTAAGACAGAGTTCAGAGAAAAGATGGTGGCCGAATAGGCAGAAATAGGCAGACCTCTCTTGCATCTTCTCCCAGGGCCAGACCGGAAAGAAAACTAAATTGGGGAACATTCACCCAGAGTTACCAACTCAGCAGCAGCTGAGCAGGAGACTTACTAGTGTATCAAGGAAGGGCAGAGAACACCTGGAGACAGGTAGGAGTGGCTCTGAGAGGGGCTGACCCAGCTCCCAGGAGGCTGAGTGTGAGGAAGGAGCTCTCAGCTATGGGAGGGTTATTTCCCTGAGAAAATCGAAGCCCAGAACCCAGGTTGGGCTCCACAGTCTGGAGCACCAGAGCCGAGACCAATGGCCCATGTAACATCCACCCGTGAAAGGCGGCAGGGCTTCTGGCTGCCCCAGGGATCAGAGCCGGTAGACAAGAGCGGGTCAGAGAGAAGGAAAGCCTCAGTTTTTTTTCTTTTTCTTTTTATCCTCTTTAAACATACATACATACACACACACACACACACACAAACACACACACACACACACCAAACACACAAACAAAAACAAAAAACAGAGCACAGGATTTTTGTTAGCAGCTACTTACTGAGGCTTTGGTGGAGGGAGGGAGGTGCAGACTTGAGGTGCCTAGAGAGAGGCTGGGTGGGAAGCATTGGGGGGAGATGTGGAAAAGAGCCAGCCGGCAGACCTGCATTTGGCCGTAACCCCCAAACTGAAGCAGCCATTTTTCCTGAGAGGCGCTAACTACTCCCAGAAACCACAGCTCAGGAAAAGGAAAAAACCCAGCCCTAGGTGATACAGCCTGCCACACCCTCAGGAGTCCTGCCTGTCACTCCCTACATCTCGGCCTTTGCAGAAGAGACAGCAGCAGGGGCCAAGCCTGCTGGTTTGAACTGTCTCAGGGAGCATCAGTGATTGGATTTGGGATGGGGCCATCCACTCCACTATCCAGGGAACCTTACTGGTGCTTCCCCCTCATGGAAGAGTTGATAGAAACTCATATCTCACTGGACTGCATAGGAGGATCTCACCCAGCTGAGGGCAAAGTAATATTCTGGGACACTCTCAGAGGAGTAGTTCTGGGACAGAGAAACACACCTACCATTTTCCCTAAAATCTGAACAGCACCTCCCCTACATGGGAGACCCAGAGGTCTACACTACCGATTCTGCCTAAAGCCCTTTCAGAAACAGACTTTTGAGTGAGTAAGCTTGACAGCTGGCTGGCAGTGAAGGTGGGTGGAGGCAGAGCCTGGGGATCCTGGGGAAGTTTGCTGAACCAGCCCTGGGCCCTGTGCTGCTAACCAAGTGGCCTTGGAGTACAGCTTGGCCTCTCCTGTGTGCAGCCAAGTCCTGGGGAGACAGACACAAACTGTGGATCGCTTGGACCCACAAACAGGTTGCCAAAAGCCAGAGGAGAACAGTTTCTGACAGTGGTTAGCACCTAAGTACCTCTTGGTAGACAGGACAATCAGCCACAGTCACCAGAAGAGCAGTATCCAAAGGGAACTCCCAGAAGGTTCTAACTCTGCTGAAATGAATACCACTTCACTTCTTTTTTCTTCCTTTTTTGTTCTTTTTTTCTTTATATTGTTTATCTGTCTGCTTTATTGATTTGTAATTATTTTAGTCTCTATTGTTTCTTTAATATATCTACTTTTTTCCCCTTTTCCTATTCTATTTTTTTCTTTTTCTCCTCTTTCTTCCTTTTCTTATTTTCTGTCTGCTTTCTTCTCTATTTTTCTTTTCAAAATTTTTCTTCCTCTTTTCATTTATACCATTTCCTTTCCTCTACTCTTTGTTCTTATTTTATTACACCTCTGCCCCTTCGTATTCCTTTTTCTTGCCCCCTCCCCATTTCCTCATATATTTTTCTTTTTTTCTATCATGCTTGCATTCTTTTTTCTTCCCTAATTCTCTTTTATTTTGTGATTGCTTTTGATGTTGTTGTAAGGGTCTTGGGTACAGTTTTTGTTTTGTTGTATTTTGTTGTGTTCTGTCAGCACCTCCACAACCTCTTGCATGACATGGTTGGGGGTGAGTCTCACAATCAGCCAGCCTGAGAGGCGATTCCATCAATGAACAGGACAATAACATTCACCATCCATTTTCAATAGGAGAACCAAAATAACTCAAGCAAGGGGCATTCCTAGAGTACCCAGCTCAGGAGATCTAAGAGACTTCACTAATGGTGTCCCGCAAAACACCTACTACATAAGACAACGCCACAAAGAATGGCAGTTATAATAGTTTCATCTAATACATAGAAACAAATACAAAGGGACAGCAAAAACGGGGAGGCAAAGAAACAACCTCAAATGAAAGAAAAGGGGAAATTTCCAGAAAAGGAACTAAATAAAACGAAGGTAAACAATTTCAAAGTAATGATTCAAAGTAATGATTATAAGGGTGCTCAAATAAGTTAGTGAGAATTGTAAGCAAGTTAATGAGAACACTATGAAACTTAATGAAAACTGTACCAGTATTTAAAAAAACAGGTGTAAACCATGAATAAAAATCAAGTGGAAATGAAGAATGGCATAGCTGAAATAAAAAATACCCTGGAAGGAATCAAAAGTAGACTAGAAGAAGCAGAGGACCACAATCGCCAATTAGAAGACAAGGTAGAAAAAAACACTCATTCAGAGCAGCAATTGGGAAAAATATTAAAAAGCAGGAGAAGAGTTTAAGGGAGCTTTGGGACAACATGAAACATATCAACATAGCATAGTAGGGGTTCTAGAAGGAGAAGAATCTGAGCAAGGACTAGAGAACCTGTTTGAAGAAACAATGGCAAAATTTCCTTAACGTGATGAAGGAAAATGTCACTCAAGTTCAGGAAACACAGAATCCCAATGAAGATGACATAAAAAGACCCACACCTAGAAACCTCATAATTAAAATGTGAAAAGTTAAAGACAAAGAAAGAATCTTTTTTTTAAAATAATCTGAACAATAAAGATTTAATTAAAAAAATAAAATGTACAATTCAGTGGTTTTTATTATACTCAGAGTTGTACAATCTAACAATTACCACTATCTAATTTTAGGATCTTTCCTTTTTCTTTCTTTCTTTTTAAAAAGACATGCTCAGCCCTAGCTGGTTTGGCTCAGCGGATAGAGCCTGGACTTGCAGATGGAAAGGTCTAAGGTAGCGGTTCTCAACCTGTGGGTCAAACGACCCTTTCACAGGGGTCGCCTAAGACCATGGGAAAACTCATATATAATTACATATTGTTTTTGTGATTAATCACTATGCTTTAATTGTTAACAATGAAATTGGGGGTTGCCACAACATGAGGAACTGTATTAAAGGGTCGCGGCATTAGGAAGGTTGAGACCACTGGTCTAAGGTTTATTTCTACCTCAATTGCTGGCTCCTACCCAGCCTGGCCCTGGTCCGGGCTTGGGCAGGAGGCAACCAACTGATGTGTTTCTCTCACATGGATTATTTCTATCGTTCCCTCTCTCCCCGACTCTCTCTAAACATCAATGGGAAAATATCTTCGGGTGAGGATTTAAAAAAAACAAACAAAGGTGGGTAGCCTGGTCAGAAGGTCAAATCTTCAAAGTGCATGCAAGCTGCTCCTCCCAGGGGGTCCGGACTGAATGTTCTTGAGCATTTTCAGGAAAGCCTGCGGGGATGGTGCCTCCACATTCTTGAAGGTGTCCTGGACTCTGCTGTACAGGAAGAATTCTTTCTCCTTCAGGAAGATGAACCCGAAGTGGTTCTCATCGAACAGGATGAAGACTCCAGGGCAGCGCCTGGTGTAGGGGAAGCCATGTCTGGTAACAGTAACAGTGTCCACGCCATAGAAACACATCCTGCAGGTTCGGGAGCGGTTCTGGTTTATTGAGAACACGCCCACAGGCAGAACAAACCGGACAGACTGCTCCTCCGAAGCTGCAGCCCCGGCGGGACTCCCCGCCGCTGGGCTGGGCAGGGCTCTGCCAGTCATGGCCCTTGCTTTCTTTCTTCCTTTTTTTTCTTCTTCCCGGATCACCTGCTCATCAATCTCCTGGACCACGCGGGAGAGCTCGTTGAAGTTGCGGAAGATCCCGCCATCTCGCAGCTGGATGCGGTGCATGAGGTGGATCTCTAACGTCTCCTTGGAGGCTCCCATGATCTTCGTGACCCTGGCATACTTCCCATGGAAGCTGAGCATGGCAATCTTTACTATTAAGCCCTCGTATTCGACTTGGAAGAGGCCTGGCCTGATGAGGTCGTCCGGGTGGCGTGGCGGGAGGTAGAGGCGGCGGTAGGTCACCAGCACCCGCCCCCATGCTTCCCTAAGCATGGTGTGGAGGCACCATCCCCGCATTGGTAAATCCGTTCGGTGGTCTGTATTCTTGCACAGGGTGGTGAACCTGTCCTTCTGAATCTGCATGTCGCAGTTGTGGGGCCTGCTGTGGAGGCCTTCCATGCACTCCACCGTGGCTGATTTCCTCTCCGTCAGGTGAATTCTAAACGAGGGCTCGAATTGCGTTGGGCTATCCACATGGATGTTAAGGGGAGGCCTGCACGTCCAACCAGTAATGCATAAGCCGTCCACCACTACTTTCAGCAGTGTTCTATAGCTATTATCTGGCTGCCACAATCCCAAAATGTGTCTGCATGGGTGGAGCAGCTTCGCATAGACTTCTCGATAAGACACACCCATCATCTCCAGGTTCTGCAAGTTTTCACAAGCGCCAAACTCCTCCCGGCAGCGCCGTCTCCAGATGCTGTCGGTGTGCAGGATGTGGTGGAATTTGGGCCAGGCTGGGCAGGTCGGTGCCTGGAAGCGAGGCGAAGATCTCCACCAGCACCTCCACCGGCAGGTCCTGCAGCGAGCAGTGCGGGGGCGACAGGGGTGGCATGGGGCTCGCGATTCCTCCACTCTCTGCACAGCACGGAGCTGCGGCGTTTGCCTCGACTTGCTTTTCTGCGGGGGCCTGCTTGCCATCGGCCGCTGCCGTCTCAGCTGGGTGCTGGCGCTTCTGAGGACACGGACATCCCCGTGAAAAGCCCACACCGCAGAGGCGAGCGCACTCCTCCATGCCTCCACGAGTAACAGCCACTACAGCGTGGGCCGCTATGCCTCAGCCAGCTTTTAAGCTGGCTCTTCCCGCCCAGGAGTCCAGCCACGCCCCCAGGGCCTAGCCACGCCCCCCAGAGAGGAGCCAATTGTAGGACTTTAAACCCATACCC
>NW_005371324.1:8010354-8012980 GCF_000412655.1 Myotis brandtii
GCTCCCTCATTCTATGGAAATGTACCTGTTGCAGCTTTTCAGCTTCCCCATTCTATGGAAATATACCTTCTGCTGCTCTGCAGCCCTGTACTTCCTCCATGGTCCCCTTAATTTCCAAAATTTCTAAAATTTCCTAAACCTGTCCTATTTTAGCCCTAAAATTCCTATATCACTCCCTACTGGGTATCAAGCCCCAAACCTGAGCATATGCCCTGCCTGGGAATCAAATTGGCAGCCCTTCAGTGCAGGGGATGATGCCCAGCCAACTGAGCCAAACTGGCCAGGGCTCGAAATGTTTTTTTTGTTTGTTTGTTTGTTTTATATTAATTGTTTTATTGCTTAAAGTATTACAAAGAGTATTACATATGTCTCCTTTTTTTCCCCACCCTTAATAATCCCCCGGCCTCCCCTACCCCGAAGTGTCTTATGTCCATTGGTTATGCTTGCCTGATTGCCCCTAATTGCTTCTGCCTGCCAGCCTGATCACCCCCTAACCACTCCCCTGCCAGCCTGATTGACGCCTAACTGCTCCCCTGCCAGCCCGGTCACCCCTAACTGTCCTCCCCTGCAGGCCTGGTCGCCCATAACTGCCCTCCCCTGCCAGCCTGGTCGCCCCTAATTGCCTTCCCCTGCCAGCCTGGTCACCCCTAACTGCCCTCCCCTGCTGGCCTGCATATTACCTCTTTATTATATAGGATAGCCATCTTGTGCTGGCCATCTTTTGAGCACATGGTGTGGCCATCTTGTGCAAGGGTGTGATGGTCAATTTGCATATTACCTCTTTATTATATAGGATTATCTAATTCAAAGAATGAGTTTGCCTATTTTTCTCTTAGTTCTTTTTTTCATTGACCTTCTTTCTTCCACCCTTTTTATTGTAAAGAGAAGGAAATCAGACTTTTAGGGCTTAGAGGAGGGCTTTCCTGGCCTTCCTAAATCTTTTTCATTCTGAGAAACTTGCATTTTATAGGCAGTAAATAAAATGGTTTTTCTTATTTCTTCCCCTAAACAAATGCTGATTTTTTCATTGAGAAATTAATATGTTCCACAGCAATTACTGCTACTTATCTGGCAATTTTTCTCACATGGAACAATCAGCATTATTTCTAACTATAGCATGAAGACTCAGTTTATGAACATGCTGATAATCAAACTGCTTTCACAATTGTGGAGGATCAACAGTTGTTTTTTCTGCTTTCTATAATATTGGTTGAAATGAATAGTACTGAGTTAAATAGTGCTCTAACTCCAGGCTTTCATTCATATTTGCATCTCCAGACTCTACCTAAGAAGTACTCAGTAAACAAGCCCCTTGAGCATCCAGGGCATGTGATGCTTAGAATAGACTCTGGTTATAGAACTGGGTTGGCCATTGGGCTAACATTGCTAGCTAGCGGTGCACGCTTTTAACCTCTTTGTACCTCAGTTCCTTTGTTTGTAAAAGATAATAATAGTGCCTTCCTTGTAGAGGTAAAAGAGTTAAGGAACATAATGTATCAAGCTGGTCTTGGGATGATGTATATTCAATCCATTTTTCACCCATCCCCAGCTCTACTTTGTATCACAGAGGGAGCTGACTCCTCCAGGCTGCATTCCCTGGGCTCCTGTGTCAACAGACTTCTGGCTGGTGGAAGACTGAGGGGTGGAAAGAAAGAAGAAGCCAGGGCACTTCCCCTCCCTCTCTGCTTCAGGGATATTCTCTGGTGGCAGCTGTATCTCCTCCATGGCACCAGCATTTACTGAGGAGACCCACCTAGCCTCCTACTTCCTTCAGGTGTCCCCAAGCCCCTGGGCCTCTGCAATGTCACCTCCTCCATTTGTCGCTCCATCCTAGGGGTGACAGTGGCTTCCTGCCATTGCTACTCTGTGGTTAACCTCACTCTTCCCTGTTTGGCTTTCCGTTCCTTCAGCCACTTGTATGACCATTTCCCTAAATTAATAACTGTTGTAAATTCTTGTAGTGGTTTCTGTTTTCTGGTAGATTTTTTTTATTGATGCATCTCTATGAAATATATAGTATAGTACCTGGCCAATAATACATTCTCCTTATATGATAGGTATAAATAAATATAAATCAAAGTTGGTAAATCTGTAAACATTTTAAGTATAAGAAAAAAAAACCCCACAGGATCCACAATTTCAAAATCTATAAAGCTCTGAAAACTTGAGTTTTAAAAAAAAATAAGTTTGTGGCAAACTCATTTGACTGCAAATTCTGATGAACTGACATGAAGCTACCTAGAGTATTTATTTATCTCGCTTAGTGTGACTTTATTTCTTAGTGCATAAAAATGGATGTGTTTGATTTCATGGGACTGATCAGGCTCCACCGGGGGCAGGTTACATAATGACAGAGTGTGTACACAGTCTCTGTATGAACTTCAAAATATTCTGAATTCAAAACTCCACTGGACCCGGGTTTGGGACAAGGGGATTGTGTGGCTGCATCAGATTTCAGAAAAAGAAAAACTTATCTTTGAAATGAGCCTTGCAGAATTGATCAAATGGCATAGATAGGGGATGCGAGCATTCTGAGAAAAAAATTAAAAATGGAAAAAGGGAAAAATGAGGTGAGTGTGGAAGATAGCAAGTAAAAGTTGGAGAAGGTAAAGAATAAAGAATGAGT
>NW_005371324.1:8013209-8024488 GCF_000412655.1 Myotis brandtii
CGCCAAACAAAGTATAAATATGGAATCTACAGGACTTGATAATTGACTGGATATGGGGAAGAGAAAGTTTGATGGTTAATTTTGTGTGTCAACTTGACTGGCCTAAGGGATGCCCAGATAGCTGGTAAACATCATTTCTGGATGTGCCTGTGAGGATGTGTCCAGAAGAGGTTAGCGTTTGAATCAGTACACTCAGTATAGAAGATTGTCCTCACTGATGTGGGTGGGCATCATTCAAGTCATTGAAAGTCTGAATATTGTAAAAAGGGCAGAGGGAGGGAAAATTTGTTCCTCACTTGAGCAAGAACATTCATCTTCTCCTGTCCTTGGACGTTTGTGCTCATGGTCCTAGGGCCTTCAAACTTGGACAAGGACTTACCTGCTCCATTGATTCTCATACCTTTGGGTTTGAATTAGAACTATACCACTGACTCTCCTGTGCTTCCACTTAGCAGAAAGCAGATTGTGGGACTTCTCCATCTTTATAATTGCATGAACCAATCCCTCATAATAAATCTCTTTTGAAATATCTCCTCTTTGTTCTGTTTCCCTGGAGAACCCTGACTTATATAGAAGGATATCTAGAATAATTCAGTTCTTGCCCAAGCAATTGAAAGAATAGTGTGACCATTAGCAGAAATATGCAAGGCAGGAGGAAGAGCAAGTTTAAGGGAAGGTGGAATGTTTAAGTTATGACATATTAAGAAACTCAAATATTAAAGACATCAGGAAATGGTGCAATGTTTATAAAGATGGTAAATAAATGTAAAGTTTGTTATAGTCATTTATGGATTTATGAAATTGTGATTAAAAACAATTTCGAGTATGTTCTTAATTTGAAATTGACATAGAAATCTAACTGTAGAACTTTGGCAAAGCTCATCAAAACAAAAGCCTTGCCAATGCTAGAATTGAAGCAAATATATTTTAACTAAAATCAGAAATTCCTATTTGCATATTAACAATTCATGTCCTCAGCACATATGCCACAGTTCCAAAATCACTAATTTAATTAATACATAATTACAAAAAATGAGTTAAGGAACATAATGTATCAAGCTGGTCTTGGGATGATGTATATTCAATCCATTTTTCACCCATCCCCAGCTCTACTTTGTATCACAGAGGGAGCTGACTCCTCCAGGCTGCATTCCCTGGGCTCCTGTGTCAACAGACTTCTGGCTGGTGGAAGACTGAGGGGTGGAAAGAAAGAAGAAGCCAGGGCACTTCCCCTCCCTCTCTGCTTCAGGGATATTCTCTGGTGGCAGCTGTATCTCCTCCATGGCACCAGCATTTACTGAGGAGACCCACCTAGCCTCCTACTTCCTTCAGGTGTCCCCAAGCCCCTGGGCCTCTGCAATGTCACCTCCTCCATTTGTCGCTCCATCCTAGGGGTGACAGTGGCTTCCTGCCATTGCTACTCTGTGGTTAACCTCACTCTTCCCTGTTTGGCTTTCCGTTCCTTCAGCCACTTGTATGACCATTTCCCTAAATTAATAACTGTTGTAAATTCTTGTAGTGGTTTCTGTTTTCTGGTAGATTTTTTTTATTGATGCATCTCTATGAAATATATAGTATAGTATCTGGCCAATAATACATTCTCCTTATATGATAGGTATAAATAAGTATAAATCAAAGTTAGTAAATCTGTAAACATTTTAAGTATAAGAAAAAAAAAACCCCACAGGATCCACAATTTCAAAATCTATAAAGCTCTGAAAACTTGAGTTTAAAAAAAAATAAGTTTGTGGCAAACTCATTTGACTGCAAATTCTGATGAACTGACATGAAGCTACCTAGAGTATTTATTTATCTCGCTTAGTGTGACTTTATTTCTTAGTGCATAAAAATGGATGTGTTTGATTTCATGGGACTGATCAGGCTCCACCGGGGGCAGGTTACATAATGACAGAGTGTGTACACAGTCTCTGTATGAACTTCAAAATATTCTGAATTCAAAACTCCACTGGACCCGGGTTTGGGACAAGGGGATTGTGTGGCTGCATCAGATTTCAGAAAAAGAAAAACTTATCTTTGAAATGAGCCTTGCAGAATTGATCAAATGGCATAGATAGGGGATGCGAGCATTCTGAGAAAAAAATTAAAAATGGAAAAAGGGAAAAATGAGGTGAGTGTGGAAGATAGCAAGTAAAAGTTGGAGAAGGTAAAGAATAAAGAATGAGTAAGATACAAATTTAAAAATCTTCAAATGTTGGATTATATTGTTTAGAAATGGAGAATATTGAGCAGAAGAGTAACTTAAATAACATTGTGCTTAAAGGAACATTAAGCTAGGTAGGCTGGCATAAAGATAACGTTTGCAGATGGAGACATATTTAACAGGTTGCTTTAATAGGATAAATGCAATATAAGTGAGGTGTGGTGCGCCAAACAAAGTATAAATATGGAATCTACAGGACTTGATAATTGACTGGATATGGAGGAAGAGAAAGTGTGATGGTTAATTTTGTGTGTCAACTTGACTGGCCTAAGGGATGCCCAGATAGCTGGTAAACATCATTTCTGGATGTGGCTATGAGGATGTGTCCAGAAGAGGTTAGCGTTTGAATCAGTACACTCAGTATAGAAGATTGTCCTCACTGATGTGGGTGGGCATCATTCAAGTCATTGAAAGTCTGAATATTGTAAAAAGGGCAGAGGGAGGGAAAATTTGTTCCTCACTTGAGCAAGAACATTCATCTTCTCCTGTCCTTGGACGTTTGTGCTCATGGTCCTAGGGCCTTCAAACTTGGACAAGGACTTACCTGCTCCATTGATTCTCATACCTTTGGGTTTGAATTAGAACTATACCACTGACTCTCCTGTGCTTCCACTTAGCAGAAAGCAGATTGTGGGACTTCTCCATCTTTATAATTGCATGAACCAATCCCTCATAATAAATCTCTTTTGAAATATCTCCTCTTTGTTCTGTTTCCCTGGAGAACCCTGACTTATATAGAAGGATATCTAGAATAATTCAGTTCTTGCCCAAGCAATTGAAAGAATAGTGTGACCATTAGCAGAAATATGCAAGGCAGGAGGAAGAGCAAGTTTAAGGGAAGGTGGAATGTTTAAGTTATGACATATTAAGAAACTCAAATATTAAAGACATCAGGAAATGGTGCAATGTTTATAAAGATGGTAAATAAATGTAAAGTTTGTTATAGTCATTTATGGATTTATGAAATTGTGATTAAAAACAATTTCGAGTATGTTCTTAATTTGAAATTGACATAGAAATCTAACTGTAGAACTTTGGCAAAGCTCATCAAAACAAAAGCCTTGCCAATGCTAGAATTGAAGCAAATATATTTTAACTAAAATCAGAAATTCCTATTTGCATATTAACAATTCATGTCCTCAGCACATATGCCACAGTTCCAAAATCACTAATTTAATTAATACATAATTACAAAAAAATGCTAAAGTGAATTTTATGATTTTGGCTTCTTGTGAATTTGGAATTACCATTTTAAGGTTATATAAAAATTCTTATTCTTCAAAAGTAGTTTATAAATAGGGAAACCTTTCCCCCTCCCCATGTGGGAGTCCATTCTGTGGGACTCTTTCCCCCTCCTCATGTGGGAGTCTGTACTTGTTCTTTAATAAATTTCCACCTTTAGACATTTATCCCCTTCCCTTGTGAAATGTCAGTCATAAAACCACAGTCATACTTTTGTCGTTGCTCAAGTACCACAAAAAACTGCAGTGTCATAGAAACAGATGCACTTGTTTAATTTTATAGAAAGCAACTTGCTTACAGGCAAGCACAGTTTTGGCACTTACGACTAGTTCTTTTTAAGTGGGCCTTTTATGTCTAGAGTGGGATTCACTGAGGTAAGGCACCTGTATTAGTTTGCTAAGTTGCCATAACCAAATACCACAATACCTCACAGTTTTGGAGGTTAGAAGTCCAAAATCCAGGTGTCAGCAAGGTTGCTGCCTTTTGAGGTCTGCGAAGGAAGGGTTTGTTCCAGGCCTCCCTTCTTAGCTTATAGATGATTGTCTCCTCATGTCTCTTCACACTGTCTTCCCTCCATTTCTCTGTGTCCAAATTTCCCCTTTTATAAGGACATCAATCATATTGGATTAGAGCCTATTCTTATGATCTCGCTTTAACTTGATTTCCTTCTAGGACCCTATCTCCAAATAAGGTCACATTCTGAGGTATTGGGGGTTGGGAAGCCAATATTTTTTGGGGGGGAGGTACACAATTCAGTTCATAACAATACCTCATCATAAGGTATGTCCCTATGACTCATGAATCCCTAGCCCCCATTAAGACATAAATTCAGGCTGTGAGTGTCTTGAGAATTGGATAGAGAGCTAGCTGCCAAGTAGATGAGACCTCCTGGCTGTCAGGCTGACATAGACGGCTCTATCAAGGAGGAAAATTGACAATCAGTTGAAAGATGATTATTTGTTCACTAAGTCATCTTTATTTTACCTGAGGATATATTTATTGATTTTAGAGAGAGAAGAAGGGAGAGAGAAATATGAATATAAAATTAGTTGCCTCCTGTAGGCGCCCCTACTGGGGATTGAATCCACAACCTAGTTATGTGCCCTGACCGAGAATCAAACCTGCAACCTTTTTGGTGTATGGGATGACATTCCAACCAACTGATTCACCTGACTAAGGCAACACTATTTACTATTAGAATAAAGATATTGCCCTCACCGGTTTGGCTCAGTGGATAGAGCGTCGGCCTGCGAACTGAAGGGTCCCAGGTTCGATTCCGGTCAAGGGCATGTACCTTGGTTGCGGGCACATCCCCAGTAGGGGGTGTGCAGGAGGCAGCTGATCGGTGTTTCTCTCTCATCGATGTTTCTAACTCTCTATCCCTCTGCCTTCCTCTCTGTAAAAAATCAATAAAATATATTTTTTAAAAAAAGAATAAAGATATTCTCTCCAAAAAATTAGAGCCTGAATACATCATAATTGTCTACCTATGAGTAAAAGTAATAACTCTGTTATGGAAAATTTTTTGAGGGGTTCTTTAATTTAGTGTTTGTCCTAATTATCTTTTATTTACTTATAAGTTTCTTTTGACAGAGCTTTGTCTAATCCATTCATTTTGTCTAATTCATTCATTTTCAAATGAATGAATAAACTAATGAAAAATGCATTGTTACATAGCATTGCATTATCATTGGGGAGAAGAATAAGGAAGAGGAAACAAATAATGGAATGATAGAATCCCCATAGGGAGTGGCTATAGGGTTAAGTCTCGGACTGACCTGTTGGCAAAGCCACAAACAAGTCCCAGCTTAGAAGGCACAGCCCTCTTAGCATAATTAAACTTGACCTTATGACGCTCCCTAGATCCTTCCTGGGTAGCTAATGGGCTGTGGGAGGTGCAGTAAGTGCTGCCAAAACAAGTGAAACTCACAAGAACATTGTAACTATGTTGACCACTACCTTGTTTTTCTCTGTCTATAAAATAAAACCTCAGTTTGCTGGCTGGATCTCTCTCTGTGGCCTCAGCCAGGCACAAGAGATCCACCGAGCCCCAGCTTATTCTTTTTGTCTTTTCTTTAATCCCTCACCGCCCCCTCTCAGGCTCACCGAACCTTTGGCTGTGCTGGCCCAGCACAAATCCCCTATAAGTAAATAGGGGATTCTATCATTCATTGTTTAGAAACATAGAACATTATAACTTAGAGACTTTGTAGACCCTTGTAAGAAAAGTTTAGTTCCAGAGATACAGAGATGGCAGTGGAGTACGTGGAAGCCACACTCACCTCTTCCTAGGGCCAAACTGAAATTACAACTCAGATATAAACAATCAACCTGAATAACCAACTGAAGACTAGCCAAACGGAAGTCTTATTACCAAGGATTTACATAAGAAGCCACATCAAGACCAGTAGGAAAGGCGGAAATGAGAAAAGGGCTGACTCTGTCCTCACGTGCAGCAGCTGAGAGTCTGAGGGATATCTCAGCTTCAAAGATTCCCCCTGAGGAGCAAGTGGTCTTGACCCCATGCTGGGATCCCCAGCCAGGAGCACAAAAGCAGAAGAATCAACATTCTTTTCAAGTGCACATGGAATATTTTCTAGAATAGACCACATGTTAGGATGCAAAACAAGTGTCAAAGACATTTAAGAAAATTGAAATTATATCAAGCATCTTCTCTGGCCATAATGGTATAAAAATAGAAGTTAATTACAAGAAGAAAACTAAAAAACACACAAACATATGGAGGCTAAATAATATGTTACTAAACAATAAATGGGTTAACAATGAGATCAAGGAAAAAAATCAAAAGATACCTTGCGACAAATGAAAATTGGAACACAACCCAAAATTTATGGGGAATAGTGAAAGCAGTCTTAAGAGGGAAATTGATAGCATTACAGGTTCACCTCGGAAACAAGAAAAATCTCAAATAAGCAATCTAACCTTACAATTAAAGGAACTAGAAAAAGGACAATAAAGCAAGCCCAAAGAGAGTAGAAGAAAAGAAATAATAAAGATCAGAATAGAAATAAAATAGAGTATAAAAAATAAAAAAGGTCAATGAAACTAGGACCTGATTCTTGGAAAAGATTAATAAAATTGATAAATCCTTTAACCAGACTCATCAAGAAAAAAAAAAGAGGACACAAATAAATAAAATCAGAAATAAAAGAGAAGTAACAACTGATACTACAGAAATACAAAGGATTATAAGAAAATATTATGAACAATTATATGCCAACAAATTGGATAATCTGGAAGAAATAGATAAATTCCTAGAAACATATAACCTTCCAAAACTGAATAAAAAAAGAAACAGAAAATCTAAACAGTCATATTATAACTAGTGAAATTGAAGCACTAATAAAAAAAAACTTTCAATACACAGATGTTCTGAACCTTCACAGGTGAATTTTACCAAACATTCAAAGAACTAACACCTATCCTCTTCAAACTATTCCTCAAAGTATTCCAGGAGGGAGAAATACTTCCAAGCTCTCTTCAGGGGGCTAGCATTATCCTAATTCCAAAACGTGATAAAGACACTACAAAGGAAAAAAATTATAGGCCAATATCCCTAATCAACATAGATGCTAAAATCCTCAACAAAACATTAGTAAACTGAATCCACCAATACATTAAAAAAAATCATGCACCATGATCAAGTGAGTTTTATTCCTGGGATGAAAGATTGGTACAATATTTGCAAAACAATTAATGTACTACACCACATAAGCAAAATGAAGGATAAAAATAATATGATCATATCAATAGATTCAGGAAAACATTTGACACAATGTAACACCCATTTTTGATAAAAACTCTTAGCAACGTGGAAATAGAGGGAACATATCACAACATAATAAAGGCCATATATGACAAATCCACAGTTAACATCATACTTAATGGGGAAAAACTAAAAGTATTTCCCTTAAGATCAGGAAGAAGACTTATTCACTACTCTTACTCAACATAGTACTGGAAATCCTAGCCACAGTGATCAGACAAGAAGAAGAAATAAAATGCTCCAAATTGGAAAGGAAGAAGTAAAGCTGTCATTATTTGCAGATAACATGATACTGTATATAGAGAACACAAAATATTCCACCTAAAAACTACTAGAACTGATAAATTTAGTAAAGTAACAGGATACAAAATAAATGTCCAGAAATTGGTTGCATTTTTTTGGTACATCAATAAGGAACTATCATAAAGGGAAACTAAGAAAACAATCCTATTTACAACTGCATAAAAAAGACCAAACAAACCTAGGATTAAATTTAACCAAGGAGGTAAAAGACCTGTTTTTGGAAAATTATAAGACACTGAAGAAAGAAACTGAAGAAGATACAAATAAATGGAAGCATGTACCAGGCTTGTGAATAGGATGAATTAAAGGGTGAGGGCAGGAAGAGAGGAGAATGGGGACATCTGTAATAGTGTCAATAATAAAAATTTAAAAAATAAATAAAACTAAAAAAAAATGGAAAGAAATTAACATCATTAAAATGTCCATACACTCAAAGCGACTTATAGATTCAATGCAATTCCTATCAAAATACCAATGGTGTATTTCACAAACTAGGACAAATAATCCAAACATTTATATGGAACCACAAAAGAACCAGAACAGCCACAGCAATCATGAGAAAGAAGAAAACAGTTGGAGAAATCATGCTACTTGATATCAATCTATACTACAAGGCCATAGTAATCAAAACAGCATGGCATTGGCAAACAAACAAACAAAAACAGACATATGGATTAATGGAACAGAATGGAAAGCCCAGGAATAAACCCATACCTATTTGGTCAATTAATATTTGACAAAGGAGGCAACAACATACAATGGGGTAAAGATAGTCTATTCAATAAATGATGTTGGGAAAATAGGACAGATACATTTTTTCATGCAAAAAAAATGAAACTAGACCACTTTCTTACACCACATACAAGAACAAACTCAAAATGGAGTAAAGACTTAAATGTAGGACTCAAAACCATAACACTCCTCAAAGAAAACATAGGCAGTAAAATCATGGACATTTATCATGGCATTATTTTTTTCTGATATATCACCTCTGGCAAGGGAAATAAACAAACAAACAAAATAAATGGAACTACATAAAACTAAAAAAGTTTTTGCACAGGAAAGAAAACCATCAACAAAATGAAAAGACAAACCACTGAATGGGGGAACATATTTGCTAATGATACATCTAATAAGGGGTTAGTATCCAAAATTTATAAATAATGTATACAACTCAACACCAACCCCCCAAAAAACAATCAAATTGAAAAATGGGCAGAGGAATTGAATAGACACTTCTCCAAAGAGGCCATACAGATGGCCAACAGACATATGAAAAGATACTCTACATCACTAATTATAAGAGGAATGCAAATTTAAACCACAATGAGATATCACCTAATGCCTGTCAGAATGGCTATCAATAAATCAACAAGTGCTGGTGAGGATGTGGAGAAAAGGGAATCCTTGTGCACTGTTGGTGGGAATGCAGATTGGTGCAGCCATTGTGGAAAGCAGTATGGAGTTACTTCAAAAAATTAAAAATGGAACTGCTTTATGACCCAGTGATTCCACTTCTGGGGATATATCTGAAGAAACCAGAAACACTAATTCTAAAGAATGTATGCATTCCTACATTCATTGTGGCATTATTTCCAATAGGCAAGATTGGGAAGCAGGCCAAGTGCCCATCAGTAGGTGGGTGGATAAAAGAGCTGTGATACATTTACACAATATAATACTGCTCGGCCACAAAAAAGAATGAAATCTTTCCATTTGCAACAGCATGAATGGGCCTGGAGAGTATTATGCTAAATGAAATAAGCCAGTCAGAGAAAGACCAGTACATATGATTTCACTTATATGTGGAATCTAATGAACAAAATAAACCAATAAACAAAATAGAAACAGACTCACAGATACAGAGAACAAACTGACAGCTGTCAGAGGTGGGAAGGTTGGGGGGCTAGGTGAAAAAGGTGAAGGGATTAAACAAAGAAAAAGAAAACCTCTTAGAGAGAGACAACAGTATGGTGGTTACCAGAGGGAAAGAGGGGGTGGGGGAGAGGTAGATAGGATAAAGGGAGAATAAATGGTGATGGAAGGAGACCTGACTTCAGGTTGTGAACACACAATACAATATACAGATGATATATTATAGAATTGTACACCTTAAACCTATATGGTTTTATTAATCAATGTCACCCAAAAAAATTCAATAAAAAAGAAAGAATATATGCACCCAATGTTCTTTGCAGCATTATTTATGACTAGAGGCCCAATGCATGAAATTTGGGCACGGGTGGGGTCCCTAGGCCTGGCCAGCCATCAGGGCCGATCAGGTTCCCCGCCTCCCCGCCTCCCCATCTCCTCGCCTCTCCCCTCCTCCTTTCCTTGAAGCCCGCGTCCACCGCCACCCACCCCTGGTTCCCAGTCCCAGCCCGGGGCCCGCACCCACTCCATATATTTTGAATTTATGTTAGAGCCCTTCCCTCTTATCCTTCAGAGTACTATTTCAGGGTGAACACACCTAAGAAATGAGAAGACCATTATAAAGCAAATAAATACACAATGGTAGCATGCACTAATGTAGAGGCAGAACAAAATAAGGAAAAACTGTCTTGGCCTGAAGAGGTTATTCAATGAAGTTTAATAGAGATAAATGGAGAGGATATTCCAAGAGCAGAAGCTGATAAAATAAAATGTAGCGATGATGTATCAATTTATACATTTAGAGGGTTATTTCATAAAAATACTTTTTGTCCTTGTGTGGGAGACTAGAGGCAGAAGCTGTCCAGATGGGTTCTAAGGACCCACCTTTTTGAAAAATATCTCCTCTCTCACTTCCATCTGTTACCTTTATTTTTCCTGGGATATTTTTAGAGAGTCGTAATAATAAGGGAAAGGACCCAAAGAGGCTGAGCTTAGGTGTGCTTTGTTTTTCTCCTGTCTTCTGATCTTTTCTCATTGCTTACTCTAATCCTTGCTAAGAATGGATATGCTATTGTTTTTTATTCATTCATGCTTATTGAAGGCCAACTATGAGCAAAGCATTATATCTGATGCTGAGTAGAGATGATAGGCAGTGGTGGTGGGATGTGTGTACAGAGATGTATGACAAAGGGTTTCTGCTCTCAGGGAGTTGGATGTTCTCCATCGGCCCCCTCCCTGAGAATCTCCACTCTTTTACGCCACACTGTGTCTCAGGCTGTCTCTGTGAACAACGTCAACTGAGCTCTATTGCCTTCTGACATTCCAGTAGAGTTCAGTTAATGGTACCAACAGGATGTTAGAGGCTAGGGAGTGAGAGAGTTTGGTTCCTGCTCTGCAGGCTTGACAATTGGCAATGACTACATTCCCCAAAGTCGGGCCCCTGTAGGCAGTCCTTTCTAGAGCTACAGCTAAGCTTTTCTGACTTCTGGCCCCGAGCTAGTCATGGCTTCCCAGTGTTGCTAGTCCTGGGGTGCTTCACCAGTACTTGCTGGTTTCTCTTGGTCCAGTCATACCTTTGTAGACAGCTCCTTCACCCAGACTTCTCCAAGCACTCCTTCTGATCATGCCGTCTGTGTTGTCAGGAGCCGGCCTGACACACCTTCCTGCTTCCAGGTCAGTATGTGCATTGAGAGGCAGGGGGTGCTAAAGTGCTTTCTTCCTAAATGAAAGCTTTGCTGCATTAGTGACATCTTATTTTTTTAAGATATATGTTTGTACATTTGTCTTTTCGTTTAAAAAATGTTTTCATCAAAGCTAATTGTCTTCTTGGAGATACTGAAGATAGTGTGTACT
>NW_005371324.1:8030019-8031876 GCF_000412655.1 Myotis brandtii
GGAGGCCAGGGAATTGTCAAGGGCGGGGGGGGGGGAAGGACACATATGTAATACCCTTTGTAATACTTTTAGCAATAAAAAATAAAAATAAAAATAAAATAAATAAATAAATACCTCACTCCCAATAACCTCTCTGCCTCCTATGAGTTTGTTGACAAATCTTATATAATCTACTTCCCTAATATCTCAAGAATTTCTATGTGTACTATATTTTCCTCAAAATCTTATTCAATGTTGCATTTGAAATAGACAATAGTTCACAAACCTGAATATATTATGGCTTATTTTTTTCTCCAAAGCCAAACTCAGCTTATGAACCCCATTTAAATTTTGGCAAAAACTCATTATTGTTAATTCAAGGTTAACTCAGTTATGCCACATATTCCCGGATGGAATATCAGACAAGAGCCTCACCCAGGGTCTGGGCTCTGCCGACTTAGTTTCCTGTCTTATCCTCTGATGTTCAGTCTCTGTTTACATGAACCATGCGGGACCACTGGCAGTTCCTCAAAAAATGCACTTGATACTTTTCCTGACTCTGTTTTAAACATGCAGTTCTTTCAGCTGGGTAAGCCACGTTGCCCCTCCCTTTCTTCACCTTCTTCACTTCAAATGAATAAATAAATATCTATTCTCTTTATATGACTTCTCTTTCAACAAATTTGGTAAGTACCCAGTCCTATGGAAGGAAGGTCATACTCAGAGATATACTCCGCATTATCAAATTGATAAACATATGGAATTAAAATTTCTGTTTCTGATTCCAAATTTTGTATCTCACTCTCTACTTACTGTAACCTATATATTTATTCATGCAGCAGATATTTGTGGCACTCCTAATATGTATTAATCACTGGGATACAGAGATGGTTTAAAGTTCTCACAGTTCACCTGAAAATATATGTAAGTGAAGAGAGAAGTATGAGACCAACTGGAGAAAAGTTAAAGGGCGGTAGAGTAAGAGGCAGAGAAAAGTGCACTCTCTGAAAAGGCAGAGAGAATATTTAAGTTAGTTTTTGAATGTAAGTAAGACTTCCCTAAGCAGAATAAAACTCAGGCAGGGATAAATGATACTGTCTTTTTTTAAAAAAATGATATTACGTTCATTAAGATGTTTTTGCATTGATTTAGATTTTTAAAATGTTACATTAATATATTTGTCTTGATTTCTGAGTGCTTTGGTGGCCCTTTAAACTTTGAAGAGAGTGCCTTGCCCTTCTCATCCTGGTCCTTTGTCTGTAGCCGCCATGGAGTTGGAAAAGATAGAACTTTCCTCCTGAAGGTGACAGTTCGGACGGGTAGCATGAAGGGCGTGAGTTTGTGGCAGTGGTGGGGAGGTGGAGACTGTGCAGAGATAGGGCGACAGCTAGATTGTGAAGTGGCTGGGTAGCAGGCTAGATACTGTGGTTTTGAATTTTCAAAAGAGTTATTGGAACTCTTTTAAAATAATCAGAATGATAAAATCAAATTTGATTTGAGTGGAGGGGGCAAGACTTGGACATGGCAATAAACTAAGGGTTGGTTTCAAGATAAGAAATAAGAAATATTGAAAACCTGAAAAAAAGCTATAAATATAGAAATTGTATTGGAGGTAATATGATCTTGTATTTAATTTTTAAATAAAAGTTCCTCATGCTAATTATAGAATTATTTTTTTCCTTCAAGGAGTACTTGCTTGGCCAAAATGTTTTTTTAAATATCATCCTCTCATCTTCTACTTTTTAATATTTTACCTGTGTCTAATTAAACTATACAATGATAATAAAGTGAAATTTTACAATTCCATTACAAAATGCCTTATCTGGCAAATAATTGCTTTCCAGGAATCCTCAGAGTTGATTTTGTTTAGCATGCCAC
>NW_005371324.1:8031886-8057870 GCF_000412655.1 Myotis brandtii
TGAGCAATAGAGAGTATCTTCAATCACTCGAGAATTGCCTCTCATAAAACTTTACAAACTCTTTTCAACCCTAATAAGGAGAAAACTCCTCCACTAAATAAATGTTCAACTCATTCTACTGTAGTTTTTTCATTTGTTGATTTAGCAATAGCCTTTGACTCTGAAAGTTTTCTTTTTTAAATTATAGGCTATATGGAGTATACATTTATTTACCTAGTGAAGTCAGCATTCTTGGAAGACAATTTGCCCAAATATGGGTCGATAGGGTTATGTCATGTTTTATTAATTAAATTGTACAATTTTTTTGAGAGGAGTCTTGGAGTAACCTTACTGGGGAATTAAGATATGAAAACAAAAAAGGTGAGCTGCTGATGGCATTTAATGATCCTGATCAGTTTGCATGTGCTCAACCAGGGCTGGGGATTGAACCACAACCAAGGTATGTGTCCCAGGTTGGGAACTGAACCCGTGGCCTTTCGGTATGTGAGTGACACTCTAACCCAGTAATGGTGAACCTATGACACGCGTGTCAGAGGTGACACGCAAACTCATTTTTTTGGTTGATTTTTCTTTGTTAAATGGCATTTAAATATATAAAATAAATATCAAAAATATAAGTCTTTGTTTTACTATGGTTGCAAATATCAAAAAATTTCTATATGTGACATGGCACCAGAGTTAAGTTAGGGTTTTTCAAAATGCTGACACGCCGAGCTCAAAAGGTTCGCCATCACTGCTCTAACCACTGAGCAATTATTAGAATAGCATTTAATAGATGCCTATTAGAGACATCTTGGAAATTATTATCTCTCCTTTCAGTGGACAGAGAATGAATTGTTGAGAAGTTCCTCTCAGTTTGATGAATAAAACCTTCTCTAAGCAACTAGGAAAATGAATAGGTATCTGTAGCAGATGTTAATTAGGGTTCTGTATTTGTCCTTCCCTTCCTTCTTCCTTTGTTGTCTTTTACAATTTAGATCTATGATTCATTTTGCTTTTTTTTTGTATAAAGCATTGAGTATAGGTTAAGATCCTTCCTTCCTCCCTCCCTCCCTCCCTCCCGCCCTCCCTCTCTTCCTTTCTTTCTTTCTTTCTTTCTTTCTTTCTTTCTTTCTTCCTTTCTTTCTTCCTTTCTTCCTTTCTTTCTTGGCATATGGATAACCAATTGTTTTTGCACCCTTTGTTGAAAGAAATCCTTTCTCCAGTGAATTGCTTTTGCACCATTACCAAATACTAACTAACTATATTTGTGTATATATCCCTTTGGATTCTTTATCCTGCTCCATTGACCTTTTTCTTTTCACTAATACCACCTTGTTTTGATCACTGTAGCTTTAAAGTAAGTCTGAAAAATCAAGTACTGTGAGTTCTCCAACTTTGATCTTTGAATTGTTTTGGTTATTCTAGTTCTCTTACTTTCCCATATAAATGCATAACGCTGAGCTCTTGGAAGAGCATTTAATAAAGCTTTCACCTTTCTTACTGGTCCCAGGAAACAGGACTCAGAGTGCCATAATGACTGGCTCTATTCAATTAAATGAACTGAGGCCCATGCATCCTTAGGCACTGCAGGTTCTGCCTTTGAGTTTTTTTCATATTGAGCTCTTCTTCATAATGTGTGTCACACTGGGTGGCTTGGCAACTTCACTTCAGGTATGGCCCTTGTCTGGGGCTAGTGACGGAACCAGTATCAGGGTGACTAGTGTCTTGGCTTGTGCTCAGTTAGAAATAGCTCTTGTCTACAACAAGATGTTTCATTGCAACTACTCAGATATACTTTCTATTTCAACAGTGGCGGAATGGAGTTCTTTAAAATAACACTTTGGAAGAATTGAGGTTGATTCTGAAGACACAAATAAAGCTATCAATGATTTAAAGATAGTTTTTAAGCAGTAAATGTAGGCTTGTAAGTGGCTGATTATAGTATCTACACTCACTAACCACTCTTCGTTAGAGGAGATAAAAATATTTTAGCCACGATGTAGCAATCCCAATTTTCTATCTGCTATAATTTCCACTCAAAGTTAACCAGCTAATGTTCATGTTCCAATAGGAATATTCAGAGTCCTATCTTCAGAAATTTTCAGACTTCGCTGCATTTTCTGAAGCCCCATTTCACATATACAGGGGAGGCAAAAGTAGGTCTACAATTGTGAGGACATGAAACAGAATTTATTCTTGTGTTATTATTCATTTATTTATTAATTATTATACTCTATTATTATTATTAACCTAATTTTGCTCACCCTGGTATAATATCTTCTTCCAAACTGGTATCATTTTAAAACAGTTTTATTGAGATATAATTGACATGCTTCAAATTACACATTTAAAGTATACCATTTGATACATTTTAACATATCTATAAATCTATCAAGTCATCACCACAAACAAAGTAATGAACATTTCCATCATTTCCAAATGTTTTCTTGTACCTTTTGATAATTTCTCTTTTTTGCCCTCTTTAGGAACCCTGTAGGCAACAACTGATATGCTTTCTGTCATTATAGATTGCATTTTCTAGAATTTTACAAAAGTAAAATATATATGGTGTGTTTTCTTTTTAGTCTGCTTCTTTCATTCAGCATAACTTTTTTTGAGATCCATGTTCTTGTATATATAGTTTTTTCTTTTATAGCTGAGATATATCCATAAAATGGTTATACCTCAATTTGCTGATCCATCACCTATTGATAGACATTTGGGTTGTTTTCAGTTTTGGGCTATTACAAATAAAGCTTCTATAGACATTCATGCATCAATTTTTGTGTGGATAGATGCTTTCATATCTCTTTTCTTTTTTAATATATTTTATTGATTTTTACGGAGTGGAAGGGAGAGGGATAGAGAGAAACATCAATGAGAGAGAAACATCATTCAGCTGCCTCCTGCACGCCCCCTACTGGGGATCAAGCCCGCAACCAAGGTACATGCCCTTGATCAGAATCGAACCCAGGACCCTTCAGTTCACAGGCCGACGCTCTATCCACTGAGTCAAACTGGTTAGGGTGCTTTCATACTTCTTGAGCAAAAACCTTGAAATGGAGTTGTTGGGTGGAGTCATAGGTGTACATTTACCTTTTAAAAAAACTGTCTGTTTTCCAAAGTGATTGGACCATTTTACATTTTCTGTTTGTACATTTGTATTTCAAAAACTACCTTTCTCTACCTAGTATAGAAATTATGACTCTTTTTATTTAACTATTGTTCTCGAAGTGGAAGCTTCAGGTAGACTCCAATTCCAGTAGAGAACTGGGATATAACATAGAAACTATTGTGGGTGTGAAAAGGTTTATTACTAACACAATGAGGCAGGCTCCCAAGAGGTCTTAAAATAGCTTGTGAGAGCAGGGAAAGGAGACTGGCTTGGCGTTTATTGTGATTAGGAGATGGGCCTGGGTAAAGTAACAACTGCCTGGAGCAGGCTTACATGGTTTGAACTTCCTGCCGGCGCCAAAAGAGAGAGTTTTCTTATCAGCTTGCCCACATGCGGGACAGAAGGGGAAGTAGAGTGCGAGGTTTGAGAGCTGTCAGCAGTCAGGCATCAACCATGGACTAAGACTCTTAATTACTACCCATCCCTGATGTTTGACTGATGACTGAAATGGGCCACGTTTCGTTTAATTTTATCAGAGCTTGTTTAAGTCAGTCATTACGGCACTCTGAGTCCTATTTCCTGGGGCCAGTAAGAAAGGTGGAAGCTTTGTTAAATGCTCTTTACAAGAGCCAGCATTATGCATTTGGAGAAGTAAAATGAGCATCTTGCTCACTTTCAGTAAATTTTGGAACTCTGAAGGGGATAAGGAGTGTCTTAATGAGACCTCACATTGTAGTTTTAATGTGTGCAGAGATGTGAGAAATCTTGATTTATAATGTGGGTATCTGTGAGGCAAGAGACTCCCAGAGTTCTTTACCTTAAATGAGGCAGCCCTGAATAAGGAATTGTTGTTGCTGGACTCGAGGGACTGACCAATGACATTGGCTCAAGAGTCTCTAAAAATGTGCAAATGGTGCCAATTGTTGGCATGAGCAACCAGTGTGTGAAGTTTGGCCAATTGTGCTGACCCTTGGGCTCCTTCTATGATCCCAGACATCTTAGTTAAAGCAGTGGCTTTCCAGTGAGCATCCATCACTGGATGGTGGTGCTGCTGTCCATAAAACATAATGTAAATTTCCTTTGCTATTCACACAATTGTTCCTCCAGGTAGCCAAGGAGTCTCCAAGTAGCCAAGTTCTTCCAGAACTGTGGCATCTAGCAAGGGACTGAAGATCAGCCCCTCCTGCAGGTAGGATATGCCAGAAGGTCCTGGTTTGGCTGTCCCCTGTGGATATCACTTCTGCTTTAGCGAGGGAGGCTTGGTGGCCTTGCTGAGCTTTCAGGGTGCAGCTTTCCTTCCAGGGCACAATTAGCAGCTGGGTATGAAAAGTCACAGTCCAGCCATGTGACAGCATTTATTTCCAGGACAAGCCATAATGCAGCCACCAATTGCCCCTCCAATGGCATATAGTGTGTGGCCAAAGAGAGCAATTTTTACACCAGCAGTGCATGGGCAAGTTATGACCATCACGGACGGTCCTTAGATTCCAAATCATTAGAGGAGGTTGCTAAAAGCTCTACAATGAAGGCGTCTCTGGGGGAACACTGAGAAAAGTGCTATGCTACTGCAATTTGGACAGATTCTAGAGCCTTTTGTTGGGGGAGTACCATTCAAGTTTGGGTACATTTATGAGCAATAGTGTAAGTGGGCTTAAGAAAAATTTAAAATGAGTAATATGTAGTTTTCAGAACCCATAAAGGTCTAAAATATGTTAAGCCTGTTTTAATGTTGTGGGTGCTTAGAGGGTCAATAGCTATTTCTTGATGGCGTCAGGGATGAAGTGGCCCTCGGATTACCAATGACTTTTCAGGAATTTAACCATGTATGGGTCAATGACCCACCCCTTCTTGTGAGCCCCTTTGTATTTCTATTCCCTGAACGAGTGTGTCAAGTGAATCTCCTTGGAAGAGGATGCCATCAATGTGCCATGATTATGGGGAACTGGGGCAAGGCAATTCCATGAGTACTCTTAGGTCCTCCTTTGTTAAGTAGCCTTTATCCCCAGCAAACTTATGAAACGTGAACATCATGGTTTCCATGGCGAGTTCCATTTGAGACAGCATTTTGGTGAGGTCTTGGCGGGAGGCGCGGCAGGATCGTCGGCTGCTGGGAGGCTGCTGGGACGAGCGGCCAGTCAATAGCTATTTCTTGATGGCATCAGGGATGAAGTGGCCCTCGGCTTACCAATGACTTTTCAGGAATTTAACCATGTATGGGTCAATGACCCGCCCCTTTTTGTGAGCCCCTTTGTGAGTATTTCTATTCCCTGAACGAATGTATCAAGTGAATCTCCTTGGAGGAGGATGCCATCAATGTGCCATGATTATGGGGAACTGGGGCAAGGCAATTTTTCTGATGGCTGAAATGAGGCATATGGATTTGTCCTCTATTTTATGTGCAGTAACTGTCCTGAGAGTACAAGGGGTACCGTGTTCAAATTTAGTGCTAGCTCCAGATGTAACTAATTTAAGCTTCAATAGTGAGTAAGATCATTAAAGTTTGCCAATTGGTACATTTCAGCAGATGTTAAAGGTAATTTAGATCCTCTCTTGTAGAGGCACAAAAGCCAATCAGCACCATTTTATCTTTTTATAATATAAATTATTTTAGCGCCACCGAGTATCATGGGTGTTTTCTGTATAACCCTAAGGATCAGGAATTTTTGGCAATAGAGGCATAAGCGATAGCATCAGCAATGGCATTTTGAGGGTCCTAGTGAGCCACCTGCTTTTAGGAGTGTGACAGCTTCATGCCTCATGGTGATTACTCTTCCTCGAGTAAGTGACCAACCCTCAGTGATCTGTATACAACATACTAAGTGGGTCTGTGTATTCCACAGTGTATCAGCCTTTCCCCTGAGCTTTCTACAGAGTTAGGGCCAATGCCTGGTTGAGACACACAACCAGTAGTCACAGGTAAGAGTCATTCTCCTGAGCTGGGCACACAGCTGACACTTATGCTGGGATTGAATACACGACTTAATCTGAAATCCACAGCTAGGTCTGGTCCAGGACACACAACCCAGGGCCACTTTAAGTAGGGCTCCAATCCCATACCTCTGTCCTTAAATGTTAGTCATCAAAATTTCCTATTTAAGTCAGTTAAATCTATGATAGAGTCTCTGTGGGGATCAGCAAATGCAGCCAAAGCAGCTCAGCTCTACGTGCAAGCTTGCCAGCAGGCAGCAGCATAGACTGCAGGCCACAGAGACAGCTAGTTGCACGACCCCCCAAATTCTCTTTATGCTAACTTGCATCACCCCAGGATAATAAAAACTAAATAGTAGTACATGGTTATATTGAACCAAGGAGCAGATAATGAAGATCTTTGCACCCCGCTGAAGGAGAGTCATGATAAAGCTTGCATTTGGGAAGAATACTATTATGAGGCAACATGGAACTATTATGCAAATTAGGAAAAGGTACACACTCTCAAAGTACTTTATTTACTGGAAAATATTTATATTATTTATTCTCTTATAACAGCTTTTTACTGTGAAGTAAGAACATTTTTGTAAAAAATACATATATCGCTAAAGCCACAAATGTAAATGGTGCCTTCGTCTCAAGTGTGGTGATTGTGCAGGGTTCAAACTGTGCAACTGGCCGGGTGGTCTTAGGGAGACCAATTAAATAATTAATGCAATGGCTCAGATTGGAGATGACAGTCCTACCAAGGTAATAGCAAAATATGTGTATGCATATCTATCTCTATCTCTATCTCTATCTCTATCTCTATCTCTATCTCTATCTCTCTCTCTCTCTCTCTCTCTCTTCTCTCTCTCTCTCTCTCTCTCTCTCTATTTCTATCTCTATCTCTATCTCTATCATTAACTATATCTATCTATATGCATATCACTTTACAGTAAAATGTCTAAGATAGTTAATAATATGAATATTTCCCAATAAATAAAGTATCTTGAGAAAGTGTACCTTTTTCTAATTTGCACAAATATATATTTGCTACTTGCCTCTAGCAAACAGTCTAAGATGGTATAATCCAAAGGCTTGGTGATCTATGGTTCTGTAGTTGTTTAGGCTTGAATTTCTAGATGTAAGATTCAATGATATAATAGGACTCTTAAAAAATGAAATAATGTGCCTTTTCTTAAGCCTGCTAATTCATACTCTACTAGTATATACATGGAGGCAGCAAAGCTTTCTGGTTGAAGACATTGGCTCTAGAGGCCAGCGTTTCTTTAACATGAGAAAGTGGCCCCTAAAGTGGAACATGAGACATATAGAGAAAAACCAGGAAAATGGGGATGGCACAATAATACAGGCAATCTGGGCAGGGGGGGCAGTAGGTGTAGATGCCTGAGTTGTTATGTGAGCTCTGCCCCTTACTATATTCCAAGTTAATCAATGTCATTGTGTCAATTTCCTCATCTGTAAAATGGAAAAATAATAAAATGACTGCATAAAGTCATTTTATTATACATATGATTAAATGACTTGATATATCTCTATCTCTATCTCTATCTGTATCGCTATCCCTATCTGTATCTCTATCTGTATCTCTATCTATCTAAGTTTAGTTTTCAGTAAATGTTACTGGCATACATTTTTACATTAATGAACCTATGCTCTTGCTCCAGATGGCTGTGTTTTTAAATCTGTATATAAAAATGTAATAATCAGGATTGATTAATTGATGTGTATCCAATTTATTCACACAAGGATTTGAGGAGCAGGACCATAAAATATCCATTAAAGAGATTAGAATAAAGGGACAAATAAGTTGAGTCATAAAACCAAGAGGACAGGCTATCATGTCCAACACTAAATCTGTGATGCTTTACTCTCCCTGAAGGGAAAATATTTTCCAAAAGTTCTTTTCTCCTGTCTTCCCAATTTTGTTTAAAGTTTCTACTATATGTCCATTCTCGCCACTTTCCCTCTGGGTTAGATCTTCATCACTTCTGAGATGTCCCTTGTATTATTTTCCTCTGACCTTTGGTCTCACCCTATTTCAATCTCTCCAGTACATCCCTACCAAATATATCTTCTCCAAACATCTTCTAATCATATTACCCACTTGCTCAAAACCTTTTTAGTGGTTCCCTGTTTCATTTCAAATAAAGGGTAAGTGCCTAATATTCAGAGGACCCGCCCGATCTAATCTCATTCTCTATTTCCAGATTTACCTTTCGCCACTTCTCCACACATAGCTATGTTCTAATTGCTATCTCCTGCGCTTCCTTCTTTCCTGGCCCTGCGTGTTTAGAGCCGTGTCTTAGTCATCTCTGTATCCCACGCAACACAGGGTGCAGTGCTTTGCTCACGGAGAGAGTTCTATTAAAAACTGTTTGAAAGGTTTTGCTTCCTGTGAATTCAAAACCCATGGAGTGCTGCCCTCTTTTGGTTACAATAGCCCAGAGTCCAAAGCACCAAATAGGGGATGAAGCTGAGTGACTCATCTTTTCCTTTTGGTTAGAACCCTCATGGAAACAAACAAGGCAGGGTGAAATAATTCCATCCTCTTTTCTCATTTTATCTACTTCAAAGATTGTTTGTTTAGGGAGATAGAAACAAGATAAAATTCTGTATAGAAAACTTGGAACTCTACGGATTCAAATAATATATTACGTGTAAACTTAGAGCTGGGGTAAAACCAATAGTTACTTTGAACACTTCCAGAGCTCCAAGAATCTTCAGGCCTCAAGAGAGAATGTTTTGGTAAAAGCTAGAGGATGAGCAAAGAACAAGTACTCCCTAAAAACCTGGGTAGGTTAAGGACAACATCCTAATTAAAGGGATACTAAGGCAAACGACAAGGTCATTTATTTCACACTGGAACTTGGTATTCGGTCAAGTAAGAAATAATGGGGTTGGCCTAGAAGGTAAAGTTACTTCTCTAGACCTTCCTGGGTTCCCAGTTTGTGACTCCATCTGAGCCAGTCTTGAGGATCCAGCAGAAGTTAGAGAGGGAGGATGACTTGGAGCCCAGGAAGAGTGATGGTCACATTTTTAAGAAAGGATGACAGGAGGAGAGATGCACAGAAAAAAGACGAGGGAATGAGGTATTTTCATTATGTGAATGTCCAGGGTTGTTAATTTTAGAGCTATATAACACAGCTTTGTTGTGAATCGCATTGTACTTCACCAGGTATAAAAGACAATGAATAGCAAATAGGTGTGCACTATAAATAACAGGGAAGCTCAATTAAGGCAGGCCTGAGTTTTATCTCAAATGTCAATAAAACCAAACTTCCTTGGATCTGAAAGGGAAAGGCGTTCCAAAACTGAAACCCAGCGGGAGGCAGGACGCTCCACACCTCTTGGAGGAGGACAGAAAGGTTTGTGGGCTGGTGTCTGAAGCGCTCTTGGCACCGACTTTGATTAGGAGCTAATGTTAGCAGAAAGATCAGGTGTCAGTCATGACCAGAGCTGTTCTCTACTATCTTGAGAAGGTCACCGGATTTCTGCCCCTTCTTTTTTGAAACTTGATCTGGGGACCACAAGCAACCACAATGAGTTGGACCACTGCCAGGTGCTCTAAATTGGGCTCACAAGGCTGATTCCATGCCAGGAGTTGATACAGGATGCAGCTTGAAATATTCAGATGGGGAGAGGGCTGGGCCTTCTTTTTCATTTTCAGTAATGGAGGATTATATATGGACATCAAAGAGTAAATTAAATGAGATTTGCCCAGCATTTGGATAGAGGAGATCTACAAAAGTCTGCAACTTTCCTGTGTTAAATTTTGGATTTGTGGAGTACTTTGCTATATTGGGAGACTGATACTCCTTTTCAATGTGGTGGCCCTTCTCTTTCATATTATAGTATAAAATTTATTCGAAGGTCTATAAGAAACAATGGAAAATCTCTCTTGCGAACAAGGATATGTATACATTCATAAATATAATTTCTTTTATTTGTGTGTGAATTTGCCAGCAGCACCTCACTAGAGCTGAACTTTTGCTATATAAATAAAACCATCTGGTGTATCCAAAGAATTTCAGTCTCTAGAGAACAGGATCATAAACAATTGATCCTCCACAGACCTTTCAGTATTTTAGTTTGAGTAAAGCTTTCCCACAGCATTGCTTTAATTATTTTATCTGATTTAAATCTTCCAAGGAGTTTATAATTTGGTCTCCCTAATCTAATGTCTTTATGTGAGTACATAAGGAAAAAGTCTACACCACTTTTTTTTTGTTTTCATTTATCTTTGTGCTTTTAAAAATTAAATTTATTGAGGTAACATTGTTTAATAACATTAAATAAATCTCACCACAATGGGTGAATGAATCATAAATAGGTACTCAGATTAACAGAGAGTTTGGAAGAAGGAAGTATGTTATTCCATTTTTTCTGATGGGAAAATGAGACATAGAGTGATAAGTTCAAGGTCCCACGTCCCACAACTATTAACTGCTAAACATGATTCAGACGATGTGAATCCCAGTTGAATAATCTTTTTACTCAACACTGTCTTCAACTTAATGTTTATTTTCTTTGAAGCATGCTTCTTAGTAAAACAAAGAGAATTCAGTCTTTGACCAATTGACCAAACAAGACCCAGCAGCTAGGAATTGGTTAAGACTCATAATAATAAAATTGACTTTCTTCTGCTTTTCTTTCTTCTTTAACCTTGCCCACCCCCTTTAACAAAAAAATTGTTTAGTGTTAATTCATTTCTTGGAAAAAGCAAGTTTCTAGGAAGCTTCTGAAAGTACAATATGTTTGTCTGGGAGACCAAAAGGGATTGATTGCAAAAGTCATGTTATTGAATGCTGGCCATAGAATGTCTCCATCCATAAGGTTGTATTAGAATTAGTTGGGGAGATTAAAAAACAAAGCTGATGCCTGGGTCCCTCACACAGAGGATAGCATTTTATTGGTCTGGGTGGGGGTTCTGCAAGATGGATCCCCATCTTTCTTCTAGGGTGGTGTTCTTTGCTTTAAAGTAGTTTTGAGTGAAGCTAAGAAATCAGATAGCAATATGGGAGGAGTTTTGGGGGGAGGGGGTAGAAACAGCTGAATGTAATGAAGACTCACCAAAAACTGTTTCTCCTTCTTCCCTAGGGTTGACTAGATCTCCAGCGTAGCTTGGGTGATTGGACATAGGACACATAGGTTGACAGGGCCTCTTGACTGTGGCTCCTCCTAGAACTAGTCACAGCTCCTTTGGCACCATTTTTATAGCCGTCTGAAATATTATAGACCCTGCCTTTTAAGTTTGGATATATAACAATGCTGTTGTTTTTGTAAGTTATTTTGGCACAAAATGGCATTCATAGCAACTATCTTCATTGAAATTATATTTGGATGCGACTTATTAGGCTGTTCTATGCATGCACTAATATTTGCTGAGCTATTTGTTTGGGAACAGGATGTACCCTGAATCTTAAGTGACCCACGAAAGAGCCTTCCCTGTCCAGTAAAACACATGCTTCAACTAGTACAATTTTAAAATATTTTAATGCTTAGACGTAATAAAAAGAAATTCAAAGAGGCATGAAAGTAATTAAAGCTGATATCTATTTTTTTCTTCTGGACATCAAGGTATCATTGGCATCAAACCAATGTTTGCAGTTTGAAACCATGGGCAAAGTGAACCCTTGCAGCTCAGTCTGAGAATTAATCCAAGTTTTATTTAGTGTTAGTATTCTTAGTGGTTCCTTTTTAAAAATAGTTCTTTTTTTTTTCTCTCTTTGTGGTTCTTGCTTTTCCCAGGCTCGTGCAGAGGGGCCTTGGTTAGGCTACAGGGAACAGGGCATAGCCAGCCTTCCACTGCCTTCTGTTCGCACAGGGTGTGGGCTGGGAGGAGAGGGGAATAGTTGTAGCCTGAGGCCACTAACTCATTTTTTAAAAATATTTTTTAACTGATTTCAAGAGAGGAAGGGAGAAAGGGATAGAAACATTGATTAGCTGCCTATTGCATGCCCCCTTGGAGATCAAGCCTGCAACCCAGGCATGTGCCACAACCAGAAAATGGAACAGGTGACCTCCTGGTGCACAGGCCAATGCTCAACCAGTGAGCCACACAGGCTGGGCTGAGGCAGGGATGAGGCCAATAACTCTTTACCTTCTAGGATAGATCCATCCTGGCCATAAGACATCTCTCATTTGTTTATATCGTGGCTTTAAAATTATTGGATACTGCCCAGATACATTTTGGAACAAGGCAGGGAAATGCTAAATGAATTTTTAAAAACAATTAAATGCGTTCCTTAGTATATTCAAATTTACTCAAAAGAACCAAATATGGTTGTAATTTATAAAGTTTCATTCTGTTTGCTATTTCTCCTTCAAAATAAGAATACCACATCTAAGCGGTTGACCTCTTACTAAGATGGATATTAAGATTTTAATGACAACTGGTTTTGTAAAGGCTTTGGTGTCAGACTAGTCTTCTTATGATTATGTTGTGATAGAAAGTGGTGGCTCAGGTGAACAGTGTGAATGGGTTCTAGTCTCAGCTCTGCTCCTCACTGGCTCTGTGACATGGAACAAAGTAGCTTGAGCTCTGTTCACATGGCAAGAGAGAGCACAGGGACCGCTATACCAGTTTTAAAGGCTGTGGCACACTTCAGCACAATGTACATTTCTGTGAAGGAAATCTAAAGTGACATTTCATCCAGATTTGCTTCCAAGAAACTCATCACTGTGTACAAATTGTTACATTAGGCATCTCTCAGAAGAACCACAATTTATTCTCAAGACCATGTAGGAAATTGTTTGGGAAAGAGGTCTCTAGACTGACTCATGGCCACTATTTCCCTCCTCCAGCCCCGCCCCCCCCAATTCTCTTCTCGGTCCTTGTTCCTGGTTCCTCCTTCTTTGCTTCACCATATGCTTACTTTCTCACAGAATTTTATGGGAAAATAGGGGCTGTGTATGTGCTCCATTTGATTAAAAGTGAATTTCCATGCTGGAAACATTGCTTTCATTAAAATAAGGTCCTAGATTTTACGTCAAAAGGGAGTTTCTCCAAGATTTTTTGAAGCATTGCCCAACTGAAACTCTTGTCACTAGATATAAAAATAGCATGTTCTCTCAACAAGCAGGTCTTTTTGAAGGAAAATGCTGTGTAATTCTAAGTGAAGAGCGTGTATGTTTCTGCCCAATGTATTATTATATTTTAAATTAGGGAAAATATCTGTCAATAAGAAAAGCTTCTGATAATTGATGAAAATGACTAAAAACTAGTAGTTAATAACCATTTAAAATTTTTAAACCACAAGACTCCAAAAAGTAAGTGTAGTGAGTACATAGTATCCAAATATTTTATGAATGAAGTAATAAAACAATTATTTTGACAATCAGCAGCTGAAATTGGGAGATGAGGAAAATGCCATCTTCACTCTTGCACAATATGGGCTTATTCAAATGTTTTAAAAACATATTGTGAGTTTTAGAAAATTGGTGGCATTATCCCAGGCAGGTTTAGAGGATTGAGCATCTCTAAGACCCTCTAACACCTTCATCTGGAAAATACAAAATGTCCTCTAGATGGAGCACGAGGCCTTTTCTTTGTTAAGGTAAACAAGTCTTCCTTTTGTGAAAGAAATTTTAACAACTTCATTTTAAACAGAAAATAATGTATTCTTAACCTTAGCTTATATTGCTGGGAACATCTATTCTTTGATGAAGGGAATGTTACCTTTCAGACAACAGAACTTGTTCTCACATGTGCTGGAGTAAAATCTTTTTGACTTTAAGTTTTCCAAGTGAGATAGCTCCACTGCATTCTGGAGACATGGGCAAGAGCCAGAAAAGTGACAACCAATGTTCTCTGAAAGACTTGAATATAGCCGAGGGGAGGGATGGTGAGGACTGAGAAGGACAAGGGTTAGGAGCAGTCCCTTTGTCTAGAGCAATGGTTCTCAACCTTCCTAATGCCTCGACCCTTTAATACAGTTCCTCTTGTTGTGGTGACCCCCAATTTCATTGTTACAAATTGAACATAATTAAAGCATAGTGATTAATCACAAAACAACATGTAATTATATATGTGTTTTCCGATGGTCTTAGGCGACCCCTGTGAAAGGGTTGTTCGACCCCCAAAGGGGTCTCGACCCACAGGTTGAGAACCGCTGGTCTAGAGCATTTTTTTCTAAAGGCAGCTCCAGTGGCTGTCTAAGTCATACAGCACTTGTGTGGTGAAAAACAGGACCGTCCACTGGTGGTCCGTGAGGTCCGAAAGGTTGGCGACTACTGAATGCATTCTTCTCTTCTTATGATCAAAGAAACGGAGACTGAGAGAAGTAGTTGTCTTTCTCTTATATTGATGGAGTTAATGCTGGCGCAAAACTGAATAAGCAGTGTAGCAAACGTGTGCTGTTTTGGCTGTCTAGCATCCATTCCCTTTTCCTAAGAACACTGACGTTCTTTTGGAAATTACATTACCCCAACAGTATGGAATCTTGGAAAGCTAGTCATGGAAGCTGAGGTGTCCCCTGAAACTGCTTCTTCATAGGCAAGAGTTAGGCATGTGACTTAATCAGCCACTTGAGGGATTTCAAATCTTAAGCAGAGTTTTTGTAAGGAAACAGAAAACAGCTGAAACTCATTTACCTTAGGTGTTAACCTAATATTCATTTTCCTAAGTATGATTTTTATTTTCCCCAGCTTTATTGAAATATAATCAACTTCTGATATTGTATAAGTTTAAGGTGCATGGTGTAATGATTTGATATATGCATATACATTGCAAAATCTAAGCATGATTTTTCAACCTTCCTATTAGTTCTGCGAGAGCTCTAATCACCTCATAATCCCCTTTTGCTTAAATCGGTCAGATTCATTTCTGATATTTTCCATTAAAGAACCTTCAGTGATTCCCGCAACTACTATCTACTAGACAATGAAGCGAGTTTTTATTTTTATTTTTATTGGAAATTCAAATCACACAACAGAGTAACTTTAAATTACCAAGAGTAACTTAAGACTGATTCATAAAGGAAAAACAAAGATACTCTTTTCTAATTGCCCCAACTGAAACATAATACAATAACATGTTCTAGATCTTTTGGGCTATGACAAATTTTAAATTCTAGTAAGAATAACCTGACAACACTATATTAATAAATGAGAAAAGTTTTCCCTTATGTATTATACCAGAGAGCATTCTAAAATTAAAGTAATGCTAGTTTATTTTGCCCAGATTGTTTTTTAAATCTTAAAAATTATATAAAACAAATAAACTTGGTTTGTTTTCCTATTAGAAATGGGGGTGGAACCTCAAAACTGGTAAAATAGTATAAACAACAGCCATAGAATTATGTAAGTCAGACTAAAATAACAGTGATATAATAAAGGCCTTTACATTTTTTTCTCCCATTCAAATTCCTTCTCAAAAGCATCTGGCTTAACCCTGCTATTTAAAAAATGCACTACAAAAACCTCATTTTTCTTTTTAATGTAATTTTTAATGCCCCCAGCAAGTAGACACTTCTTCCTCTCCTTCTACATCTCAGATTGTATTTCTTAAAAAGGAGTTTGATGTTTATAAAAGTTTCTTTAGACAATTGTAGCTAATCTTTGGAATAATGTAGTATAATTTGATTTATAAGCTGACAAGTCTCATGTTTTAACAATGAAATCTACTAGAAACAGCTCAGCCATTCTTATCTTAATGAGATTTTAAGGCAGAATTTGCGTGGCAGAGCAGGGGAAAGAATGCTCCAAAGCCTGGGAGCACACACTGACGTCCCAAAGTGAGCCAGCAGAGGGCTTTTCCGTACTTGCTAACAGTGTGTTGTTTTTGTCAAAATCATAGTGCAATTGAAGAAAAATTACCTTATAAAATATAAGCTCGGGTTAAAGGGAAAGCAATGTCCTGGATATAAGCTAGCTTAAATAAAAATAAAATAGAAGTGGAATGAAATGTCTATGATTTAATTCAATCTGATATTTGACTTGTTAGTGTAACCCCCCTTGGAATGTCACGATGTGTGTTAATAGGTAGAAGTGCAGGTAACAACTCACCAGTTTGTGGGATTCCCTTGAATTAGATTTTGATATGACCTATCATGGCTTTTTGACTGGCTCACAGTGGTATGCTGGAGCCAGCTCCTACTGGCTTATGAAAGCCAATTATTACATTTGCAGGAATTTTATGAGTCAGTTGAAATCACACTGATAGCTCAGAATTGACCATGGTGGGAGTATTTACCCCATGGACATCTGAAAAGGCTACAATCTGACCCTCCCTTTCCCCTGAGATGGTTTTTGAACATTTACCAGCACATCACTGGATGTAACAAGAAAGGAGATGTTCTTGCTCTAGCCGGTTTGGCTTAATGGACCAAGAGTCAACCCATGGACTGAAGGGTCCCAGGTCCCATTCCCTGCAAGGACAGTATCTTGATTGTAGGCTCCCTCCCAGCCCTGGTCAGGGGGTGTGCAGGAGGCAACCAATGGATGTGTCTCTCTCACATCAATGTTTCTCTCTGTGTGTCTCTCCCCCTCCCTTCCACTCTCTCTCTGAAAAAAAAGGCGGGGGGCGTTCTTGAGAACTGTGCCATCACACACCATTTTCATGCTGACTTGTGTCTGCTCCATCTAGCCCAGTTGATTGCCGGAAAAGTCATTCTTGAAGGTTTGGTGCCAGGCTGTTAATGTTGGGAACTCAATCTGCCTCTTTCTCCACTAACAAGCGAGGTGGGACCTGGAGGTGGACCCCGCAGCTGCCCCTGCTGTTCGGTGTGCAGAGGCTGTGTGTGGGGATGGTGAGTAGAGGCCTTGAGGCCTTGGTGTGACTGTGAGCACTGAGCTGCAGTCCCTCTCTCCTGACCTGCAGCTTATTTTCTGCCCCTGGTCTTTCACAGCATGCAGTACAGTAGTCCCCTCCCTTATCTGCAGTTTCTTTTTCCACAGCTTTAGTTGCCCATGGTCAACCAAGGTCTGAAAATATTAAATGGAAAATTCCAGAAATAAACAATTCTCAAGTTTCAAATGGAGGGTTCTACATTGTGTGATGAAATCTCTTCCCCCGAACCCCCACCCCCAGCCCTCCGGCCAGGGAGGTGAATCATCTCTTTGTCCAGCATATCCATTCTGTAATCGCTCCCACTTAATAGTCACTTCCAGTTATCAGGTCAACTGTTACATTATCACAATGCTAGTGTTCAAGTCATCCTATTTTATTTACTCATGGCCCCAAAGTGCAGGAGTAGTGATGCTGGCAATTTGGATATGCCAAACAGAAATTGTGAAGTGCTTCCGTTAAGTGAAAAGGTGAGAACAGTACAATAAGATATTTTGAGAGGGACCACATTCACATAACTTTTATTATAGGATAGTGTTATAATTGCTCTATTATTATTGCTGTTATTCTCTTACTATACCTAATTTATACCTTAAACTTTATCAGACCTATGGACATATAGGAAAAAATAAGGCGTATATAGGATTTGGTATTATCCCGTTTCAGGCATCCACTGGGGGTCTTACAATGGTCCAAAAGCACCTGAACGACCTCACTTTGCTGCTCTCACATCCCAGCCTTGCATATCGTCTCCCTAGCTCAATTGCCCTAGCTGTACTAGCCCTTTATTTCTTCAAACCTACCAAGCTCTTTCCTCCTTAAAGCATCTACACTGTTTTCTCTGCTTGGTAAAATCTTGGTTCTCCCTGGCTAACTCCAGTTATCAGGATCAAAGTAACATTCTCTTGAAATCCTTCCTGACACTGAAAGGGCGAGGGCTACGCCCTCCATCTTGCCCCGAATCCTCCAATTTTGGGCAGTAGCCATGTGCTCAGCAAGGAGCTTCTTCCCGGAAGCCCAAGCCTCTGCTAGCCACGCCTAGGATTTCTTTAAACTAACCAATGATAATCAAGGGAAGTGCATGCCATAGATATGACCACATCCTGTGTAACAAGACACCGACTTGCGCCTGGCCAATCGGCAGGGCCCACAGTCCTCTCTCCTCCCCTTACTCCAACCCCACTATAAAACCCCTCTACCCACAAAGCTCTCTCTCTCTCTCTCTCGCATCCTGCTGCTGTGTCGGTAAGGAGGGTAGAGGAGCCAAGCCCGGGCTTGAATAAAGACTCTTTGCTTTTGCATCGGACACGGCTGGCTCCCTGATGGTCTTTTGGGGATCCTGAAATCTGGGCATAACAACACATCCCCTTCATGCACGACTCCCTCAGGACATTTTGTACTTTCTTTAAGAACAGGTACCACATTTTAATTAAATAATTAGCTTTATAATTATTTTTGATGTTTTTTTACCTCACCAGATTATAATCCTTTAAAGAAATATTTTTATTGATTTCAGAGAGGAAAGGAGAGGGAGAGAAAGATAGAAACATCAATGATGAGAGAGAATCATTGATCAGTTGCCTTTTGCAAGCCCCCTTCTGGGAAACAAGCCCGCAACATGGGCATGTGCCCTGATAGAATCGAACCGTGATCTCTTGGTTCATATGTTGACGCTCAACCACTGAGCCAAGCCACATGGGACTTTTATCTCTGATTTATTTCAGCACCTGAGAAAACTAATTAGATTAGTGGTAGGACCACCATATATTATTTTGCTTAGTGTCAAGTGCTTGCCCCTGGTGACCAGAGAATGTGGTACATTTGTTTCTATTCCTATTGTAACACCTTACCACAAACTTAGTGGCTTAAAACAACAGAGATTTAATATTTTATAGGTCTGGAGATCAGAAGTCTGAAATGAGTTTCAATGGGTTAAAATCAGGATGTTGGCAGGACAACATTCCTTCTGGAGGCTTACAGGAGAATCCATTCCATTGCCTTTTCCAGCTCCTAGAAGCTCTCTGCAGTCTGGGGTCGTGGCTGCTTCTTCCATCTTCTAATCTCTCACTCTGATCCCTCCGACTCCTTCTTTCATTGGTAAGTGCTCTTGTGATTAATTGGGCCCACAGAAATTAAAGGCATCATTAACTTCATTACACCTGTAAGTCTCTCTTGCCATGTGAGGGAAAATTCACAGGTTCTGGGAATTATGGCATGGATGTCTTTGGGAGCCGATATTCAAGCTATCATAGTGAGAGTCATAAAGAAGTATTGCCAGTGGAACAGAAGCAGGAGTTTCTCTGCATAAGGAGTGTGGAAAGAGTAGGCAATATAAGTAACACACCTACTTTATCTTCCCAAACAAGAACCTAGTGTGAAGTGAGGCTGGCCTTCAACATCCACTTAATTTTCCCAGCCTCTGCTCCTTTCCCCTCCAATGGGATCTGTCAGCCCTCCCATATTTGTAATTCACTTGCACTCCTTTTCCCCACTAGAATAAACTTTCTGGTATTTAATTTCCCCCAAAGTTGGATTCGCTATTACAATACAGATGACTAATCCCCTTAGACACATGAAACAGAAAATACAGGTGTAGGTGGGTTTGGGAATCTGTGCTTCTAAAACACTCCCTGGGTAATTCCTGCATGCTCCAAAGTTTGAGAACCTCCACTGTATTCTAAAGCCAATAAACTTATCTGGTTAGAGGAGAAGACTGAGGAAAGCTTCCAAGGGAACTAGTGTGTTTTCACCGCAGCTTTTGGAAGATAATGATAACAATTATGCATGTAACTCAGTAAGACTCTATTTCAAGCTGGGAACCCAGGAAGAGGTCATGTCAAGATAAGAGAGGAACATTTTCGGGGACTGATCCAACCTTTATGTGACTCTCAAATCACAATGAAGGGCTTAGTTTCTTCTAGGTTATGTTTTCATACTGATTTGTACTCTGCTGAAAACCACAATGATGCTGTGTTTACAAGGGCAGTTTGTCTGTATCAGCCTTGCCAGTGTAGGGAAGGTAAAGATGATAAGCTGATGTTCTTGGTCCCCCCAGAATGGCTGCAATGGCTATTATCATAAATCAGGTGGTCAGTCATTGGAGTTGGAATGTTGGTGTTATATAAAATCATGTAACCTTGGCATTTAGGGATTTGACAGGGTTTTTTTTTTTATATTATCAATAATTTGATCCAAGTGTGAGATTTTTTTAAATATATTTTTTGTTGACTTCTGAGAAGAAGGGAGAAGGAGAGAGATAAAAACATCAATGGTTAGAAAGAATCATTGATTGGCTGCTTCCTGCAAGTCCCCTCCTGGTGATTGAGCCGGAAACTCGGGCATGTGCCCTGACTGGGAATCGAACTGTGACCTCCTGGTTCAAGGTCGATGCTCAACCACTGAGCCACATGGCTGGGCCAAGTGTGAGATGTTTTTAAATGCTTTTTTTTTTTAATATATTTTATTGATTTTTTAATGTGCCCTGACTGGGAATCGAACTGTGACCTCCTGGTTCAAGGTCGATGCTCAACCACAGAGCCACACAGCTGGGCCAAGCGTGAGATGTTTTTATATGCTTTGTTTATAAATTTATAGTTGTCTGCTTTGAATTAGGTGAAATTAGTAGAAGAGTCAAATTAGATAAGTGGTTACTTGTGAATCATAGGTGGTTTCATACCACAAGTTTGTAAGTCAGCTGAAAAGGTAAGTTGCAAATATATAAAGTAGTAACCAAAAAATGAGCACACATAATTTTTGATAGTTGGTGGTTCTGTTTATGGCAATATGGTGGATTAGACAATCTAAAAATGTGCCAGCTAAAAAATACTTGAACATGCTGGATAAAATATAATAGTCATCCATGTGAGTGGTAGGTGAGTTCACAAAGATGTAAGGAACATTCCCAGAAGCCAAAAACAAAACAGAAATTAAACTTGGCCTTCTTTCACTTTGGGTTTGGGTTTAGATTTTATAGTCTTGGAATCTTCAAACTGAGAAATTAACACAAAATTCCTGGAGCAATTGGAAGAGGTAGATGCAAAATCTTTTATGGAGGGACCCATCCTCAACCCTGGCAGTAAAGGATTCCCATGGAAAATGCAAATGCCAGAAATGAACCCAAAATCAAAATTACAAAATCCATGAGGTAATCCACCCTAAGTGTGAAAAGCAAACACAATAAACAACAAGGTTAGACCCCTCTTTCTCCTGAATATTCAAATAATATAATCTCTCAGTGACTCTAAAACAAGTACATCTAAAATGACCGAAAATATAAAATGGAATTGAAAACACGAGAAACCAAATTTATTTAAATCATTTTATATCTGGTGTATTATATAACACTATATAGTGCACATGCACAATGAAGACAACTGACAGAAATATTGGTATTATACCTTGACCTTGAAATTAAAACGTTGACAAGAGGAAACTTTAGTTGTAGGAACATTACTTCTTTCAAGATATCAGTCAGATATTGCAAATCAATAGCAACTTGAAAAATGAATGTTCCTATAAAATATAACACTAACTTATGAGGGTGAGCTTTAACTTGAAATCATGACCAACACAGGTATTGCCGATGACAGCATGTCTTTATTCAGAAAAACTGAGACAGATGCCGTTTGTAAATTAAATGATGTCAAACAATCCAGAAGTTGCCAAGCAACACAACTCCTGAAAGCATAAATAGAATACTGCAAAACTATCTTATAATATGGCAGTTAAATTTAGCATGGTGAAAAACATGTCAAAGATATAGGGCTCTTTTTGCTTGCTCCATGATAAACTAAATTCTGGATAAAAATCACTAAACCTGAAATGTGTTAGGGGTTTAGTAAAGCAAGTGAGAAATAACTGCATTTCACTAGTAGAATGTGATATGATGGGAATCAAATGTTATCTACTTTAGATGTGATCTCAATTAATGAAAAATGACTGTTATATAAATTACCAAAGAAATTATTTTTTCCCCAAAGATGATGAACTTCATTAAAAATAACCCCCTCCCTTTTTTGTCACTGACATATAAACTTAAGGCCAACATTTTCCCATCCTTGCCAATTGTTTTTAATGTGGTGTTTTGAGGCCAATGGGCTGTCAGGTGTCAACTTTCTAAGGATCATATTCCATGTGGGAAAATGTGCAGTGTTCTTGTCGCAGAAAGGGAACTGCTTATTGCATGCATTATGTGGTCGCCTCAGGCTTCTTATGAACTTAATATCTCTTCACAAGCTGGTGGCTGACTCACTTTTTGCCAGAGTTCCTTTGTCAGAGTAGAATGAAACATAAAAGCTGTCAACTAAAGTTTGACACTAATAACTACATGTAGCACAGTCATAAATTCCTTTATTGTGTGGCTGTGGGTCTAATCTTTCATCTAAACTCTCTGTTCTTTGTACCTATTCATGGGAGTCTATTTTGCCTATTTTCATGCAGCCTACCATTTAATGTAATGAGTTCATAATGTATTTATTTGAAAAAAGTACTTGGGATTTCTTTTATTGTTTTCTTTGCCACTTTCCCTTCTCCTTTACCAATCTCCTACCCATTACAAGCCCGGATGGAGGAGAAATAGAAAGAGAGCATACACTATACCTATCTAAAGAAGAATGGTCACCCTGTCATGATTTCCACTTTTTTTTTTTTACCAGACACAACAAGTTATAATTTTTAATTGCATGTAGTTTAAAACTGAAAGCAGTAATAAAAATGCCAGATAAGCCCTAGCTGGTTTGGCTCAATGGATAGAGCATTGGCCTGCGGACTGAAGGGTCCCAGGTTTGACTCCAGTCAAGGGCACATGCCTGGGTTGCGGGCTTGATCCCCAGTGTGGTGTGTGTAGGAGTCAGCCAATCAATGATTCTCTCTCATCATTGATGTTTCTATCTCTCTCTCCCTTTCCCTTCTTCTCTGAAATCAATAAAAACAATAAAAAAAAATGCCAGATAATACAGCCTAGGAATGTTTAACCTTAGCCACTGAAAATGCCTGTGATGTTTTTGAATAAAAAGTTTAAAGATACTATATGAAATCAGAGGTAAAAATTTCATAGTTATTGCATTTGAATTAAGTACACAAGGTATCTAAGTTTATATTAGACATAAATACTTTTCACATGGCTTTAATGTTTAGAAATAACTATAAATATTACTAAAATGTTTATTTCTGAAACATGAAATTCAACTTTGATTTTCATTTGGGATTTTTCCATATGTGTGTCACTTGTGAAATTTTTTAAGTTAAAAAAAGTTAAGCAGTTACTAGATTAAAAAAAACATATTAAAGTATGACTTGCAGATTCTTCATATTTTAAGTTGACCCATAGGTTTACTTATGAAACTAAGAGAAACTATTGTAAATTAAGGAAAGTACTTAGTAATGAATATTAGTTATGCACATTTCCTTCCTTTCCAGAGAGTCAATAAGCATTCTGCAGAAACAAAATTGTTGCTTTTAGTTTTAAAATTTCTTTGGAGGAAAATTATTGTTCTATAAACAAATTTCAAGCTTAACCTTTTAATTTATTCTGTAGTCACATTTTATTAAGTGTCTAGTATATGTTATAGTTTTGATTGTGGTTAAGTAGAGACATGTTTTTGGACCAATATTTAGGATGCAACTATAAGTAGGTAAGTCTATCTGTTTAGAAATATATTAATTTATTATCTAATTAATTTGAGTCATTATTTAATTACTTTAAGTGTAATAGCTAATAGACATTTAATAAATATCTATTAAACACAAACTATAATGAAATTATTTAAACTTAGCCATCAAAATCATAAAATGAGTATACAAGCATGTGTATGTGTACATAGGCACATAGGTACTTATACTTTTAGTAAAGCATGTGCATAGCTTCATGCTTAAAACATGAATTTATAGGGAAACATCTTCTGTTGGCTAAATTAGCAATAAGTTAAGCAATGGAAAGTGAATAAGAGAGTATAGAAGAAGAGAAAATGATCATCAAATTTGGGGCACAAAGACCCGTGTATGTAATAGATACTGGGCATGAAATAATTAGAACTTTACAGAAAAGACTGGGAAGTCATTGCAAAAGAGGTGTCTGGTACAAGACAGTAAAAACGGGTGTGCTTTTTTGTCTTATAAGGTAGTTCCATAGTTAGACATTCCTCACCACTGTGCTCCATTAAATGAGTCTGATGATAATGCAGGTAACTCATGGGGCTTAGATCACTCCTATGGAGTTCGTTATGAAATATTCGAGCTGCTCTCTGATTCCAGATGGTCAACTGCTTCCAGAGAAGAAACTTCTTACTACTCGAATATGAAGACCTTCTTTGTTGTCTAGTTGGGTACTTGTTATGGAGGATGAAGAAATGAGGTGTGAAGGGAAGGTTTTCAGGGCTGGATGAGTTATTTTCTTTTCTTTGTAAAGTCACATATTAGAATACCATCTCTGTGTGTTATTTTCTGCTTTTGTTGCAGAATGTTTAATAGAAATATCTGTGGGCACATAAATATATCAATTTAAACAACACTGTAATGGGACTTGAGTTGAAAATATTTGCACTTAATTTTAGTTTACTTTTAATTCTTAAAGAAAATTTATGAGAACATGTAGACATTCTGGGAAAGATTGCTTGGATTTTAGTTCACCTTTGCCAAGGACAGTAATTATCTTATAAATAAAACACAGAGAATAGTTGAATAATTAGGAATAATGATGATCTCAAATGACACCAGGAGTTAATTTTTTTTGTTTGTTTTGTTTGTTTCTTGTTTTTTGATGCTGCTGTCTGTAGAAGTTATAAAAGGCTAGCATAGGCTAAAAAGGCGTATGATGTCCAGGATCAAGGTAGGGTGTAACTAATACAGGCTCAGGTACGAGGCTGCCATGCATTACTAATGAGAGACTCAGCCAAGAGGTTGCCTGCAATTTCTAAAGCATCAGATCTTGTATGTAGTTAGAAAGACGGGAATTCCTTTATGAATTACTTTTTTGCAAAGCTATATTTATAAGAATTTGACCACTCTACAAATACATAACCTTCTAAGATGCCATCATAGTAAAGAACAACAATTTGGTTACATTTTAGAGAGAAAGTCTACATTGAAATGAACATTGTGAGAAAACTCAATTTAATGATACCTTGGAGTATATTCTTGCTTCATATACTGCTGTTTTCATTGCAAGGTAAGAACTCATATAAAATTTTTACCTTATTTTATTGTATTTTAGTCTTTGTTGCAACTGATAGGAATAGTTTGTCCTTATACCATCAATCACTTACTTTGAAGTAATGACAGTGAACAGATCATTCTTTTGAAAATTCTTAATAATGTAGATAATTTGAGACTTCTGTGTTTTTGTCTTTTCTTTAAATGTTAAAACCATGCTTTTATTATGTTATGCAACTGTACTGAAAGAAGCTCTGACTCTAACATTTGTCTTCTGAAGAGTGATTTAAAATATTTGTCTCTGTAATTTAATCATTTAAAATTTTATAACTAAAGAGAAATTGAGTACTGAAACTTTCTTTATATCAGTATACAGAAGAATGGTAAACAGATGTTTTAAGAAAGACTTTAACATTTGGTGCTAAGAATTGATTTTCAGTTATTTTATAGCAATGTGATTTATAAATTCGTTTTTATAAAAATATTTTATGGGGAAAGCATTTATTTACCCCAAAAAATATTTGTTAATTTCTAATTCCTAAAAGAGCTGTATATTTTGGAGCTTGTAGGAGAAGACGGAGAAATTACTGAAGTATAAAAGACTAGTGAGGTCAAAGATGCTATTTTCTAATCCTAGTAATGACTGAAACTCTTCGAACAAAATGTCATAGAGAGTTGAGATGTGGAGTGGACTTTGGAGATGAGCGTGCCTAACATCATTATTTTGTGATATGTATGGCAGCATGCTGGAGTTTGCCATTTGCTAAGTGGTAGGGCTAAAGCTAAAATTTGGATCTCTGGACTCTAAGTCTCATGCTTGTCCTACTGTGTTATGTTTCTGTGTAAATCTAGGTGTACTGCTCTTTCTTTCTGGATTACCAGTCACTCTGATGTCTCACAGGGAATTTGCTGGTCAAAATCTTTCAGAAAATGCAAATACCTAATAGCTACACTCAGTCTGAGACTTAGAATTTAGTTTAAAATGATCTGTTTAGTAATTAGAACATGTGACCAAGAAA
>NW_005371324.1:8057905-8079040 GCF_000412655.1 Myotis brandtii
TTGATTATTTATTTATTTCTCTCTGGCAGGATATATTTGTGCATCATCCATCTTGACGGAAACATCAAAGTGAGTATTTCTTGTTCTTTATATCCTCTTAAACATAAAGCCAATAAGAACAAGCAAATTTAAGTAGATAACTATATCTGCTTTTCCAAAAAAAAATAAAGAAAATATTTTACAAAATAAGGGCATTATATGTAGTTCTTTAACACATTTCCACAAATTGAAAATTATCAAGCATTCAGTTCCTTATTTATGAAGCAAATTTTTTTTCACTTTTATTTTAATAAGAGGAGTTCTTGGAGGTATCCAAAGACTGCAGATACGAAAGAGATATTACTTTCAATTTAAAGATTTGTAAAGAAGTTATACTCAGTAATTACCCATTTTATGTTATTATCATCAATGTAAATTGCTGATTACAAATGTGCTGTATCTTAACATAGAGTAAAACATCGTTTAATGATTAAAAAAGAATAAAATTGAGCCTGGCTGGCATGGCTCAGTGGTTGAGCATTGACCTATGAACCAGGAGGTCACGGTTTGATTCCTGGTGAGGGCACATGCCCGGGTTATGTGCTTGATCCCCAGTATGGGGCATGCAGGAGGCAGCTGATCAATGATTCTCTCTCATCACTGATGTTTCTACCTCTCTCTCCCTCTCCCTTCCTCTCTGAAATCAATAAAAATATATATTTAAAAAATAATAAAATTGATCTGACACTAAATAATGAAAATCATTCTTTGGATTAAACTGATCTGCTTAATGAAAAGCAGAATTCTATTCCCCATTGGTTTTGGTAAATCACAGTATGATGTGCTTACTCACATTAATGCTATTCTGCCCTTTATGACATGGTAAAGGAGTAAATATTAGGTTTGATAAAAGTGAACGTGCTCTTGGCAAATACTTATCTCACCAGTTTTATGAAGTCATGTGGTGAAAATAGCATGCGTGTTGGTGCTAAAATACTACACTATTTTGTTTATTTCTCTATCTTGAAGTTCCTTCCTAAAATTCATTTATATCAGAGGCTGGAGAGATTTGGGGACACTCCCCTGAATTTTGTAAAACGAGACAGCACCACCACCCAAATCTAACCCCTCCAAAAGGGGGAGGGGGACCTTTTAAATGTTAAACCAAGAAAGACCTCTTTGATAAAGTGATGGAAATCAGGAGGAAAACACCAGCCCTCTCTTGGGAAAGGCTTGTTCAGGTTGCCTTGGGGCCTTTGACTATACAAGTTCTTTTTGTTTTCTTCCAGAAACGGATTTAATGAAAATCGACAGAAAAGAGCTCTTTTAGCAGCGCAGGTAGGTTATGCCTCAGATGGAGAGAGAGGCAGAGAAACAATCCATTCTGCTTTGGGACTCTGCTGTCACTTCAACAATGAGACCGTTGTGGAAGGGAATAAAATGCTAAAAACAAGACAGGAAGGAGGAGGAAGAGGCAAAGTAACTTCTCTATTGCTTTTCTGTGCCCCTCCAATTCATGCTTAGCTCACATTTACTTGTTTACTTGCTGAGAGGCTCACAGCATTTGTGGGAGATTCAATCTCATCTACTTGCCAGAAAATTTAAATGGGTTTAAAAATTAAGCCCCAAATCAGGACAATAACAACAGAACAAATACAAGCAACAGAACAAATACAAGCAAATAGAGCAGAGAAAGGTACAAATGATCGGAGTTAAATACTGCAAAGGTCATCAGAGATGTCCTTGACAAACAGCTTTTATATAAATTTAAATTACAGGCACTCTGAAGAGGTAACTTTTTTTTTTTTTTTTTAGGGGGGGGAAAGCAGTGAGTTATAGCAGTGAATTTGAGGATGTCTTTTTGTCTGGACCTTTTTATATAAAGGATATTGGATAATATATTTGCATAATTTTCAAACTATGGCTGGAATGTTCAAATGAGTGGGTTTTAAAAAACATTTCTCAATAAAAGATGGATGGCAAAAGAGAGAATCCTAATTTAAAGGCATTTCTTTGGAAAGTAATAAGATTTGAGCATTTAGATAGCAAACAGCATATATATTCAAGGAGGCTTTTGTCAAATGCTGAAATGCAATACATTTCTGGTAAATGCCTAAATTTTAATATTTTTTGGTGTTAATTGAAAAGAATTAAAGAGAGATTTGATATGCTGTTGTGACAATTTAGAAGACAGAATTAATTTATTTTAATCGAGTGATAGGTGTGCTGAAATGGACAAAGGATTATATATGAAATGGAAATATTTTATTTTTTCCTATAAAGAGTGGTGTACTTAAGTATCATGTGAAGTGGTTAAAATTATCTTTCTCTGAGAAATTTTATGTACATGTTTGCCAGTACCAGTGGTTCTCAACCTTCTGGCCCTTTAAATACAGTTCCTCATGTTGTGACCCAACCATAAAATTATTTTCGTTGCTACTTCATAACTGTAATGTTGCTACTGTTATGAAACGTAATGTAAATATCTGATATGCAGGATGGTCTTAGGCGACCCCTGTGAAAGGGTCGTTCGACTGCCAAAGGGGTCGCGACCTACAGGTTGAGAACCGCTGCGACAAAATTAACCACAAAAAGACATCATCTTGACTCAGTAGAAAATCCAATTTTTGAGAAAAACTGCATTCCATTGGACCCACTAGATTGAAGAACCTTGAGACATATCCTATAGTGTCACATGGAGTGACCTATTGCTGGGATTACACAGCGTGGGGGAAAGTAGGTTTACAGATGTGAGTATGTGAAACACAGAGTTTATTCTTGTAGTATTATTTATTGTTATATTATTTTCCATATGAACAATTGTAAAACTACATTTGTACCACCCTTATTATTGTCCTTATAGGTATCTTAGAATTTGTATAATTTACTCCAAAGTAGTTACGTTAATATCCCCTTTTTGTTAATAAGTTAGGAGCTCACCTTGTTTTGATTTCTCTTTTAGAGAGAAAGAATAGGACACTTGCCTTTTTATTTCCTGGAACTAAAGCACATACATCAGGATTATTTAATATTTGAACACATTTTAAAAGAATAAATGTTAAAGAAGGACAATGAAGTCATAATCATGTGTTGCACTGTTTAGAACTGAAATTTCATCTGTTATAAGGCCATTCCTCTCTCCAGATTCACTCCCCTGCTCTAGGAAGACAGGACACTGGTGGATAGATATCTGTGCAAGTAAGAATTCAGAAATATGTTGCCAGTGAGATGAACAATGAGCAAAGAAAGGGTAGGCAGGCTTCTCTCAATGGTGTATTTGTGTGCTGCAGCGATTTCTCATTGAAAGACTGCATTTCTCTGTGCTTCTCAGCCTCCTGTGGAGATGTAATCAGCAGGAGGAAGAATGGCCTATTCTTTTTTATCACTTATGTGAACACATGCACCCACTGCTTGCATTTTTTCTTTTCTTTTTGCATTACATTTAAAAATTCTCCTGAAAGCAGGGGCTGAGACCTAGACTCAGGTGCAGGTAATTTATTTAGGATGCGCACAGTCAGGGAGAGAGAAAAATAAGACTCGGAAGGCAGAAAATCCAATACAGCTATGTTAATAAGGGGCTGTTTGCTTTAGGCATCTGGGGCTCAGTCTTACTGGGGACTCTCTGAGGGGCTGTGTAGAATGTGTTGTAGAGTTGTTCCTCCAATGGATGGAGAAAGCTGGGATACTTATTCACCAGCTCCTTTTCCTCCTTGGATGAGGGCGACTGCCTGGGGGCCTTAAATCATCCCCTGGAAGGCACTTTCTGTGGTCTGTCCTACTTGTGGTCTATTTCCTTGGGTGGAAATAAAAAGAAGCTGGTGTTTGAAGTTGGAGGGTCTCAATGTGCACAGAAACCCAGGTGCAGGTGAAGTGGGATGAGAGGATGCAGGGAGGGGCATCCACAGAATCTTTCATAGACATGGTTCTAAACAGCCTTGGGAGGCAGGCCATTCCCATTCAATATTGTCTATTTTCAGTTTAGTTGGTGTTTGTTGATGACATACAAGAGATCATACTAAAGATAAGCATGAATAGCAGTACTTGTTATGTAGAAACTCATTGTCTAGTGGAGGACTGTAAAGAATTCATTTCTGTGTAACTTGTTCATTGAATCTGAGACACCATCAATTAATTATTTGCCATTATTTATATGACATAAAAAACAAAAGTGCTCCCAATTATAAATATAAAATACCATTCTGAGTTCAGATCTGTTTGAAAAATGAAAACAATGTGTCATGTCCTACCACTGTTGAAATATTATAGTCTGACACATGGGATGCTGTGGTCATTAGGATGCTGTGATAGCCAGGAGACTGGTATTGTAGGGAGTCAGACCTAGTCATGCTAGGTAGTGAGAGGATAGGGAGCAAAAAGCGACTTATATATTCTTGCCTTAGTCTAGTGTTTTCCAGTGTATTCAGTTTTTGCCTAATAATAAAAATATGCAACATGTTTAGAACCCTTATTATGTGCCTGGCACTATTCTGGGTACTTTACTTATCCCATCTCATTTAATCCTCACAATTCTGTGAGGCAGTTACTGTTATTCCATTTTATAGTTGGGGAAATTGAGGCTGAGAATGTTAAATAATTTGTTCAAGGTTATAAGCCTGTATGAGGCAGAGTTGAAGTCACTGTTCACTTTTAGTGAGCATCAGAGGTAATTCATTGGAGCCAAAGAAGATTTTGGTGCCCGGTAATATTGGTGGTTATGCTAGATTTAGGCAGCTGGAAAAAAATGAGACTGACGAGAGAATATAACTTGCTGTCTTGGGGATAATCAAGGTCACAGACTGTTGTGAGGCTGACTTGGTTTGAAGAGAGAGGGAAGGGCAAAAAGGGGAGATTAAGTAGTGAGGATAAAACCCTGGAGGAATGACAGCAGGAAGCAATGAACTTGGGACCATGATGCGGGCCAACGAGTTTAGAAAGGCGTCTTAAAGTGGTGAGTGTGGGAGTTCTTCTAGCAGGCATGGTTTGCCTGTTAAAATAAAAAGTACCTGGTTGGAAAATGCCAAAATAAAACTTTACATGTAGGAAGGAGGTAAGAGCCCTAGCCGATATGGCTCAGTGGATAGAGTGTCGGCCTGTGGACTGAAGGGTCCCGGGTTTGATTTTGGTCAAGGGCATGTACCTTGGTTGCAGGCTCCCTGCCCTGGTCCGGGGCATGCCGGAGGCAACCAATGGATGTGTCTCTCTCACATCGGTGTTTCTGTCTCTCCTTCTCCCTTCCACTCTCTCTAAAAATCAATGGAAAAATTATCTGCTGGTGAGGATTAAAAAAAAAAAAAGGAAGGAGATGAGAATATATTGAGAAAGGACTTTGTATCTGAGTCACATTCCATATCACCCTTTCTTCTTTTCCTTTACCCTTCAAGTTTTTCTAACATCCTCTTAGTACTCAATTTCACAATTATGTGGCAAAATTTTGGAGCGTGTATTCTGTGAGCATAAAATTGCCATTGGAAAGGACAGTGCTGCAGACAATATACTATATTAGAGGCCCCATGCACGAAATTCGTGCAAGGGCCTTGGCCCTGGCCCCGGCCCACCACCGCCACCACGGACGGGGGCCTCTGCTGCCTCTGCCGCTGTCCCTGCCCGCTGTGGCTTTGTCCAGAAGGAAGGACATCTGGAAGGACATCCGGTCTAATTAGCATATTACGATTTTATTATTATAGATTGGTTTTGAGTTGAAATAAAAATCACGAGCCCTGGCTGGTTTGGCTCAGTGGATGGAGCGTCGGCCTGCGGACTGGGGGGTCCAGCGTTCGATTCCAGTCAAGGGCATGTACCTTGGTTGCAGGCACATCCCCAGTGGGGGTGTGGGCAGAAGGCAGCTAGTCGATGTTTCTCTCTCATCAATGTTTCTAACTCTCTAACCTCTCCCTTTCTCTCTGTAAAGAAATCAATAAAATATATTTTTTAAAAATCACTATTAGTTTTAGTAACTCATAATTATTTGCTACTAATCCATATTGACCTCTAAAAGTATTAAGCTTTTATCTGAGTTGCTTAGATTAATATTGAAAGGGCAAGGGCTACACCCTCCATCTTGCCCCAGGGTAAGGGCTAGGCCCTCCATCTTGCCCCAGGGTAAGTGCTCCATCTTACCTTGGCCATGTGCTTGGCAAGGAGCTTCTTCCCGGAAGTCTAAGCCTCTGCTAGCCACACCCAGGAACAAGACACCGACTTGCGCCTGGCCAATCGGCAAGGCCACAGCCCTTTCTCCTCCCCTTACTCCAACCCCCTATAAAACCCCTCTTCACACAGAGTTCTCTCTCTCTCTGCTTCCTGTCGCTGCGTCGGCAAGGTGGGGGAGCCGAGCTAGCTCGAATAAAGACTCTTATGCTTTTGCATCGGACTGGCTGGCTCCCTGATGTGGTTTCTTGGGGATCCTGAAATCTGGGCATAACAAATATAAATCTCTCTTGCTAATTTTCTGTGCGAAAGGTACTATGGAGGAATCTTTACATAAATTGTTTTATTTATTGTTATGACTACACAATAAAATAGGTACCATTGTTCCCATTTTACAGACAAGTAAAGGAAGGCACTAAGAGGTTAGGAAACTTGTCTAAGAGTAAGTACTGACAGGATTAGGACTCTAATCTGGGTCTCTCTGATTCACTAATCCATGCTTTTAACCCTATAGTGCCTTGAGGACTATTAAAATACATGTAAATGTTCTATGAACCTTCAAGTGTTAGCTCTTTGGAAGCTCCTGTGGATGGTGCCTTCACAGATGGGTCTGCAGGCAGTGGGAACATCATTGTCAGTCCATTGGCCTCATGCATTTTCTCCAGACCCATCTGCACTTGGGAGCATCAGAGAACTGCTACTTCTGCAGGCAGAACAGTCAGTTAATGCAAAAATAGATTCCAACCAGGCTCTTTCCCAAGGAGGGTAGGGAGGCAGAACTGAGGTCAGATAGGATAAAGAACATGTCAAAGTCATGTTGAGGCAAAACCACTGCCTCACTGAGATTGCCTCAGTAACTAAAGAAAATAGAAAGTCAGTACCTTATAATCTCTGTACTTTTAGCTATTTTCCAATTTGCCTGTTGGCTTGATTTAAATAAACTAATTCTCTTGAATTCTTATTTCTTTCTTTCCAAGTTTGAAGCAACATCTCCAAGATACTTCTTCCATGAAGCTATTAATTGGGGTGAGAGTAAAATAAAAGGTCAGTGCTGCATGTATGTTTTTGTATTTGTTTTCTCCAAAAGACCCCTTTGGGGGAGATAATGAATGAACTCTTTATTATTTCCATATAATGCAAGAAGGAAATGGAGCCAGGGTGGTAAAAATACTTAGTAATAATTTAGGTTCACTTCTTTTTTTGGAAACAAGCAGGGTTAAACACTGATAAAAAAAAGCTGATAACTGTATGACCAGGACAGATATCCTTGGGTATCAGAAACTTACCTTCTAAAGCAATTACTTGTCTCATGGTCCCTCCTTGACATCCTCTTTTTGCTTACCAATTTCCTGTTTTTATTAAGCAGAAAGCTGATAGTAGTTTAAAATTTAATTTGTTTTTCCTTGCATTTAAAATAACAAGACTTTTTGTTTTTGGCTTAATATTGTTTTCAGAGAATAAATAGGGCTGTAAATATTTTTTGAAGGAAATACATTTGTTCACCTGAATATTTTAGGCATTATTCACTGTAAAAATGGAAGATGGCGATATAAGATAAAACTTAAATATAGTATTGCCCCTTAGGGGAAAAACCCTGCATTTAAGTTTATGAAAAATATTCCTAACCTATATTTATGATCAAAGTTGAAACAGCTCATTTTTCTTCAGTTAAGACATTCTACTTAGAGAGTTGTCTGTGTTTAAGTGTAGAGAGAAACTTTAGATCCGTGGATCTTAAGGTGGAAGGATAATAGGGTTTCCCAATTCTTGCCTTTGGCAAAACTGTGGTTCAGTTCCTCCAGTTAGATAAGTGCTTTCATGACCTTGACATATTCCAGAAAGGCACATCTCTAGTAATACTTTACAGGGACTCAAAGATGTCCTCTAGCTCTCTCTGTGTTACTTAAATCCTTCTTGCTTGAGTTTTGCCAGCTGCCTCTTGTCCTCTCCTTATTAGAGGAAAAATTTTCACTGATTCATTTGCGTTTTTAAAACTCGCTCAGGAGCTCATAGTTTCTTGCTTCTTCTTTTCAACATAATCCGTTGGGGCGAGTTTTCTTTCCATGAAAGAAAGAAAATATTTTTGATGATGGCCAGCTGTGACTTTGGCTTCTCTCCCATTAGAACTAAATATGGGTCAGAAAAAAATGCATCATTTGTAATTAAGCCTGAGGATTAATACACAAACTTCAAATTACATTTTTAATCATTCTCTTAAAAAATGGGAGTTTTATTTTGAGTATTATACTTTGCCCCATCCTTTGAGCTAAGAAATGGACATGATTCTTTAACACAGCACTTGCTCCTGGGGAAGGACCCCACTGGACATGCAGCGGGTGCCAAACGCCGTCAAGGGAATCAGCAGCAGCTTGTGTATTTCTGGATCTCATCATCTGGGGACAGGGATTCCTTACATGGGAACTTGACCTTTCAATGGCTTGAAGGAAGCTAACCTTTGCTCTCAGGGTAGTTGGAGATGTGAAAGCCTGTCTTTCTTGTTTCACAGCACACATAATGAAATGAACTAGATAAAGCTTTGATGGGCTTAATTCTTTAGCTCATCAAGGCAAGATGCCCAGCGTTCTGTTTGAGTTAATAGTGGTTACAGTTAGTCCAAGCTAAATCTTGACATATTATGTTTATAAGAACTGATGCATGCCAGGAGATAACTTATTTATTTTGTCCCTCAGGTTCTTGCCCTCATGAATGCCTTAACGGAGCTTTCTGTTCTAAGGCTGGTACATGTGACTGCCAAATATTTCAGGCACTTGGGACACGGTGCCAGATTGGTAAGTTTCAGGGATACTTATGAGAGAATTATGAGATGCTGAAGAAGACATTAAGGCATAATTTTCTATATTAGGGTTCATCCATTGGGATTTGGACCAATCACATTGTATATTAATTTGAATGCTCACAATTCATTCCCAGCAATTTAGAAACAACATAAAAAAGAATAGATATATATGCCTACTTTCTCTTCTCACTTATCTCTACTATTTCCTCAAGCAGTTTTTCCTACTCTAGATGATACTAGCCCATTAAAACCATGTTCTCATTCATGTTTCTTTTTCTTGATAAATTAGATTTATTATTTGGAGCCACACATTCTTTTTGACCTTGAGTTAATTGGATATTCTGTACATAAAATAGAAATAATAATGAGAGCTCTTCAAAGCAGAGGATTCTTTAAAAAAAATTTTTTTTTTATCCATGGTGTCTAGGTTAGGATCTTACATCAACCATAATCAATAAATATTCATTGGTGTAATGGGTATTTATTGAGCATCTACTAGATCCCAGGCTAGGCTCTGGGGATACAGTAGTGAACAATACAGACATGTTCCTGTTCTCTTGGAAGTTACAGTCTAGAGGACGGGACTAACGCACAACAGATACACATTAATCATACTTGTGACGTACTATAAAGTAAAAGATTCTATGAAAATTTGCAACAGAGGTGAGGCATACTGTCAAAGAAGACTGCCTGAGTAATGAACCACTCTCTGTTTTTCCCCAAAAAAGGCCAAAGTTGGCCAAGGCTAATAAATTTAGGTAATATTACAAAAGAAAAGACATAATTGTGCCTTATCTTTATGCTCTCTATATAGAGTATTGAAATATTTTACACATATCAATTACTCAGTAAATGTCATTGATTTTCATATTATTCTAAAGGGGAGGATCTCAAAAATTCAAATAGAATAGAGGGCTATCCACAAGGGTAGTAAGGGAAGTAGGCATGAGTATAATAGGAGATGATGTATAATTTAAGACAAACATTGCTTAAAATTTGACCAGTTTAAAATCATGATTTTTAAATTTTTTTATTTATTTAAAATTTACCTTTATTGTTGAAAATATTACAGGTACCACCCTTTCCTTTTTTATTGACCCCCTCCACCCCACTTCTGCCCCCACCCCAGGCCTTCACTGCACTATTGTTTGTTCATTGGTTATGCATATAGAGGTCATGAATTTTTAAATTCCAGCATACGTTGGATGACTAATGCTCCCATACCTAGATGTATAAACATGATCTTTTTTTGTCAGTGGTTATTTTTCTCTGTGAGTACTATTAAGATATTTTTGAAAAAATTGTGGAGACTGGAACACTCTCATGCTGCCAATGATAATTTTTAGGACACTTGGTGGTGACATTTTATTCTTTTGTGAGCCATTATATTGCTTTATCACTATCACTTTCTTTTACTCTATCATTCTCCCTACTCCTCTTTTCTTCCAGAATCTTCCTTTGGGAGCAAACATAAGAAAGTTTCTAACATAAATCCTTTCTTCAAAGCAACTTGAAAGCCATGTTTTCCTTCAGGGAAGTTTAATGGTTTTGAGAGCAACCAGCAATTTTATGTTAGTTATCTCTTCCTGTAATATTGACCTCCAGAGAAGACAATATTTATTTTAATGCAATAGAATCACCTCTCATGACTGAACCTTACTAGAAACAGGTGTAATTTATTTTATTCTACTAAGTATTACCCTATTTCTTTTCAGTGCCAAACATGGGCAATGGCAGAGATGGGATTTGCAAAACCTGGGGACAGTACCACTTTGAAACGTTTGACGGCATCTACTATTATTTCCCAGGAAACTGTTCTTACATTTTTGCAAAAGACTGTGGTAATTTAGAGCCTCAGTACACTGTATGGGTAAGTGATCTTAGGGTATAATTAACTTAAAAGTTACTTTTGGTGAAACCTATTCTTTTAAAGTACTGGAAAAATTATAGAAAATCTCTCTATATAAAAGCCCAGCAATGGGAATGGCGGAATGACCAGAACGACCGGAACGACTGGTGGCTATGACAGCCAACCAGCCTGATCTGGGCTCTGATCGTTCCCCTCACCCACCTGGCTGGTCCCACTCCCAGTTGGCCCCCAACCTGATCAGGGGTGGGGCCAGCAGGCCAACTGCCCGCAGCCCCTCTCCCACACCATCCCGGTCCAATGGGCTCCGATTGGGGCGGCCCGGCTGGACCCCACCCATGCACAAATTTGTGCACTGGGCCTCTAATATATAATAATCAGAGTATGAATACTCAGGGTTCTAACTGGGGAAGGAGAGTGTTTGGTCCTTAAAGGGGTGGATAAAATTTGCAGCTATATTGAGTGTCCTTCTATCAAGATGGGGCCTAGGACTGAGAAAAGGAAGATTTAGACCCATGTGGAAGGGACTTTCAGGCAGTGCAGAAATGTCTACATCACAGATGTCAAAATGTCAACTCCAGTTGATGTCCTCATTCTTCAGGTGTTATTTGATCATTTTGAAGAGAAGGTGGGTCCAGGCACCACCATATTATTCATATATGTTTCCTTCTTCACATATCCAGTGTCATGTCACCTGCATTAATTTTTAAAACATGCCCCCTCAGTATGAACGGGAGAACAGCATTTATGAAATGGAGTCCATACATTACATGAGCGCAGGCTAGAGTGCCGCAACCTTTTATGGCGGGGGTTCAGGATCTGAAAGAGGGGCCGACGCACCAATGAAAATGCTATACAAGAAATATGGATTTAGAAGGCATGGGGGGAGCAGGTGGAGACCTTTCTTGAAGAGGCACACCGACTTCTGGTCGGTCTGCTTTTATTCACTTGAAAACACATTTGCCCTTTAGCAATGCATATAGGTATATCAAAGGTAAAGTTTGGTAAATAGTAAAAGGATTATCAGGTTAGGAAATTTTCTTTAGCCATTGAGCCCACAGCAGGGCAATATTATGCTGATTTTCAGCCCTGCTGAATATCAAAGTCCATTGGCCTTCCAATGGGTCTTTTTGCGTTAATATACTAACTACTGTTGGTTTTAGCCTCCAGCAAGCAGGATATGGATACAGGCAGCTAATTGCTAGGTGGATTGATACTCTATGATTGAGCTCACAAGGTAGTTCTTAGTTTCAGAATTCTTGCTTCAATAGAATCTTAGGAGACATCCAAGAATATAAGGTGCAGAGTGGCTCTAGCTGAAGGAAGTCAGGCCCTCTTTCCCTGCCCACAATCTTCCCCTGAATTTCAGGGATCTTAAAGCACACCCAGGAAACTGCTGAGCACCCTGTTCAAAAGCTAAACTCTCCATAGCTGTCATTTGTTTGACTCTTCCCCGCCCCCCCCCTCTAATTATATTGGAGTTGCATAAATTCTTTTTGTCTCTTAGGTGAGGCAAATTTAAAAAAGTAGATCCTGAAATTTTTCAAGAACAACAAATCCTAATGATCCAGGAAGGAAATGAGGTCTATTGAAAGTTAACTTATGAGGCATAAAGATTAAAAATTGGAGGTTTCTTTAGATGGGAGAGGTAGTGGAACACCTTCAGCACTCACAGGGCTCCTGTTATCAGTCCCTTGCTGTCCTTTATGCCTTCATCCTGTCCCTGGGTTTATCGCTCAAACACCTTCTGACTCCTTCATTAAAGTGATCTTGTGCAGTGGCTCACCCTTTTGAGGACTAAAGTGTCAACTAGATAATCTATCCTTTGATAATAATACACAATGCTGAACTTGCTTGAGAGCTAATAGATACTGTTTCTACTTGGCCCTGTTTTGCTTGGTGGAATTTGCTTTCAGATCAACAAATCTATTTGTTTTAAATATCATCTTTCCCCTGATTATAGAAATAGTAGAGTCCTGGTGCATGAAAATTCATGCAATGGAGGAGGGGTCCCTCAGCCTGGCCTGCCCCCTCTCACAGTCTGGGAGCCCTCAGGAGTGGAAGGCGACCCAGTGCTCAGGAGAAGGCGATGTCCCATCACACCTCTGCTGCTGCCACTGCCGGCAGCGCAAGCCTCGGCCGGCCCTGGTTACCTGTGCCTCGGGCTGGCCCTGGGCGGCTGGGGGGGCTGAGGGGACTGGGGGACTTCGGAGGCAGGTGTGCCTGCCGCCCTGGCGGGACTGAGGGGACTGGGCGCAGCCATCTTGTGGCTGTGGGTGCCACCATCTTTGAGTATGAGGCAGTCAATTAGCATATTCCCTCCTTATTGGCTGTGGGCACTGCCATCTTTTAAGGCGGGGCAGCAATTAGCATATTCCCTCCTTATTGGCTCTGGGTGCCGCCATCTTTGTGATGGCTTGAGGGTCAATTAGCATATCCCCTCTTTATTAGATAGGATTTCACTTCATTTGTAGAAAAGTTTAAAAATTCAGAAAAGTCTGAAAAATAATACTAGAACTATAAGTCAAGAGTTACCTTTGCTAATGGCTTCATATATTTCCTTTTACACTTTTTTCTTCTGGGTTTTGTACACATTTATAATATTAAACTCATACTATATATACTTTTCTGTCCTATATTTTCACTGAATATTATATGAAGAACTTTCTTGCATTTCAAATATCCTTGACAAACACTAATTTTATTAGTTATGTTTGTTTCAACTTATAGAATATTCAAATTATTTAACTATGCCCTGTTTTAGAAATGTAGGTTTTAAAAATATTTTCAGTATTTTAAAACATATGTTGATAAACACCTTTATGAACATATTTTTATTCTCCTGATTCTTTTCCCTTTAATTTCAATTTTACTTTTTATGAAGATAATACATGCACACAGTTTAAAAGATTTCAGCAAAGCTTACAAAGCAAAAAATAAAACAAAATAAGATAAGATAAAAATAAAATAAAATAGCCCTGCCTTCCTCCACTCCCAAGCCCCAGCTGAAGTCTGGCTCTTCAAAGGCAATTACTTCAACTTCTTTCGATGTTTTTTTCCTGGCTTTTATTTTACATTTCAAAATACGGTTTGTTTGTTTTTTTTTTTCAAAGATAGGCCTTACTCACTTCTTACTATGGAAAATGAGGAATCATCTCAGGTGCATCACCCTTCCTAACCCTAACACACACACACACTTTCTTTCCTTCCTCCTAATAGAGATATATTACCATTTTTAGTTAAATCACATGTGTGTTTTTTCACTTATTTCCATTTATGTATTATACATATATGGATAATATTCATGTAAGTATTGTTTAGAATTGAGCTTGATAGGTTATTATGATTTTACTAGAGGCCCAATGCATGAAATTCATGTGAGGGGCTCGGCCCACACAGCCCCTGCCAGCCCTAGCAGCTGCTCACAACCTCGGCCGGCCCTCGCAGCCTGGCTTCATCTGGAAGGTCGTCTGGACAGTCGTTCTGCTATTCGGTCTAATTAGCATATTAGCTCTTTATTATATAGGATTTTTCTTCGTTGTGCATTTGTATAGAGTTAACATCCTAATTTTGATTTGCTGCATGTGCTATACAGCAATCACTATTTTTTCCCCCTCCAAACTCTCTAGCACTATAAAACTCTTCTCAATATGGTCAGATACTTTAGGAAATCCCTCAGTTTCTCCTTCCCCTCCATGATGTGTCCATTTCTTAGTTCTTTATTCTCTGCTCCCATTGAGACTGGTTGTCTTGGAGCCCACTGCACACCTAGCACTTGGGATTTCTCTTCACCATCCTCTTGGAGAATTTCATTCTTGTTTGTCCTGTGTTGATTTCTCTGTTTTTTGGGTCCATAAAATGTCTAGTGATCCTAGAACTTTGTTCATACTTGAGAGATAGGCTCTATAAAGCTCATTGGATGCTCTAAACATGAGAACAGTGCTTATTTGTAGTGTTGATTGAGCAGAAATCTATGTATTCATCCTTGTTTTAATTGACTATATTTTTGAGTTGTTTTCTTGAAAGAAAAGACACTTTGCTAGAAAGTGTGCATGGAAGTAATTATCTTGAAACCTTGATTATAAGTTGGAAATCACTTTCAGAATTTTGAAATGCAATCCATTCTGATTTTTGGCATTTTACATATGGCCTTCCTCAACCTCCTGCAGACATTTTTAGTTATTCTCTTTATCTCTACGGTTGTGCAATTTTGTGAATATGTAAGTTTTTTAAAAAAATTATTGTATGGGTACTTCATGGGACCTTTCAAGCTTTAAAAATGACTCAGTATTGGAATAATATTTCTTTTTCTTCCTCTCTTTTAGAATTTTCTTTTTCTCTTTCAGAAATTCTGTGATTCAGATATTAGAGCTCCTGAAATAAGTGATTGATTCCTTAATTTTCATGTTAATTCTTCCCTATTTTCCATCTTTTTTTTGGTTTACATTTTGGGAGATTTATTTCCAACTCTTAGATATTTATATTCCAATCATTCTATTTCAGTTATAGGTTTCTCCTATGATACTGTCAATATACAATTCTTATTTTTATTCTTTGAATTTCATTTTAACATAATTTTATTCTTTCCTGAATGATATAACTCACTAACTCACTTTTCCCTCTGAAGATATTAGTTATGAATTTTTGGAAGTTTATTAAAAATTTTTGATTACTTTTATATTTGGTTTATATATTTGTATTTCATATTGCAGGCTTTTACCATGATCCATGAATGTTTATTCACATTTGAGGATTAGGCTCTAAAAGCTGATCAGAAATCTCTAAATATATGGATGGGGACTTGCTTGCATGGTGGGAAATTGAACAGGGAGCCTCTAGTTTCATTAGATATGCCCCAGATATGAGTATCTGTATGTCCTTTTTCCATTTCATTTCTCGAAAAAAAAATTTCCCCAATATCCTGAATGAGGTCAGTGCATGGATTCCTGGATACTGCCAGCATTTTAGGCCTACCTCTTCAGGCTTTTGCACTTGCTGTTCCTTTGCCTAGAATGGTCTTCTAAATATCCATTTGACTTGCTCTTATGCCTCCTTCATCTTTACTAGAATTTCCTCTTATTAGAGAGGCTTTCATTGGCTACTCAACTTAAAATTAACTCCCAATCTTTGACACACACTCTTTATCCCCTTTGTCTGCTTGAGGTTTCTCCTTCCTGTTGTCTAGCATCATATATATTTTAGTTATATTTAGTTATATTTTTTATTAACTGTTTACCTCTAATGAAATAAAAGTTTCATGAGAGCAGGTGTTTTTATCTGTTTTGCTGACTGTTACATCTCTTGAATCTAGAATAGTAACTGGTAGATAAGAAAGTTTCGATAAAATTTGCTGATTATTCATTTAATATATATTACATTTATTCAGTATTAAGCATTTATCTTATCATTGTGATTTTCTTATCACTTTTATGCTTAGAAAGTTGTTTTCTGTCTATATAGTTACTTACATTTTCTTTCAATTATGTTATGTTTCCAACATTATACTCTATTTTGTGAACCTTCTGGAATTAATTTTGGAAGAGGTTGTTCTCCTTTCTTCTTTTCTTCCTTGCTTTCTCTTTTCTTTTTACTAATTTATTAATTTTCCCTATCCATTTATTTTTTGAAAAACAATCTCTCTTCCTAAAGTGTCTGGGCGATTTTATTTTTAGTGAGGTTATAGTTACTACTGCAATCTTTACACAAAGCTTTATGTAGAGCTCTATTTGAAGCTCGATTTCATGATTCTCTAACAGGTAAAAAATATGGATATACCAATTACAAATGGCCTGGCCAGCATGGCTCAATGGTTGAGCTTCAACCTATGAACCAGGAGGTCATGGTTCGATTCCGGGGCAGGGCACAAGCCTGGGTTGCAGGCTTGATCCCCACTAGGGTATGTGCAGGAGGCAGCCGATCAATGATTCTCTCTCATCATTGATGTTTTTCTCTCTCCCTTCCTCTCTGATATCAATCAATAAAAATATATTTTAAAATTACAAATGTGTTTCTTTGTGGTGCTCTACAGTCTTGTCAGACTATTTTTTCTAATATACACCATGTTAAAAAAATGCTGAATTATATGAAGTTAATCCTGTTGTCCAATTTCTGAGATGAATATTTGTTTTCTCTTAAAAATCTAAAATGTAGTTATAATTTTGTATAGTGTCATAGGACTAATGATGCCATAGAAATATAGGCATATATTGTAGTTTTAGTAATTGAAATGAAAGCTTATATTCCTATCCTTCCTTTTGTTTTTCTCTCTTTAAGGTTCATAATAGCCCTAAGTGCCTTGGTTCAGTGTATTATTGTTACCGATCGATCAGTTTGTTCTTTTCAGACCAACAGGAAATTCGAATTTATGGGCATGAAATAAAAAAGAATGGAATCAGGTAAGATGGAATAAATGATGTAATGAAAATAACACATGGACAAAGAGCACTTCCAAACACCTCACATTGAAAGTGAATTGTGGAGCAGGAAGAGAGAATTTCTTTTCAACAATAACCTTTAAGTTATATCATAGATACCAGAACTTAGGTAGGCTCCAAGGCCAGCCAGGTGGCCAGGAATCTAGCCATTGTAACCTCCCTATTGCTTATGTAGGATACAAATATGTTTACATAGGTGGAGAAAAGATGATCATATCTTTTTCTAAGAGACTCGAGAGATATCTTCATAGTTGAAGTGTTCAATCATTTTTGGCCTCTATCTTTCTTTGTTCTTTTTTTATTTTTAAAGCAGAAACTTTAAATAAAACCAAATCTCTGCAAGTCCTTTCCAAATTTATGTGAATGAAGTTTGGGTGTCACTTGAGTTTTTCCATTAGTGTTCTGACAAAGATTCAGAGCCAATATGTAAAAGGCCTTCTTGAATAGATCAGAGAGGGGGCCCACTATGGTTTTCTGTCTGCCAAAAATAATATCTGAGGGATTTGGGTAAAGAGATATTTACTTATTAAGTCGGTGGAAGGTTTTATACATTTTAAACTAGGAATACTGTGGAATAATCTGCCTTCCAATCTAAATAATTATAGAGATATTTAGTCTTAACTATCTCTTGGCTGAGGTATGCCAGGAAAAGGAAATTACCACATGGAACAATGCTATCCATCCTTCAGAATTCACCAGCAAGTGTTTGAACCAGAGGGATTCTTTCCAGTGCCATGGCCTGGCCAACCTAGGTGCTGTTTTTCTCAGTTTAGATTCCTTTGAGTCAACAGATGGTACAGAAAGGACTTTGGATGAAGGACCAGGGAAGCCAGGCACCCTGTAGTAGCCTGTCTCTCTGGGCTTATTTTCTTGATCAGTTGGGTTCTGTACTTCTAATTATCTTATAAAAGAAACAGCCATTTGAATGGGAAGATAACACACTACATATGTATTTCCTGGAACCAAATTTAAATAGAAATTTAGAATTCCCTATATGGGATTTTAGGTAACATATTGACACTTTAAAAAATTATGTTTTATAAAGCAGAAATGGCATTCAAGGAGATTTTCAAGAATACTAACCCTTTGTTAATTCGAAGATATAATATTTAAGTTATAACTCAGAGATGTCGTATGATAGAAAAAGGATGGTTTTCTTATTAACCAACAAACTTGCTTATACTAACGCTGTATCTGGCCTAGGGCCTAACTCATAGCAGGTTTTAGAGAAATGTTTGCCAAAATGAAATCAAATATGTGAGGCTCTGCACATCACGTCTCACCTCTCTGGACTTCTGTTCTCTGACCTGTGCATATGAATCTGTAAATAATTTTTAGCATTAATCAGTGCATTCATTTTAGTTTACATTGTTAATGTTTCTTGCCGAGGTTGGAGTTTTTCTTAGATTTCTGGGAGATTATATAATTTTTCCTATTATCCCCCTCACTACTAACATCCTTTTATGTTATAGACATCAGAATGATCACATACATCTTTTATTTTAAAAAACAGTTTACTTAATCAATTTACTATGAAAGAGATAAATGACAAATGACCATACCAAAAACTACCCACAACAAAACAACTATACCTCTATAAAATCAATATTCCATTGCTATAAAATATTTTTATAAAATGATTCACTTTTTTATGTATACCTTTTATAAACTAGTAAATTTAATATTATTCATACTGAATTTTACTATGCATTTAATATGAATTCCTCATGTTTATAATTTTAAATATTAACAGATTATGGAAGCAATTAGCTAAAGTCTTTGTATTTATTCTCCAAAATAAATTTTTAGTTATTTTCCTATTCTTTTGACTAATTATCTGTAAACATTTATATGCAGACATCTTTGGGAAAATGGATAGATATTTTGAATTATTTCTTTGTGGGCTATCCCTTTGTTAATGAGTCTGTCTAGTTTTATAGTTTTTGTATCATGTAGCCATTCTTTTCCTGAAAAGGAACCCAGTAATTAGAAGTTTTGAGAGAAATGTGTAAATATACCTATTAACCTCCCGCCTCACTCACATTATAGTTTATAATTTTCAGTTAGCATGGCTATCGTAATAACAATGATTTTTGCCTTCCATTTCTTGAATTATAGCACCTGCTCTTTTCTGTCGTATATGTGACTAAAGGGGAAGTGTTCTTTCAAAAGTATCCTAGGCAACTTACTATGCTTCTAAAATGTCTAATTGTTTAGTTTTCTTTAGTTCGCATATGTTTCCCACTTCCTTTGTACGTTCACATTCTTGTGAAAATTGAAAAGACTAGACGTTGGATCAGGAATTTCAATACTCAATGTGACCCTTATGTAAATAGGCCCAATTTTATGCCTTTTAAAAATTATGAATATAAAAACTGTGGTACATCTACACAATGGAATACTATGTTGCTGTAAAAAGGAAGGAATTCTTACCATTTGCAACAGCATGGATGGAACTGGAGAGCATTATGCTAAGTGAAATAAAGCCAGTCAATGAAAGAAAAATACCACATGATCTCACTCATTTATATATGATAAGGACCATTATAAACTGATGAACAAAAATAGATACAGAGGCAGAGCTGCCTCCAAACAGACTGTCAAACTACAGCCAGAAGGCTGGGGGGAGTTGGGGGACAGGAAGTGGGGGTAAGAGATCAACTGAAGGACTTGTATGCATGCATATAAGCATAACCAATGGACATAAGACACTGGGGGGTAGGGAAATCAGGCCGTGAGAACCTGACACCTGACCATGTGGCTTGTGTCCTCCCAGGAAGGGGCCCCAGGAGCTGCTGGGAGAGCTCTGGGGTAACCAGGTGAGTTTAGCGGGGTCGCTCAGAAGGGCACCCGGCACCCAGGAGGTGAGTGTGTAGGCGTGGTGACTATTTTTAGCACTTTTCCCCCACTCCGAGGACAAGGCCAAACCACCTGCACACAAGGTCACATAGCAGCCAAGCTCTGCACCAAGTTCTGGCCACAGCAGTTCTGCTGCCTGCACGGGCCCTGGGTGCCCGCGGGCCAGAGGAGGGTGTGTAGGAGACGCCGGAGAGCGGCGGGGCAGAGGGCAGACGCACGCACCTTCCCGCAGCCGGGCACCTCGACGCCGTCCACGGGCCGGGGGACCTCGATGGACTTGACCAGCCCGTACTTGCTGCACTCGTCCCGCACGTCCTCCACGATCTCCTCGTACTCCCCGTCGTCCAGCAGCTCCTCGGGCAGCACCGTGTTCAGGAGGCACAGGACCTCCGTGGGCTGGCCGCCCATCTGCACCTGGGAGCTCAGCAGGCCCGGCACTTGCAGGGTCACGGGGGTCTGGAGGATGGTGCTTGGCGTGGCATTCTTGGCGCCCACACTCGCCCTCTGCACCTGCAGTGTCCTGTCCCCCAGCTGCATCCCACTCAGCCCCGCAATGGCCTGATCCGTGACGCTGATGTCCACGTACTCACAGAAGGCATAGCCCTTGGAGAGCCCGGTGGCGCCGTCCTTGACCAGGTGGAAGCCCTTGAGAGGCCCGAACGACGTAAGCAGCTCTTTCACCTGGTCCTCGTGCAGGTGGTTGGGCAAGCCCCCGACGAACAGCTTGTGGGCAGAGTCCGGGACCACGGTGGACACCACGCCAGGCAGGTAGACAGAGGGGTTCTCCGACAGGCCGGGCAGGGGCTGGTAGTCGTGAGGCCGGCGGATCTTCAGCGACTGGCCCTGGAAGATGATGCCGTCGAAGGCCATGGCCTGGGTGGTCTCGTCCACGGAGCGGAACTCCAAGAAGGCAAAGCTCTTGTCCTGGTTGATCTGCACGGCCAGGACGGGGTGGCCCGGGGCCCGCGTCAGCCCGCCCAGGCGCATCTGGGCGTTGAAGAAGTCCACCATGGCCTCCTCGGTGACGCCGAAGGGGATGTTGCCCACATAGAGGC
>NW_005371324.1:8079379-8102701 GCF_000412655.1 Myotis brandtii
CGGCGCCGGTCTCCTTGTCTCGCTCTTGTTTATTCTCCATGAGCTGCCCTTCGAACTCCTGGAAGTCCGACATGCTGAGGCTGCGGAGTAAGGGCCCTGTGCAGCTCTCACCTCGCCTTGCCGCCCGCCCGCTCTAGCCGCTCGCTCCAGGCAGGTCCAGGGGTTCCCAAAGATGAAGAATAAAGGACACGGAGACAGTGGTCAGTTGATCAGCATATAGAGGTTCTCTTGCCGCGTTCTCTCTCCAGAATCTCCAGACAAGTTCTGTCTTTATTCTCGTGTTACATCTGTAATTATACCAGTTGATTTTAATCCTATTTATTCTAATCCAAAGGTTAGGGCGTTTCTTATCTCCATTCCAAGGTTACTCTATTGTTCTATTAAGCTCCAAGGAAGTAACTGAAGATTATCCTAAATAAAGATTATGTAGCTTAAGCCTGATTGTTCGTAGTTAAGGTGATTAACTACCTGCCTGGCACTTTAGTTAAGGGGATTTACTGATTTATTCGCTTCCTTAGTCTTAAACAACCTTTCTCGGATAGGTGACCTTGGTTAAAACACATAGCGCTAAGAAGGGGAGCAAACATATTAAGAACAGTATGCTATATACGCCAGGTCCCTTGAAACATAAGCTGTACAGATTTTTCTTCTCTGTGTCAAGCAGCAAGGGTGGACCGGCTTCCGGCAAATTCCCCCATTTTTATTTTTTAAATGACAGCACGTGTAAATCAGCAGCCACCTCTCGGATTAGGTTGTATAAGACTCAGAGGAAGACTTGTTTGTGACTTTGCCAACAGGTCAGTCCTAGGTTTACCCTATATCTGCTCCCCACATGTTTGTACTTCAAAATTTTGAGCAACACTTTTTAAAAAATCTTTAACAATCTAGATAAAAAATACATTAAGCTCATTATTCAAAGTAGACATAGTTATTTTCCAGATTATAAAAATCAGTGATATTTAGCAGAAGTGTGTTTTTGATTGGTTGAAAGAATCATCCAATTATAAGTATAAAAATCTAAATCATCATGGAGAAACAGATATAATTTTTGTTATCTTTTTATTTCAATATTGAATTTCTCAAAACACAAGATTTTCTACAGGATGGTTGCTTGGTAAATCTAACTGCATAGTTTATTCAATAATTTTGAATAATAACTATGTTTTACTTAATTGTCTGTTACTATGAAAAGAATGACCTATAATTGATTCTTCATTATAATTAAATTGCCTTTGTTCCATTTTTCAAGTTTAACATTGCCTCAGACAATTGGACAGGTTTCTGTTGAGAAACTAGCTGACTACATTCTGGTGAAAACAACCTTTGGTTTTTCATTGGCTTGGGATGGAATATCTGCAATTTACCTCAAAATATCTGAGGAGCTTAAAGGGAAATCATGTGGCCTATGTGGAAACTACAATGGCATTCAATCTGATGATTTCATCATTCAACAAGGTAAGGAGAGCACAATAAATGTGTGGATACTTCTGAGGTCTTTCTCCTTCACCAGTCAAGCTGTTTGTACCCAGAAGGGTACAACTTGTCCTAGGTTGGGTAAAATTAGTAGCTATAACTTGTCTGTTTTAGAAATTTTAAGTGCAGTTTGAATGGAAAAAAAAATATTTGTGTCATGCTTGAAAACCATTATTTATTTTATATTTGCAAAATTAAGATACAGGACTTACTCATGTAACAAATATTAATTGAGCATGTACTTCATGTCAGGCACTGTTGTAAGAGCTTGGAATGCATCAGTGAGTAAAACAAAGACTCCTTCCTTTTTGGGACTTACATTTTAGTGATTCAAATCCATTGGAGAAAAATTATTCACTTTTGGACAAAAGCTATTTTGCATCCAGTCTTGATAGGAATAAAACTAATGACTGCCAAATAATACTTTTGAAAAGATATTTAAATGTGAACAGTATTATAAAAGTTGAATAACTTGAAACTGTTTTTTTTACAAATAATGATGTCTCTATCATCATTTATCTATTTATTCAAAGTCATGAAACTAATCTCTGTAAATTATTAAAAATGTGTTCTCTTATACTTTGGTTACTAGTGTGTACTGGCAATGAAATAAGAGTCTCCCAGGACACAATCATGATTTAGGTCCACATGGAGAGGTGTAATAAAAAAAGAGTACTGTTCTTAGTACCAGTAGACATGGTTGTGAATCTTGTTTCTAGTCTTAAAAGCTTTGTTGTTTGGGGCAACTCATTTAATCTCTCTGATGCTGTTTATTCAGCTGAAAAATAGGAATATGGTAAGTCTGAACCTTAATAGTTATCAGGAATAATAAGAACATATCTTGATATTATTTACAATAACAGTTAATATAAGCACATAACTATATTATTCTCAACCCCTACAAGATTCTGTAAGATGGGTGGTATTTCCTTAACTTTTTAATGACACAAGGTGGTCTGCCCAATGTAACACAGCTTGTAAAATGCTGCTGTCAGGGTTGGATTACAGATCTGAATATCTCCCAATCCTATGCTTAGGTAAATGTGTGAAAAATGGACTTTAAATCTGTAAAGTACTATATAATACTTTTAAAAAATATGTTTTTATCAATTTTAGAGAGAGAGGAAGGGAGAGGGGGAGAGAGATAGAAATATCGATGAGAGAGAAACATCAACATTAATTGGCTGCCTCCTGCATGTCCCCTACTGGGGATTGAGCCCACAACCCAGACATGTGTCCTGACTGGGAATCAAACCTGTGACCTCCTGTTGCATGGGTTGATGCTCAAATGAGCAACACTGACTGGGCTACAATACTTGTTTAATATTATACAATTAATAGAGAAGTGTTGCCCACATGTCGTGTTTTAAGGCACAGTGAAAATCCTACTTAGAGTCTGTGTTCTGGACTCAGAATGTGAGATTCAAATCCTGATTTGCCATTTATTAAATTTTCTAAGTTTAATGATATAGTGATAGTATATACTTCATAGAGTTGCAAGGATTAAAAGAGACAACCCATGCAAAATATTTAGTACAGCGTGTAGCACATAGTGAATGCTCAATACACTTTAACTAATTTATAATTGCTTCCACATGGTCTCAATAAACCTATAATGAAGCTGAAGTAAAAATGTTCCATTAAAGACATTTAAGAGGACCTTGTTAGAAGCACACATTTACCCAAGATGCATAGTGCATCATCAGGATTAGGTCACTAGTGGCTGGTGTAAAGAGCAGGGCTTCAAGGAGCCAATTTCCTCATGTGTACAATGGAGATAATAATAATGACCCTGAGACCTTCCAGCCTGTGAGGATGAAATGAGAAAATGTAACTGAAAATGTTCAAATTCTGTGAGCACAATACAAGTAAACTTACAGTATTGAGATCTCCATGAAATGGTGTTTTGCATCTAATTGGAGATTTAGAGTGAATCTTGAGAGTAGAGATTTAGACTCAAGCAGAATCAATCAAATGGTGATTATTAATTTCTTTTTCTTCTATATGAAAGCATCACACACAAAATAATAACACTCAATTCAGTTCTCTGTATTAGAGTTAGAAAAGACTGCTGTGGGTGGTTCTCCTAGGTCAGCGGTTCTCAACCTGTGGGTCGCGACCCCTTTGGCGGTCGAACGACCCTTTCACAGGGGTCGCCTAAGACCAGCCTGCATATCAGATATTTACATTATGATTCATAACAGTAGCAAATTACAGTTATGCGGTAGCAACAAAAATAATTTTATAGTTGGGTCACAACATGAGGAACTGTATTTAAAGGGCCAGAAGGTTGAGAACCACTGTCCTAAGTAATCCGGGGAACGTTGTATGGAAGTCTGGACAGAAAACAGCATGTGTTCTTATTAGGATTTGAGTTAAAAGTCAGACAGACTTTGATAACCTGGAATATAAAGTGGTTGCACACAGGAAGATAACTGGGCAGCAAAGGGGTGTTAACAGATTATAAGTGGAAGAAGACTGTCAGGAGGCAATTGGACTGAATTACAGAGGCCTGGCAGAAGGCAAGAAAGACCCCAGAGAATATGTGGGAAGAGCCTAAAGAGAGAGTTCAGCTTTTTCACAATTTTGTTGGTGCACAGTATAAAACAGAGTAATTAAGAAACTAACTTACAATAATTTATAGGGATGTGACAAGAACCTGACCTCCACTTTTCTTCCATGTGCTAGTAATGCAAGAAATTTTCTACAGATGAGCTGTGTTATCTTTAGCTTTAAGATCCTAAAGCTAAAATAACTCAGCCTGTACTTGAAAGTCAGTTGTACTTTGCTGATTAGAGAACTCTTTAGAATCAGTGAGTTTAACTGAATGCACAAATTATTAAAAGTGATTAAAATTGTATTTCTTTCTGCATTCCTACTTATTCTTCAGGAATGACTTCACAAAGAAATGAGGCTTTTCAAAATTTCTGTGAATATAGAAAGATTTTAATTCATGTCTGTAGCTAGCTACACATTAACATAGAGACCCTGGTTTACCCTTCACTTTCTCAACATAATTAATATGCCTCACTTGCATTCTTAGAAATGTCACAATATGGACAATATTATTCTATTTGTAGCACCTTCTATATAGAACATTTAAATTTTAAGATCACCTATATAACCAACTCATAATAACCAACTCTTGTGACTCTTTTATTAACACAATGTAGTAAAAATAGGTAAAAATGTGTTTGAAAAGCTGGAATTAAAGTGAACTTTAAGGAGTTTCCATGGTTATTTAGTTACATTAAAATTTATACATAAATATTAAAATAGGTGAGGCTTTAGGAAATGTTTTTAGTTTTTCAGACTTTTAAAAAAGATGTTTTAAAATGAAATGTGACTATAAATTTTCTTTAAGAGTACATTTGTTTTTCCTTTTTTAAAATCAGTGTATTAGACTAGGCCCATGCTTAGTTCAATGTGTAACATTTCCATCAATATCAGAGATAATGAAGTGGGCCAAACTGGAAAGCTCTAGGATTCTAATAATCTTTTAAATAAATATTACAAACTCCCTTGTATTTATTCATTCACTTATTTAGCAAATGTGTTTGAGCACCTACTATATACTAGTCACTAACCTAGAGATACAGCAGAAGGACAGCTTAGGGATGTTGCTAGTTGAGCTTCTGCTCCATAATTCATGTCTGTAGCACCTACTATATACCAGCCACTAACCTAGAGATACAGCAGAAGGACAGCTTAGGGAAGCTCTCTCCCTTCCCATAGTAGGTATTACAGTGACAGATAAGATACATAAAGAGAAAAATTAAAATATAATTTTTGTGAAAAATAGCAGCCATGAAAAAAAATGAGGAAAGAAAGGAGGTTAAGAGTCATAAAACAGTATGTGTTTGGTGGTAGTTCAGGTCATGTGACAGAGAATGCTCCTGAAGAGGTCATATTAAATAGTATCTCATATAACCAACTTTTGCGACTCTTTTATTAACACAATGTAGTAAAAATAGCTCCAAGACCAAATAAGGGAGAGAGCAGGGGTAAGAGTGATTCTGAAGGAGGAGGAACAAGAGCAAGGCAAGTGCAAGAGGCAGTTGGGGATGAGTTTGAGTGAAGACTGGAGTAGGTTGAGCAAGAATAGGAGAAGGTATCAGAGGGGCTGGGCCAGGGTGGGGTGAGGTAAGTGGAGGAGTTTGGGAGTTGAAGGCATAGAGGGGCAATAAAATCTTCGAGGCCAAAGTACAGTTTTGGATTTTACAGTCAGAAAGAGAAGCATTTTTATAGGTGAACTCCCACAATCTTCCCAACAACTGATAGTAGCACATGGACATCACCTTCCTATCTTGAAGATACCAGAGAGAGAGAGAGTTGTCAAACATTTGGCTTGAGAGTTTTGATTCTACTGATGTGGTAGCTATTCTTCAAAGGTAGACGTGTGGCTGTGTAAATTTACATGGCAGAGAACCTAAAGCTCAAATCTAAGGGTAATGGTCTTAGATGGAACTTCGAGATGTCATCTTGTTCGGTTCTGCTAGGTCCTTGAGATTTGAGCTTCAGCCTTCATCTGAATGTGGGGCAGGATTAATTTTCATTAATTGTCAAACTTGTTCTCAGGCCAGGTGCTGAGGCAATTTAAACTTGATCTGGAGCGGAGAGGCCAGAGTGCTGTCTGTTGCTGTGTACACATTAGCGCCGGAATCTTGCCTCTGAAATGCTGAGATAGTGTCAGGATTCTTAACAATCTGTCCTGAACACGTTTAGAAACACTTACCACATTCCACTGAAATTAGTTCACTCCTTATTCTTCTGTTCACCAGGTGTCTTTTTCAGTCTTTTACTGTATGTATGTCCTCTGAAATGTCAAGGGCTCAACACAATTTTTTTTATTGTTGTTTGTCCCCAAAATGGAACTACAATTTAATAAGTTTCTGACTGATGTTAACTATAAGAGGGCTTTCTGAAGATTTTCATACCAAACTTTTACTTATGCTTCTTAGTTTTATGCATATTTTCTCCTCTCTATAGCACAAACTAGAGGCTAATTAGTGCTTTACTGAAGTGCATATTGTGTCACTCACTCTCAGTGAAGTTTTTCCTCTCCAATGATATTAATTTTTATTTAGTATTAACACTTTGTTCAATTTATTTTTATCATGCTAAAGGGATGTTACAGGGTGGGAAAAAGGAGGTTTACAGTTGTGAGTATGCTAAACACAGAGTTTGTTCTTGTATTATTATTTATTAATTATTATATTGTTTTCCATCAGGACAACTGTAAACCTGCTTTTTCCAACCCCTGTATAGTCTCATATCTCTGGTAATTATAAAGTTATTGAATTTAACTTTTTGACCAGGAGTTCATGTTAATGAACTGTGTGCTTGTGGAAAGTGATCCTATTACACATATTTGTGTGTGTGTTTGTGTGAAACAGAGGACTATACAGAAGACATTGCTATGTTTGCAAATAGTTGGTTGGTGCAAACTCCAGATGACATCAAATGCATACCCACACCCTCAGATTTTCCAAATCCATGTTCCAGTGGAATGCCAGCATTTGAGGTAAATTTGGTGTGAAAACTATTGGCATGTTGAATTAACAACCATATATTGTATTTGTATATTTAACATTAAGCATTTTTAATGCAAACACTACATTCTGAAACACTATTAAATTTAGGAAATGTAACTGCAATAGAAATAACTTTACAATTATTTCAGAAATAATGAATGTGATGTTTTGTAAAAGTAGCACTCATTACAACATGTAATTATAAAATATTGGTTAACATTTACAAGCAGAAATTACCTTCTGTTTCCTAGTAAGAACAGAATCTTGCAATTAGATCAGTAGGAAAAAAACGAGAGTACATGCATACCATTAAATATGTCCTGGTGACCTCCATCTTTTTCGCACAGGCGATCTTCTTCAAGTGTCAGATACTGTTGCAGTTTCCTTTTTTGAGCTGCCATGAATATATTGACCCATATTTATACATTGCCAGCTGTGTTAACGATCTTTGCAAGTAAGTGAAATGATCAGTATTTGCAATAAAATTTTCTTTATCCCAAAAGAAGAGCAAAAACCACTTTTATAACTTAGCCATCTCACCAATTCACAGAATATAATGGAAAATGTAAAGCATAAACTACACTAACAGCTTTTAAAAGATCACTGGATAACAGGTACAGTCTGTTCTATATAAGCAGCATGAACAGGATACAGCAATTCTTAAGTATTTTTTATGCCACTGACCCATGTTGGGCATCAAGAAATGTCTGTAGACTCTTTTTCAAAGTAATGTTTAAATGCACAACATAATTTTACAATGGAAACTATATTGAAACAGAGTTATCAATATAGTGAGCGAGATGATTTTTTGATACCAGGACTTTTCTACATGCATTTCAGGTCTAATAACTACTGTAATTTGATCTGGTGATGAGTGTAAATAATATTTTGAGATAGCTGCAACAATTATCGTGAGAAGTTAAAACATGAAAAAATGACATATGAGATATATTGGTGAAAAAGTCTAAGATACTGCTAAGAACATTGTGATATGTTTCCTTAATGTATAATTGAAGGAAATGCTAAATTTCATTTGGAGATTAGTGAAAATAAACATGTAATATTTTTCCCAACCAAGGTCATAGACTCCTGCATTCTCTCCCAGGTTAAGGACACCAAGACTGGGTGGTTTCTAGGGAACAAAGTCAGTAAGACTTCAAAAATATCTCAAAAAATTTTAATAAATCTGCATTTTTTTTTTAAAATTTAAGAAATGTAAATGATATATAGGAACTTTGTTTTAAAAGACCAGTCTAATTTTTGGTTGAGTAAAACTACTTAAATGGCATCTTGGATGGCTTGTTAAGAGGTTTAAGTTAATTAAAGGTAAGGAAAAAGAGGGAAGGTGAGGGAGTATAAAACTGCCTTATTTATAATTAATCTGCTTAGAAATATGACCACACCTCAAAGCAAGGGCTGCTGAGAAATGCTCTCTTTGGCTGGGCACCCATATGCCCAGCAAAAACTTAGAGGGTCTAATACTGAGGAGAAGAAAGGGAACTGGGGATGAAAAAGAGTCCCTGCCACACTCACTTTGTCTGAAATTTCATCATTGAGACATTAACATGATATTTTGGTAGACTTAGGCTTTGGATTTTGAAACCAAATCACTTTCTCCAGGGTAAATAAAAATAGAAGGATGGAGAAACATCTTTTCCTGGCTGAAATTGTCTGATATGCTTGAGGTGGAGAGGCCAGGTTTGGGGGCACAGCAGACATCGACTACCAATAGAAGGGCATCATAAATCAAGTCAGTGGTCATTGATGGAATGAAAGCCCAGTTAGCCTTTCACTCCTCTCAGTATGCCACCTAGGACCAGACCCGCCTACTTTCTCTCTCCCTTAAAGGAGATGCTCTTCATTTGCTATGTAGTAGAGGACTGCATCACGGGGATCCTATAGCATGAGAACAGCATTGTCAGTCTGCTGAACTCAAATTAATTTCCTGTCTGAATTAATATGATAGCATATTAAACTTGATCCAACACACATCTGGTCTGCGCTGAGCATTGTGCCACACCTTGGAGAAACAGAGACAATTTAGACAATTTAGACAGAGACCCTGTCCTGGGAACTCAGATTCTAGGAGGGCAGAGAAACAGGGCTCCAGCAACCACACAAGTTCTGAAGTCAAGCACTGCGATGTGGAGGAGAGATTGCTGTCTTTATCAGAGAGTGCTCCACAGAGGAGATAACATCTCCGTTGAAATTTGAAGAATGATACAATTCCAGTCCTTGAATGGAAGCCCTGTTGCTACTTCTAAGAATGTTAAACTTACCAGCAAGGAAATGATTGTAGACCTGCCACAACAAAGTCAATTGATTTAAAGACAACTACTCCTTAATGCTCATTTTCCTACTAAACTTTACATCCAAAAATAGAACAAAACCCCTCATTTTTCCTCAGTAAATTGAGATAATAATTTCTTTCCTGCCTGATTGTCGTGAGTTTTCGTGTGGTACCATGTGTAGCATGCCTAGCCTGGATCCTAGAGTAACGCAGACACCATAAATGGTAGCTATTTTAATAATAGTTGCATCGGGTTGGAAAACCAATATTGAGTTATCTTGTTAACTTTCAAAGCCTCTGTTAATTGTAGGAAACTATGCACATATTTTAAGGGAAATCATAAACTTCATGTCTTTCTAGCAATTGAATCATTTCACCTTACCCTGTTTTTCAGAGAATATTCTTGTCTGGAGGTTTAGAATATTTTCTCAGTTTCCGGAGATTATGCTCAGTCCTTTTTTCCTTTCAAAGCTCAGTTAATTGGACCAGATAAGCTGCATGACTCCAATTACAGTAGCTCAGGATAAGTGCAATTTGAGATGGGTGGCTTCTACAATAGAGATACTGAAAAGGCTAAGGTTCACAAAGTACAACATTCTTAAGGTCATTATCTTGTAAGATAGTTAGCCATTCAATTTTGAGTTTGAATTGGGTTGAAAAACAAGGCCACTGTCTTACTATAAACCCCGCTCATTTTATAGGTACCTTGTGGATCTGCTTTGGGAATTGGCTGACCTCTTCTATTTGTTTGGGGGAGTTTCTAGAGTGATTATAAAAAATAATTAGAGTTTATTTACTCTTGGCAATATTATAAAAGTAACTAGCTTTAGGAATTTAAACTTGAAAGAATGAAAAATATTTAAAATCTTAGTTAAATGCTTTTTATTCAATATTTCAAAACTGCTGCAGGTTATTAGTATTGGTTTTATTCCTCCATGTAGACTATCAAGATCATGGTATCTTTGAAATAATTTTCATATTTGGAGCTTTTGTTGTAATGGAATTTTATCTGTTGTAATTGGATTTATTAATTTCTACAAGGTCTGTGATGCTTTGTGTGGGAGCCAAAAAATACATACAAGGATTCTGGGAGGAATGTCAGAATTAAAATAGAAATCTTTTTCAGTATAGGGACACCCTTGAATCAAAAGAAAAGTGGTCAAATATTTTAAGACTGATGAAGACAATTTACCTAGGCGTTTTTAGCTGGGATCCCATGTTTATTTGTTTTCTGCATTTATTATAGACTAGAGGCCCAGTACACAAAATTCGTGCATGGGAGGGGGGTTCGTCAGCCCAGCCTGCAGGGATTGGGCCTAGACCAGCATTCGGACATCCCTCTCACAATCCGGGACCACTGGCTTAACTGCATCTTCCTGTCAGCCTGATGCACCTAACTGCTCTCTCCTGCTGGCCTGATCCCCCTAACTGGAGCCAAAAAATACATACAAGGATTCTGGGAGGAATGTCAGAATTAAAATAGAAATCTTTTTCAGTATAGGGACACCCTTGAATCAAAAGAAAAGTGGTCAAATATTTTAAAACTGATGAAGACAAGTTACCTAGGTGTTTTTAGTTGGGATCCCATGTTTATTTGTTTTCTGCATTATTATACACTAGAAGCTCAGTACACAAAATTTGTGCATGGGAGGGGGGTTCATCAGCCCAACCTGCAAGGATCGGGCCTAGACCAGCAGTCGGACATCCCTCTCGCAATCTGGGACCAGTGGCTTAACTGCATCTTCCTGCCAGCCTGATGCACCTAACTGCTCTTCCCTACTGGCCTGATCACCCTAACTGCTCTCCCCTGCTGGCCTGACACCCTAACTACTCTCCCCTGCTGGCCTGATTGCCCCTCACTGCCTCTGCCTCAGCCCCACCACCATGGCTTTGTCCAGAAGGATGTCCGGAAGGTCGCCCGGAAGATGTCCAGTCTAATTAGCATATTACCCTTTTATTAGTATAGATAGTATATTATGTACATGCTGACATCAGTTAGTGTTGGAATATCCACCAGACACTAAACATTCCTAGGGATCAGGAGCTCAAAGATGCGGACTCTGCCAATATCCCCGGTGTGACCCTGGCTCTGTCTTCTCACTTTCCAGAACCGATGATGATGATACCTATTGTCGAGCAGCCACTGAGTATGCTAGAGCCTGTTCCCACGCTGGCTACCCCATTCAAGACTGGAGAGATGACTTCCCAGCATGCAGTATGGTTTCTTATTTTCCTAAGCCCTGTGTACTTTTGTTAATGTTTTAGGCTTATTCTAGTATTCAAAACTTTCCTGAGTACTCAAAACTGATGAATGGCAAGGATTTGTTATTGGTGCAGAAACATTGGTAAACTTGCAAACTTTTGAAATACTAATCTTCTTGAGGTGAATAAAGTTGACTTACAGCATTCCCATTTGCCCATTTCAGCTGATAAATGTGATGATAGCTTTGTCCACCGGGATTGTATCAGTTGTTGCCCAACCACCTGCACATTTGAGAAACAATGTCTTGGGAGCAATCTCCACTGTCTTGATGGATGTTACTGTCCAGATGGTAAGTAAGTGTTTCATGAGAGAAATCATGTCTCCACTCATGGAAAATAGCATCCTGTGAGCGGAGAATCGAGTTGCAACATTCTCTCCCAGGACATCAGGGCCGTTGCAATTTTCAGCCATTGTAGGATTTGGTCCTTGAAGTGATAGGAGAAAATTCTGCTTTTCTTTAATAAAAAGGCTTATTGCTTTGTAAATTTCCCAGGAAATTTGGAATCTAGAGTCCTGGCAATTCTTTTGTTCTCTTGAATATTTAATATATATTTAATAATTTATGAAAGCAATTTTAGAAAAACAAATTGGCAATACAAGATTTTAGTTGTGATGCAGCTTTAACATTTGAAATTAGAAGTAACATAGCAAGTGATACAGGAAGGGTTTAAATTTAGGAATGACTCCTATACCAATAGATCTTTTTAAAGAACACTGAGAATTCACTCTAATTCTTTTATTTTTACAGATTAAAAAAAGAAAGAATCCCAGATATGTTAAGTGATTTTAGCACTGTCACACAGTTAATATGAGTGAGGACTACTTGGAACCAGATCTGTTGACCTCAATCCTTTGTTCTATTAGTGCTACTCAGGGTAGCACTTTGGATCAGTGCCAGGCATCAACTGATTCTTACTATTCACTGATGAGATAAGGAGTTTGCACCAGAATATAAATTAATGCACCAAATATATAAGTCAATGCTTCCTTCATCTAGAAAGTCTTACTCAGAAAAAAGGTCAGCAGAATGAAACAGTGTGCTTAGTAGCACAGTTCATTTACATTCTGGCTCAACCGTCTTTGCTCATTAGAGAGAAGTAATGAATGCTTTCCCACTGTACTTGCCCTTTGAGTAGCACTGTCTGGCTATTTATTATACATGTGATGAGGGTGTAAGTATCTCATTTGCAAATGAACAGAGATTAAACCAAGAATAAACTTTCTTAGTTGCCTTTATTCTGGATAGTGAACCTTGAGTTTTTTATGGCAAGTCATAGGATAAGAAAATTGAAAATCACTGAAGTAGAGATTTGTAAGGTAGCTACCGATTGAGATAGAGCAAGATTGTTTGAAACCTCCTTGGAAGTAAAGAAATTTCTATTTTATTATCTAGTGTAAGCAAGTATTTAATAAAAGTTGATTAAATTATTACATTCAAAGAATAAATATTTATTACTTCTTCTGAGAATTTGATATGTATTTTTCTCCAATAGGCCTCATCATGGAAAATGGGACTTGCATCTCCTTGGAAAGTTGCCCATGTAGTTTTCATGGATTAGCTTATTCAGTTGGTTCCAAAATTGAACAAGAATGCACCGAATGGTATGTGACCAATGCACAGCCAATTATTTCTGGGGACCTGGCTGGGTGACAACTTTATACTAGTATAACATATGTTTAAAAGAATATACTTATTACTAATTTTCTTCCCCAAATTCCAAGACGCAGTTTGCATTTTATTTAAAGTTGGTACAAGGGTGGGGGAACATTTGCACATTCTTTTATAATGCAATTCTTCTCACTTCCCTTGGCAGTTTCATAAAATCTTTACCTATGTTGTATTTCTTATTATTTTTGATTACTAATTTGCACACACTTTTACTCTTAGAATTGATGGTTCTCCTGACCTTCTCTATTGAGTACTTTTAAAAAATATATGTTTTTTTTATTGATTTCAGAGAGGAAGAGAGAGAGAGAGAGAGAGAGAGAGAGAGAGAGAGAGAGAGAGAGAAAGAGAAACATTAATGATGAGAGAGAACCATTGATTGGCTGCCTCCTGCACACTCCACACTGGGGATCGAGCCTACAACCTGCGTAGGTGCCCTGACCGGAAATTGAACCTTGACCTCCTGGTTCATAGGTTGATGCTCCACCACTGAGGTATGCTGGCCAGGCTCTATTGAGTACTTTAAAAAGTGACTCCATATTGCATTTTTGGCCATAATTAGAGACATTTAGAATTTCTTATTAAATTAGCTAAGACTGTTGTAGGCAAGGATTGCTCCCTCCAGTGCAGCCCTAAAAAGAAACAAAGATCTAAATATCATCAGGCTCCTTCCCCTTTGGTGTAAGTGTATACAACGGAAATGCAATTGGATAACTAACTCTATTCTTAAATACCAATTTGAGTTTCTGCCTTTCAGAGACTGCTCTGTCCTCCCAAACTAATATCTTCTGGATGGTAGAAGCTAGAATTTATCTTATAAAAATACATCTTTTCTCTCTTCAATGTCTGATGATCTTCAGAACCAATTTTCTTAATTTGTAGTGCATGAGATAATGTATGAATCGGAACTCATTATGTGTATTTCTCTAATGATATAGGCAAATACGTTTGTGTGTGTATGAGCTCTTTTAGTTTAAGCAATAAGAGAAGGACCAAAGCAGAGGTTCTTTGTTTGATTAGTATTCACTTTGTATCACCTTTAGTGACTTTTAAGTATGACACACAACAAATAATAATTTAGATGCTGGCCAGCACAAATTTAGCAGTTAATTGGACTTCGGCAGAGAGCTTTTTCAAGTCAGATTATTCTGAGCCTATAAACATTGTATATTTTGGTACATTTATCAATATATTGATGCAAACAGTACAGTTTTTCTATACCAGTAGATTAATATTTTATCATTTTATTTAGTGTATGTGTTGGTGGCATTTGGAACTGCACTGAGCATGACTGCCCAGGTAATCTTTTTAACACTTTTTTTTTTAAATGCCTCAGGTGTTTTTTTTTTTAAATTAAGGAGCAAGATAGCACTGATTTTTATGATGTCATCTCATATATCATGAGAGATGTAATCATCTCAAAATCCAGGTAGTCAGAGGACAAATGGAAAATTGAATAAATGATAGCTTTGAGCAGGCAATTTTGGTACAAACTTATTAAAATAGTAAAGATATTATAAAACTTAAAACATATGTGAAATAGCTATCATTTAATAAACTTTAAATTAAATTGAATAACATAATTTAGTAAGTTTGTCAAACTAATTTTAAACATTTAGCTATTTTTTTTGATACATGATTATTTACCTTAAGTTGGCCTGCTTTTTAGAGAATAAATAATTTCTTTTCCTTCTCTATTCCTTTCTTTCTTTCTTTCCTTTTTTTTTTTTGGTAGTTCAATGTTCTGTTGTAGGTGATTCTCATTTTACAACTTTTGATGGTCGACATTATTCTTTTATTGGAATGTGTCAATATATCCTTGTGAAAGCAACTGGAAAGGAGAAATTCACAATTACCTTACAGAAAGCTCACTGTGAGCAGGTAAGAATATCTCAAAATGACCAGAGAAATGTTCATTTTTTTACTCCAATTTTATATCCAGGTTAAGAATAGTAACATGAGTAGGCATAGTTATTTTCTTCAAAAATAAAACACTGTTGATTGCTAAGATGCATCATTCTCTATGTACTGCAAAGAAAGAAAAAAATGTTGATAATCTGTTATACTACTGATCATATGATGTGTCTTGATTTCAGAGATATTAAAGTATGAGAATAAATATGTCTTAAATTAAATATATATTTCATGGCATTTTCTTTCTTTTAAAAATAATATTTGTATGTATAGGTTTTTTGAGCATTACATGCATAATGACACAGTAGACTTGTTTCTGGTTACTTCCAAACCACTATTTTAAAGAGATGATTTTTATAGGATTGGTCAAGTTTCATATCATCCTAAATAAATATGACAAATTTCTTAGCATACAGAAACATTTATTTTAAGTTTTTTCTTCAAATAAACACATCAATAATTTGTAAATAAAGATACCTGGATCATTCCTCTCTCTAATTCAGGTAGTCAAAATTTTTCAGAAATCATTACTATAATATAAAATGGTTATTTCCAGTAAAAATTTTCAACCACTTTATTTGCTTTTTCCCCTAGTTTGATTTTTTCCTTTGCCATATGTTAGAGTCTGAATAAGCTTTCTACATAGAATCATAACTTTCTATGTTTTTTCTTTATTGACTTTTATGTCTAATATGTCACTTATATGAATTTAGAGAGGTACTTTACTATAGCTATGAAAAACATGATTATTGGAACTAAATTAAAACCATTATTTAATGTTCTATATAAAATATATGTGTATATATGGTATTTTAATATACTATACAATGACATATTTTATTAGTAATGGGACTGCATGAAATGGATTATGCAGTAATTACTTTATTATATAAGTAATATATAATATTAATATATAATATTACTTATGCCTTCTACATATCAGAAATTCTTATCTATGTACATTCTTTTTTTCCTTCCTCTTCTTTCTCTCCTCTTTCTCATTTTTCTCTTCTATTGTTCCTGTTTCTTTCCATGTCTCTTTATCTCTCTCATCTCTTTATTTGGTTATTTGATTTTTATGCAGAATCTTGGCTTGGTCTGCCTTCAGTCTATAACTCTAATTCTGGATGATGATTTTGATAAACAAGTAACCCTTAGTCGGGGAGGACAAATCATCACCAGTCCTAACCAAGGCTTCAATCTGAATGGTAAGAAGCAATGCTAACAGAGTACTTTCCTTACAATAAAACAACAAAACAACCTAAATGGAGACTTCTCCCATTGGCTGCCTATCCTAAAATTTGAGTGTCTTTGTGTTGTCAGATCCTTAATTGGACACACTAAAGACCACCTTGTTTATGGGACCTAGTGTTTACCTAGCATTACGTGGCCTAGAGTTTGGAAGGGGAGCTATACAAGCAAACAGCCACCTATATAACATACAATAAACTCAAAGATATGCATAGGGACGTTGGGGGTCTAAATGAGTGTAACTCTCCCAGCCTTGGGGTGGGGTATGCAGGTCAGGAAAATTTTCTGAAGGAGGTGATGCCTCATTGAGCATTTAAAACTGAGGATTGCCGGGATGAAAGAGAAGGTGAAAGTGTCCCATGCATAGCAAAGAGATGTGGAACTCTGCAGTATGTTTAGGGGGAACTATAGCCAGTGTGGCATTGCTGAAGCCTGAAGAGGGTAAATGGAGAATATCCAGAGATGAAAATAGGAAAATAGGTGGGGATGAGACACCCAGAAATGTCCTGGTTTGTAGAAATTACATGGTCATTCTACTGATTGTCATGCTAAGAAGTTGAACTTGATATAAAATTGAATATGAGATAATCATCATTTTACCAATTTTTATGAATAAAAATGACAATCTTATGTGGTTCAACCAAAATAAATAGCCAGTTTTAATGAGGAGGCTGATATATATTTTTTTGGGTGGGGGAGAGAATACTAAAACAATGTCAGAATTTCTAACTAACATGGAGAACAGATAGAATGTTGTTAACGTAGGGCATGCAAACAATGAAGAAGAACTGATCTAAGGCAGTAACAATAGAGATAGAAAAAAGAAGATTGCTTTAAACATTATTTAGGAAAAAATGGTCTGATCTTGGTGATGGATTAGATTGGGGTTGGTTGGAGGAATGCAAATAAAGGATGAAATGATCAAAGAATGATTCTCAGATTTCTGGGTTTGGTGATCAGATGATGGCAGAAATCATGAGAGATAGGAGAGCAACTTTTCTGGTGGCAAAAGTCATCAGTTTAGTCTTGAACACAAGTTTCTTGTCTTTAAAGGCATTTCATATAATCTATTTCTCAAGTGCTGTGCTCCTCCTTTTGCTGTCAGGCTCAAGGGAATGGGGAATTTTGAGGGAAAGTGCTACTTCCTTATTGGATCATAAGGAGTTTTGGGAAACACACACACACACACACACACACACACACACACACACATGTTGAGGAAGAGAGATCAGCTTTCAAATGTCTAAGGACTGTCCACCCCGCCATGAGATGTTTGACAACTGAAACTACATGTGTACCTGACAATCTATTAAACATATTAGCTTAGGATCCAGAAAGGAGGGACAGAAGGGAAATGGGAGGAAAGAAAGCAGGCACAAGGTGGCAAAAATTAGGCCTGGAGCCCAAGGGCGGGAACTGGGAACCTGCCTCCCCACATCCCAGTCTCTTGGAAGGAGAGTCCTGGTGTTGCACGCTAGCATTTCAGAATACTGTACTGCGTATAAATCTCAAGGCTGACTTATGTATGTTATTTTCCTGCAGGAATTGTTGAAATTCAAACAGTGTCATCCTTATTTATCCTTCTAAAAACCACGTTTGGCTTAAAGATTCTGTTTGCTATAGATGGGGAAAGAGTTTATATTCAGCTCACCAGTACATGGAAAAGAAGAACACTAGGTCTATGTGGCACTTTTAATGGGAACATAAGGGATGATTTTCTGTAAGTATGATTTCTGTAGAACTAACATGATTTAATGACTAGTGATGTAGAGGATATAAACATTTTCAGTAAAAATGTTTAACCATAAGATAGCTTAGTCACCAATGTTCCAAGAGCTTCAAATGGACCATCACATTTAAATGTTATAGCAATCCACAGATTTGCATCAGTTGGTTTTATAGAGAAGAAAACCAACTGAGGCCAAAAGGTGGCAAATAAATAGTTCAAAGTCACTTAGCTCAAATAGAGTGGAGCTGGGCTTTGAGTTTAGATAGAGTGACTCAGAGCTTGTGGGATAACCCACAGGATAACTACCTGTTATACTTTCCCCTGCCACCGACCAACCTGAACAGTATTTTTTTAAAAAAAATCTTAATATCATTTGGTATCAACAATAGTAAATTATACTTTAAAAATATTGATATCATTTAGTATGAATGACACCTCTAAAGCAACACTTTGGCATCTCAGCTAATTGGATTTTGTGATAGTTGGTGCTTACTCAGAAGAAAAGCAATAAAATCCATTTGTCCTCCTTGTAACGAAAAGCACTTTCGCCTACATGTGAAGAGACACAGTGGATAATTTAATGCAAATGCTCGGAGCATTAGTGTGAAGCATGGTGGGCAGGTGAAATAGTTTAATAGGCTCTCATCCTCAAGGAGCCCATTGCAGATTGGGAGGAGATAACAACCTTTAAGAAATACAGTGGGGCCTTGACTTACAAGTGTCCCGACTAACGAGTTTTTTGAGATACCAGCTGTCTCTCAGCCGATTTTTTGCATTGAGTTGATAGAGTAATTTGAGTTAACGAGCTCCTTAATGAGCTCCTTAACGAGCTCGGTCTCAGGGAACGAATTAAACTCATAAGTCAAGGCCCCACTGTAATTAGTTCCAGGTCAGGTGTTAATCAACAATACATTCATAAAGACTGAGGTAATTTTAAAGAGTTAAGTTGTGTAGTCATGGCTAGAAGCACAGCAGGAAGTTTGAGTAGGTGAGTGTGGGCTGAGTAGGCAGGAATGTTTTATGGAGAAGCTGTTCTCCAAATACCACTTAAAAAACCCCTTCTGTGTATTCCTCCTGCTTAGGGTTCTTTCCACCTCCTAATCTTTCTCATGAACTCCTTTTTTATACTTCTACCCAACTCAGACATTATTTGCTTCAAAAAGTGAGTTCATATCACACCAGACAAAATTAATTTTGTCTCTGTCACTATGAAAAGCTGTCATTTATGAGCCTGGTTTTCACTTAAAACTGAGGGTTTTGAGAATAAGAATCACATCCTTGATCCTTGTATTCTTAAGAACCAGCATAGACTATTATATGTAGTAGATCGTAGAACTGCACAGAGGTCTGACTTCTAATGGAGCACCAAGAAGAGAATTAGAATGGGCAAGGAGAACTGGCCTTTAAAAATTTTAACTTCAAAAGAAATTTTCTATCTTGTCTCCAGTGATTAAATTCGTTTTAGGTTTTTTTGTTTGTTTGTTTCATTTATTTGCAGGTCAGAATTTCGATACCTTTATACATATCTTCTGTTTCACAAGTGGTATTTTAGTGGCTTGGCTAAGATGTGCAGAAGAGACATTAAGCCTCTTTCTCTTCCTTGTTTATCAGAAGGGGTTAGCAGTCATTGTTTAACAGATGGCAGCTCTGTCTCCCTCCTCCTCAGGCACCAGTCTCCTCCATGTATAAACACGGAGGCGTGATAACAGTGCAGGATAATATTTCAGTTAGAGATAACTTTCTAACACTGTTTGGCTTTCCAAGCATAAGCAGTTAAAATTCTGTACTTCACAAAAGCAAATGAGAATCTGCAAACACAGTGGAATGGAAAATATTAATTACTTAACAATTTATTTTGCTTGACTTGTTATGGTAAGTTATGATAGGCCAAAGGTTCTTTTCTAAAATAAAATTCAGTAAATAAATGGGTTTACATTTACTCTCCTGATCATTTATTGTGTTTCTTGTTTTACGTGAACTAAGTGAGATAAGAGAGCCAAGCTCTGAGTCATTTCCTCCTGGGAACCCTGACTACACCCATCACCTTGACCTATTTTATTGTCTTTCGTAGGAATGAAGAGGGAAGGAAGGGAAAGAATGGAAAGAGCTAGTGCAAGTCATACAATTTCTTTGAGTTTCAGTGTTCTCTTTGAACAAAATGAGATTTTGGATTAGGTGTTTGTTATAACGTCTTACAATTTCAGAATGGTTAGATTTTGAGGAATAGGAAAAGGAAGGGAAAGGGGAAGGGTGGGGACAAGGCTGGGCATGGTGGAATGACTTGTGCAGCTCCTTCTTTTCTCTTTTCTCAGTCATTGTGGTGAGAAGCTCCTTATGGTTGGTTAGTGGTGTCTGAGCTTAATAATAACCAAAGCACTTAATTTATTAGGACACTACAGAGAGCCAAGATAAAGCCCACGCTACCATTTAGCCATGTTTTAGCAATTAATGCAGTTAGGGCTTTTGTTAGTGAAGTTTTACTTAGTCAAAGCTTCCTATAGGAGACTTGGTCCAACCTAAGTGGTTTTGACAGCAGATGGCATAGTGTCCAAGAGGGAGTGTCACTTACAAAATATTGGCTGATGAGTTAGTAAATCTTGATGGCTGCTGGAGGGGGCATTTTAGTGTTTGGCTATTGAACATTGTTGTGGTTTATAAGCCTGACTTCAGAAAAGTGGCTGTTTCTCTTCCATTTCGATTTGCTGAGAGGAATTGAAGAAATTCTCAAGTTTGGATGAAGGGTGCCTTTTATACCATTTTTTCTCAATTTTCTTTTGGTTTGTTTATGCAACTTCATGATGGAACCTCAGTATTTCAGGCATTTCAGACCTCATAATGGAAATTGAAATGCTGAACCAGAATTATAGACTATTTATTATTTTTAAAAATATATTTTATTGATTTCAGAGAGGAAGGGAGAGGAAAAGAGAAACAAAAACGGCAATGATGCTCCTGCACAATTCCTACTGGGGACTGAGCATGTGCCCAGACCAGTAATCAAATCATAACCTCCTGGTTCACAGGTTGATGCTGAACCACACTGACAGGGCTAGACTATTTATTCTTTGGGACATTTGTCTCTACACTTAAAGGAATCATGTGAGCTACCTACCTCTTTGTTTTTTCATATACTTTAAACCACACACAGATTATTATTTTGGTTGTGTGATGTTTCATTAAGTCAGTGCAAACTGGATTTGAATCTTGGCTACTTGGCTATGACACTTATCAGCTGAGTGAACGTTAATAGTTCTCTGAGCTTCTGCTTTGCTTTCTTTCTAAAGGGGGATAAAGACATTTTTACTTTATTTTATTTAATTATTTTATTTTTTCCACGAGGCTGATTATTAAATGAAACCATGTATGTCCACAATTTGAAACATTGTAAAGTCTTAATAATAGGAAATTAATACCATGTATATTTTTAAAAATAATAGAACATTTTAAGTTCTAAAATTTCTTTGTAAATTAAAAATAACATCTTTTTTTCAGCATTTAGAGACTGTGAACAAATGAAAGGAATGGGAGAGACTAAGATGAATATTACCTTTTTGCTTTCTAGTTCTCCATCAGGCATGATAGAAGGCACACCACAACTTCATGCAAATGCTTGGCGAGTTTCCTCCACTTGTTTTGCACCTGTTCATGTTCCTATGGTGGACCCCTGTAACATTAATCAACAAAACAGTAAGTCCTTCTTTCTACTTGTAAACTTAGGGGAATAAGTAGTGATTTTAAGATAGTGATTTTAAATTCTGATTCTCTTCATTCGGATAATATTGATGCCATTCCTTATGTATTTTTGTTTAATACTCTGCCTTTACGTACTCCTCTTTATGCAATGTATATTATTTTTAAAAAGAGCTCCATAAAATGACTCTTTTATTTACTTCTTTGCATTCATACATTTACTTATTTTAGGCACGTGAGCTAGCATTTTGGTGTGTTCAGATTAAATGATTAAGAAAAACTTCTGGAAAATCTCTAATAGTGCTGTTAGTCTTGGGATGTTTGACTTTAGTTCCCTAATCTGACAGCTCATGCAGGTTCTCTTGTTTATTACTATCACATTATGAGTTCCTACTCACAGAATATATTATGGTTTCATAAGGAGGAAGCCAGTGATTCAAGGAAGCTTTGTGCCATCAAGCGTGAGACAATTTGAGATGGTCATGCTCCAGGTTTGCAATTTGCAATGACAGTGCAACTCACACGCCAAGAATTTTTGGCTGTATTTTTTTAACTAAAGCCACAGCAAACCATGTGAAAGGCTTTTTCACTGCTCACTAAAAAGGCACATTATTATTTTATTTTTATAAAATCACTTTGTAAAATAAGTGTGCATGCTTAAATAAATTTAAAATGTTTTAATTTGTTTCTTTAATTTTGGCTAGTTTTTGTGTGTGTGTGTGTGTGTGTGTGTGTGTAATTTTAAAAAATTCGCTATTAATATTGGTTGAGTACCTACGTAAAATCAGTACGATTTCTGGATTTTGTAGTGGTTGTTTGGTAGGATTCTGTTGATTGTCATGTGGTCCTTGTTATTAACCTACAGTTTTGGTGTACTGGAAAAAACAACAATAAAATAATGCTGCTTTTAGTGCTGTCTTTTTACCTAAGCCAGTTTCTAAACTTGAAGAAGACTATTAACCTCTTTGGTAATTTTTTCTATCTATAATAATAGGACTAGACCATAGTCTTTTGGTCTCTATAGATTGAATACTTTCATCTCACTCTCATTTACCAACACTTTCCCCCATTTTGTTCTTAACTTTCTATTAATAAATCTACTTCTCCTTCAATTAGTTTTATTCAGCTTGTTTCTAACTTTCTCAGTTCCCTCCTTGATATTGCAGCAAGTTTATATTTTTAATTATTTTGATAACATGTAAAAGTTGGAGTAGAATATAATTGATAAATTCAGTTTTCCTTTTCTTTAATTACCTCCTTTATTACATTCCATTTTGTTATATACTTTTATCACTTCTATCCCTATATCTCATGTTTTCTTTGATATATATTTTAGATATTATCCTCTTCACCTTTGCCATGAACTATTAAAAAAAATTCAGGTTGGAGATTAACATTGGCAAATATGTTCTCCCTTGCAGTGGGCTTTCTTGTTGTTTTGTTGATGGTTTCTTTTGCTGTGCAGAAGCTTTTTATTTTGATGTAGTCCCATTTGTTTATTTTCTCCTTAGT
>NW_005371324.1:8102974-8110094 GCF_000412655.1 Myotis brandtii
TGGTCAAGTCAGAAAAATTCCCAAAGAAAGGAAAGTAAATAAATAAAAGTCAATAACTGATGTGGATTCTGAAAGATTTTTTTTTTTTACAAGGATATTATTGAGTCACTCTTTTACTTAATGTCAGTAGGAATATTTTTAAATCTACAAATCCTTAGGGAACACAACAAAAGTCCCATTGACGTACTTCTTTGTTTTGGAGCTCCTGGGGCTGGGGAGTATGCATGCCAACAGCATGCTGTTAGAGTCTAAGTCATTTGTTTTCACATAGATAGTCATAACAATGCGAAAATATAACACTAGGATAATTATTGTGTGTTTTATACTCAACAAAATAAGTTTAGTATATTTAAATAGTTCAAAAACATTGTGATCTCTGGACAGCTCTTCTGGTCTCTTAAAGACAATGACAATTCAAAGATTGATTAATTTTAGCTGTGAGGAATCAATACAACCTGGGTGCACTACATCAAGGAATCACATAGCTATTTTCAGAAAGGTGGGATCTAGATTGTTTGGTCAAACTTGGTTACACCCAAAGAGAATTATATCTGATCAGTCAGTTGTTCTCAAGGGAAAAGTCAACAAATATTAAGAACTAATTACTACAGACTCCCCCCGCCCGCCACACTACCACCACCTGAAAGGCCTGGTAGCTATATCTCATGGCCTTTAGCATATATTCCAATCCCCAATTTCTATTCATTACTAATTTTTTTTCTTGAATTCATAGATTCACTTATCAGACCCTGTGCATTGTGCCTTGTGCAGACATTATGTGCAATGACTTTATGTGCATCTGCCACATTACCATTCACTTCAGAGACTCTATTGGGATGAGATGATTCCTAAACATTCCTGGATTATTGTGTACTCCAGGGAGTTGCCATAACATCCACAACATGCAGCAGTTTTATTGTGTATGGATGTCTGGAGATAAGCCTCCCACAATTGTGTATTCCAGGGAGTTGCCATAACACGCACCAATTTTATTGTGTATGGATGTCTGGAGATAAGCCTCCCACTACTCACCAATTCTTTATAGTAGAATTGGGGTGATTTCCTAAGATGATTCTCAGGCCATGGGGTGATTGAGGCTATCAACCCTTCTGTTACTCAAGTTATTGAGGTAAAACAACTTCCCCCCCTAAAATATTATAGAATATAGTGCTGTCACCAATATAACCAAAAGTAAAGCCAAACCAAAAATATCCCAGAAAAAAACACAAAACAGCATAAGCTGAAAATATTGGCTCTTATTAAAAGTAATGTGCAATCCAGTGTATTTCTAGGAAAGCAAGAATCTCGGCTAGTTCTGGAACTTGATACTTAAGGCTAAGGATCCCAACTGGAAAATGAGGTGCTAATGGGGTTCTTTGTCTGTTAGTTGGCTACGCAGCGCACTGTGACGTCATCCACCAAGAGCTCTTTGCTCCTTGCCACTTCTACATCAGCCCTGGGCTGTACTACCAGCTGTGCCGCCACGATGCCTGCAAGTGTGGAAGCACCTGCCTATGCAATGCTCTCGCCCACTATGCCTACCTCTGTGGCCAGCGTGGTGTCACCATTGATTTCAGAACTCACGTTTCGTTCTGTGGTGAGTATGGTGGCAACAGCACAGATAAAGACAATCAGGTAACACCTTAGAGATTTTTACATTGATAATTACTGCTTTCATTTTTTGAGTGGAGAGTTAACATTGCTTAAGTTATTTGAAATATTACAATGTACAAACATAAAAACAAAAGAAGTACTTTGTTTCTTAAAAATTGAAGATATGTTGGAGAAGATCAATAACTTTTGACTTTTTTGTTATAAGCAGAGTATAACTATGGTTTAAAAATATGGAACAGAAATAACTGGAAACACTTGACAAAAAGTCTTATAAAAATGTCATATCTAAATGTGGAAAAGCATTGTGTGTTATAGCGACACAGCTGATTTGTAGTTAAATAAGCAAGATCTGCAACAACCATGTATTATCTCAAGTTCCTGGGGCTCTAGTCCTCATGGTTATGGTGTCTGCTGTTCTCATTCCTGGTAGATTGCATCCTCTTCTGTATGTTTTATAATTTTTTATGAGCTAATCGTTGTTAGGGCTCTGCCTCTCCCTATTAGAATCCTCTGTGACCTGGATTTCAAGAGCATCACTTACTCTACTTCTCCACCCCCCTGTGGTTTCACACAGCTTTTTTCTATCACTCCAAAGGGCTTTTGGGCCAGTTTTTTTTTTTTTTAAGATAAAAACAAAACAAAAAAAACCCCTGATTTTGATTTTGAGAGAGAGAGGAAGGGAGAGGGAGAGAGAGAGAAGCATCTATGTGAGAGTGCAACATTGACCGGCTGTCTCCTGCATGCCCCCTACTGGGGATTGAACCGGAAACCGGGGCATGTGCCCTTGGCTGGGAATCGAAGCCCATCCATGTAAGTAAGCCCAACCAACTGAGCCACACCGGCCAGGGCTTATTAGCCAGTTTTGGTTATGTTCCTAGCTTGGGCTTTCTAAGAACAACAATGTAAATATGAAAGTAATGTAAGTTTATATAACAAACCTGTGCAGGATGTGTATCTGGGATTTTTATTTTTCAGAGGAGACTTTATTTCATCACAGACCCCAAGAATTACAGCTGCTTTCCTAACATCTTCCTTTATTAAGAGCCAATTTCAAGTTCAGAAGTTGGCAAACCACACCCTTGGTCCTCCTGTGTTTTTGTAAAGAGCTACAAGGCCACAGTTGAGTAGCTGTGACGGAGACTGTGTGTCCTGCAAAGTGGAAACTATTTACTGTCTGGCCCTTTACAGAAAGTGTGCTGGCCTCTACTATAGTGCATCCTTGCAAGTGAGGATGGTGGCTCAGTTGATGGAGTGTTGTCCTGTACACCAAGAGGTTGTGGGTTTGCTTCTCAGTGAGGGCACTTACCGAGGTTGGAACTGATTGTTTCTCACATTGATGTTTCTCTCTCTCTCCATCTCTCCCTCCCTTCACTCCTCCATTCCTCTCTCTCTCAAATTAATAACATATCCTCAGGGGAAGGTAAAACAAATTTTAAAATAGAAATTTCATTTTTCTCTTCTACTTCCATTGAGGCAAAGATTGTAACTAATAATTAATTTCTGTTACAGGATTCTGTAGTGTTCTGGGTTTGTTGATATCTGATATTTCTTTTTCGTGATTTACATCTATCATAGACCTGTAGTTCAGCACAGAACGCTTCTGTGCTCTGTGGAGATCTCTCTCTCAGCTGACGTGCTCTGTCCTCAGGGGTGGTGTGCCAGGAAGGCATGCTGTACCATCACTGCTCCTCCTTCTGCCGCCGCTCCTGTGTCTCTCTCGCCTCCCTTGAGCAGTGCAGTGACGACTGTGCTGAAGGCTGCAACTGTCCTGAGGGCAAATACTATGAAGACACACTTCACTTTTGTGTGCCCATGTAAGTCACAGAGATGGCTCATGGCATCCAGTTTTTCATCTCTTTTTTCTTTTACACCTGAAATGGGCTTTCATGCTTGTTTCTTTTCTTTCTTAATCTAACCGACTTAACACCATTTAATGGAAAAAATAATTTTCTCCACTATTGAACGGTCACTTTTTCCATGAAACAAGTGTGCATATGTGCAAAGATCTGCTTGTGAGTCATTTCTTTAATATTTCCTAATGTCTTTACCTTATTTACTTATGTTTAAACCTGCACTTGTTTACAAGTAGCTGTAGAAAGAGCCAAGGAATCTGATGGCTAACCCTGGAGTATATTTCTACTTGTTTTTATCATATCAAAGTTAATGACAAGGTTTATGTGTCACTGTCAGGTGGCTAATTTCAGTAGCAGCACTGCAATGTCTGTCAGCACTCAGAAGTTTCTCCAATCTCTTCTCCTGAGATAAGGACTTTTGTCTTATACTAGGGCTAAATGGCATGCCTAAGTCTTGTACTCATAGCTGCAGAAAAGAGGGGAATAGATGTATGGGTTATGTTTCTTTGAGGTGCATTTAGGGACTTTTTTTGTGACTAACACAACACAGTTTGTATTATGACTAAAACAATACAGATTTTTTATTTTATTTTAGAAAACAAAATCTGAAGCTACACAAGACTTCACATTTAAATGGTTTCTGCCATTTGTATGGCTGAATTGCATGTAGTCTCATAGAATGAAGCCATCTTTAGAGTGTGCCTTAAAATGACCAATACAGTGCATGGGGTCTACTTGAATTTTACTGTTTTCTAAAATGTATATGCATATAACCTTTTTTTTTTTATTAATTTAACCTTTTTTTCTCTTACAGATTTCACTGTCGGTGTCATTATAGGGGGAGCGTTTATCAACCTGGAGAGCTTATCCCAACACCCTCCGGCTTATGGTAGATTTCAATGATGGTGATTGTACTTGATAAATAACACATGCTGATGTAATTTCTTAATACAAACCATAAATTGAAATATGACTTCTGTAACATAAAAATGCAGATAACCCTAACATAACCCTTAAAACCAAATAGCTATCTATTCCATTGCAACATGGGATGCCTGAGTCTCGTGGTCATAACTGCAGAAAAGGGTGGCATTGAAGTGTCACACAGCAGAATGGAAGCCTTCAGATCAGTTTGGTTTTTTATATGGAAGTTAGGAGTGAGGTGGGTGTTCAAACAATGCAAGGTCTTGGCCGGGGGGTAGGTGGGGTGGGTGGGGGGTTCATTTTGTGTTTTATCCAATGGCTTAAAAAAGGCAATTTTAACATGGATTGAACCAGGTCACATGCTGGAGTCAGTGTACTGCCTCCTTAGGAACATTGATCTTAAGGTGAGATAATACTCATTGCTAGGATAACCCTCACTCAGGCTGGAACCTGGCTGTTACAAATGCAGACACATCCATGCATCAATTTAAATTGATCTACATCCAACTCTTGACCTTCCTTTTTCAGTTCCATCTTAGGTGCCAACAGACGATAACAGACCATAGGCAATAGTAAAAAGAATGATATCTCATCATTACTATGTACCTTCTGTAGTCCTGGCAGCATTCTAAGTGTTCTGTATCTATTATTAAAACACTCATCACTGTGACCTTAAAAGATAAATACTGCTGCTGTGTCCCCAGTTTACAGGTGATAAAAGGAGGCACAGGCAGGTAAGCAACTTGGGAACGAAGCCAAGATTCAAGCCCAGGCAATGTGGCTCTGTGGTGATTTTTTTCTGTTGCCTGCTTTGCTCAGCAGCTTATTTCCTATTCATGGCAGTATCCTGTTTATGCTCAATTAACCTTTACTGTTATCTCCATCTTTCTTCCTCCCACCCCTCAATCAAGATACAAAGGCAACCAGTTCTTAAATCTCTCTCTAGTAGGTTGTACTAGTAGCCACAGTTTCCCAGGCCAGAAATCTGGGAGTCATGTTTTGACTCCTACCTTCTGCTCAATATCCCTAGCCAATAAACCCCTAATGACTGTGGAATTTACTTTCTGCAAATAGGAGAAATCCCCCTCTTTTCCATCGTCACTGCCTTAACAACGTCTCTTCCTGGTCTTCTTGCCTCTAGTCTTGTCCCCTTCATTTTGCCAAGGTGGTATGTCTCTCTTGAATTTAACGTAATTGAATTTACTTTAGTAAATTGGCAAAAAAAAATGAAGGAATCATTTGTCCTCGATGAGAAAAGAAAATCCCATTGTAGTGCAGTGACCTCATTTGCCTTTCCTCTCAAAAACGTCCCAGAGTGAGTGTGATATGGAAAAGCTGGCTCTGTGACCTGACATCTGTCTGTCTCAGTTCCTCTCTGCCATTCACAATGTGCGCGACTCACACCTCTGAGTGTCTTCCTAGTGTTAGATGACATATAAGCATATTTTTCATGTGGCATGGCCCCTATATATTAGTCAGCTTCTTCTTGCGGGCTCAAACATAGGACACATGATCTGTCCAAAGCTGGAGGAAACACTGTTAATGTCGGAGTAACTGAGAACTGATGTGTTGTTCCCTATCATGATAGCTTTTTAAAGGAGCTTCAGAATTAATTTGGCCTGTATTGGGTTTTCATCTTATGCCCTGACTTTAGAACTTAAGTTGCAAGGAAGCTGTAACTTCATTCTGTGGTCAGTGCTACTGCCAGAATGATTTTCCTAGAATTCAGACCAACAATATCACTTCTCTGCTTTAGGTCAATGGTCTACCTCAGGGACAAAGTCTGAGTGTCTGAATAATAGCTGGCCTTTGCCTCTTTGTCATCTGCATCTTCTACCACTTTATTACATAGAACACTGCTCTACCCCTGTGCGGCTTCCTACCACATTCCAACTGAGTATTATGGCCTTCCTACTTGAGTAAAGATTATGAATTTTGGTCTTTGTATCTTCCATGCCTATCACAGTGACTTATATCTGTGTTTGATAAAAATGTTAATTGAAATAACTCTCTTCAAATTGGCCAATAACTTATTTGTAGAAAATTTTCAATGGGAAAGAATAACATTTGTATATATATTCAATCCATTCTTACCCATTATATTGTTTGTGAAATACAGAAAACAAACGAACAGATTTGGATTTGTAACATTTGTTTACTTTTACTAGCCAATGTTCAAATGGGACTGTGAAATGTGATGAGCCAGCACCGCCCTCTACTGGTAAGATCTAGATAATGTATTTTCCCTGAGGAGAATGGGGCTCTAGGACTGCCCCAACTTTTCTGGCAGAAGTCTTTGACCCATCACGCCCCTCCTTGGCATGAACATAGCCTTGAGGATGTTTCTCAACATGGTGCTCCAGCTTCCTAACTTTTCACACTAGAAATTATAATATGAGTAGGACAGTCTGGGTTGAACATATAAGGTTTAGGGGCAGAGGTCATCAACCCAGGGATTCTGTCTACCCCAGAACTAACCCAGGGGCCCAAAAGGATTTAGGGATATGTGTCCTGGCACCTGTTGTAACCTACTTGTGCAACAGAAGCTGGGAAATGACTGTAGACCAGCATTTCTCAGATACTAATGTGCACACAATTACCCCGGGATCTTGTTAAAGTGCCGATTCTGATTCAGCAGGTCAGGGGTGATGCCTGAGATTCTACCTTTCTGGGAAAGGTCGAGGTCATGCCACAGGCTCCTGGGCTACATTATAATTAGCAAGGCTATA
>NW_005371324.1:8110233-8132911 GCF_000412655.1 Myotis brandtii
ATTTTGTGGAAGAGCCACACTCAAGGGGCCAAAGAGCCGCATGTGGCTCTCAAGCTGCGGTTTGCCGACCACTGGGTTAGGGGATGCTATATTATTTATTTTTACCTTACAAAAGGCATCAAATTTTTAATCACTTGGAGAAATTCTAGACAAATAATAAACAACACTAATTTCACTGATTTTAGTGGACAGGAAGAGTATAGGCTGTGAGCTATTGCTTTGTTATTTATTTCCATGGTCATGTATATATTACTATAAATTAGCTTTGAATTGTATGCCCTGGATTTACTTTATAAGGATACAGGCTACATAGGGCTTCTTCTAGGCTTTGTTCATGGACCACACACATGTTCTGTAGCTTCTGGGCCACCCCTGCCTTGCCCCCTTTGCTTCAAGGGGACTCAGAGTTAAAGAAGGGAACATCAGGCCAGATTTCTTACAGAGGAATCCACAAGATGTGATCCTTTCGGCCCCCAATAAGGGACCTTATTTAATCCCTCTGACCCCAAATGCTTTTTGGAGGATTTTGTAGTTCCTAGCCTACCCATAATTATGTCCACTTCTGTACTTCCACTATTTAGTGCGGACATATCAGTAAGGACTTGGAGATGAAGCAAGACCTAAAAGCATCATGTGTTTGTTGCTAACACAGAGATTTGTAAAGTTTAACTATAATAATTGCTATTCCTCAAAAGTTGAGGACATATGTTTGGGTTAATCAAAATACCCTGCTTCTTGACCTCATAATATTATATACTAGTTGTTTAGTTATCGCATTATGGAAGGAAGCTATGGTTTTCAAACTCAAAAAAATGTTTTGGAAATTTAGATGTTTATAAAGGGAATCTGGCTAAAGAATGTTTGTAAACTCACCAACCAAACTTCACAGAGTAAGAGAATGATGTAGTAGTAACTGGTAAAATATTCTATGGTCACTTGTGTTTTGATACAATGTACTTCAATACGATTATATGCCTATGGAATGAATACAAACTTAAGGGTGTTTTATCTGTGCCTTGTCCCTGAAGTTCATGCCTGCCCCGAGGGAAAAGTGTATTTCAACTGCAGGTTTCCTGATCCCGAATTGCCAGCTGGTGGTGTAAATTGTGAGATTACATGTGCAAACCTGGCCATGAACTTCACTTGTGCCCCATCCTCACCCTGCATAAGTGGCTGTGTTTGTGCTCCAGGGTAAGCCTCTTTTTCTTGACAATTCAGAACATTCAAGATTTAATTTTTAAAAACCACAAGAGCACTTAAAACCATAATTTACAAAAATAGCTAAAATTGTTGTTCTGGTTGACTGGTGGTTAACTAGTTGGTCTATTGTAATCGTTATTTTACATTCATGTAACATATCACATACGTTATCTGTGAGATAATACATATTACACATTAATACAACATATCTTATATAATAAAAGCATAATATGCAAATCTTCTGAATGGCAGAACAGTAGAATGACCATCCAGGACCACGCTGTGACACTCACTGGCACTAGGCCAGCCAAGGTGGGTGCCATGTGATTGGTCCGGGGCCCAGCCATTACCCCATGATCGGCCTGCAGAGGGAGGCCCATGCCACCAGCCAGTGGGGCGATCAATCAGGGGGGGGGGTCTCCACGATTGCCCCAAAGAGGGAGGCCCAGGCCACCGACCAGCAGGCCGCAGCGGGTGGGCGGGGCCTCCCTCTGTGAGGGAAGCCCAGGTCCCGGGTGCAGGAAGGAAGCCAGTGGCAGCAGCCAGGGGAAGGAAGGCCTACTCTTGCACAAATTTCATGGGGTCTCTAGTGATTAAATAATGTCACACATGTTAGGTGTACAATATTGTTAAATTAATAGAGTGTGTACAATATTACAATATTATTCAAGTGCTGAAGTATTAATATAGCATTAATTAATTTACATAATATTAAAATAACACAATGTCATTAAAGTAATACAGTGAATTGATGAGAGAACTAATTTTAGGATGGACTTAACATTTATTCCCTGATTCAACTGCAATTTTGGGAAAGTGATAGTGAACCATTCTTCATTGACTACATTTTAGTGCATATCTTTTGTATATTCTTTGGTGCTGTTACTGTTGATATTAAGTTATAATGGTGATGCCAACTGCTTTATCTAATGGATGTTACAGAAAAATGGTGTGTTGAGTCTGTATAGGACAGTAGGTAGCAGTGGGAACTCTGGCTCAGATACACCGGAGTACAAATCCCAGCTCTGCTGATGTGGGCTCAGTGGTTTTCTGCAAATTTCCTGAAAGTCTCAATTAGGCATTGTGACGTGTGCCTTTGTGTGCCTGCGTGTGTGTGTGTGTGTGTGTGTGTACACCCAATAAATACAGTTCACTATTTTATGGCAGCATAATCTACTCTTATCTTTGTAAATTTCCTTCAGTAGCACGAATGCATAGCACTTGTGAATCGGGGGCTATTCGCTTTCTGGCAGGCGCATTTACAATATGGCCTCGCTGGCCTTTCTCTTCTCCTAATGAATAGAGGCAGTGCTCAGAGGGAGGGCCACCTAAGGCAAATAGGTCACTCATTCTTCCTCGATGAGCATATTCACACAAAGGATCCTTGGGCTCAGTTCTTAAAAACCGTGAGCAAAGAAGAGAGAGGTTTTGTGGTCTGCTTCCCAGGAGAGTCGCATTTGTCTAAATGGTCCCTATCTAGACTAGGTTGAAGAGCCCCGTAACTTGGGACTGTACCAAGCTCTTTAGAAGAAGGACACACGTGGAGACTGAAATAAAGGCAGGTAGAAACCAGGCCATGGAGCAGCTGAATAAGGAAGACATTTTAGTAAAAGGAGCAAGGAAAATAAAACCTTTATTATGATAAAATAATTGAGGCCTACATCACTGCTTACTTATTTGATTTGATTATGACTATTACAGATGCATGGCTGATTAGATAAAGGTACATCCTAATTTTGTTTCATATGCTTGTGGTTGATGCTATTATTTAAAAAGTATCTATTTGCTGTCACTTTTGACTCTCAGTTCAACAATGATTCATATACTTACTGGTCAAATCTCATTACAAAAACTTAAAGAAATTATTGAATAAATATAGTTGGTATTGACTAAGAGGCCTCTGACTGATTTGGAAATAATTTTGCTATTCAGGACTTTCTATTACACAATTGTTTATGGTAATATGATTTGGTAATAATCGTCTTCAATGTGACCCTGGTTGCCTTATTTTAGGACAATAAGTCTATAACTTGTTTTCATGAGGCTCCTAAGAGTGCCAGCGATTCATTGACTATAAAAGGACTTAGTTTAGAAATCATTGTGGATTAAAGAAATGCAAAGTAATATAGTGAAAAGAATCATATAGAATTGGGTTCAAATGCTGGTCCTCCTTGTTATTAACTGAAGTATGTCAGAACAAGTTACTTAACCACTTAGTCAACTTCCTCTTTTAAAAATGGGCTTAATAATATCTACTTCATGGCTGCACCACAGCAGTTTTGATTAGTTATAAAAAACTCATCAGTCATCAGCATAATCACTTGAAGCCACTCACAAAAGAAGCTCTTGATTCCTTCCTCTGTTTCATAACAAAAAATGTTATATATCTTATAATTCACTATGTCATCAAAATTGTTATACCTACAGACTCTTTCTCTTAAGCAGTAAATATTGAAGAAAGCGGCCCTCACTACCTCTTTAAATTTTTTTTCAGAATAACTCATTTTACCTAAGAATTTTGGCTTTTGTCTCCCTTTTATTATATTAAATGATAACAAAAGGTCAAAATTACTGCATCCAATCATTTGCCTGGATTTACTTCCTACTGTGATATGCAAGGTACTGTATGGAAAGAAGAGGAGGGAGATAAGGACTGGGTTCAGCCCTTCAATAGGCCAGCTAGAACATGCCTATGAAGATGTAATGCGTAGAGATGGTTTTGAATATGACGAGATTACTGATTTCTTTGAAAACTGAAATTAGTAGCTTACACTACATAGCATTTACTCTTCTTTTGGAAGAATGGCGGAGCACCGAGGAAAGTGTTATGTTCCTGAAAGCTGTCCGTGCATCTGGAAAGACTGGGAGTACCTCTCAGGAGAAGTGATTGCTACACCATGTTATACCTGGTAATCAGGTTCATTTATTTGACAAAAAACATCCTAAGCAATTGTATTAGTTTCGACCATCTTATATTTACTTAAGGTGACTGACTTCAACAAAAACAAATCAAGCCTGAGTAAATAAGATTGTAAAGTCATTCATGCATGGATAGAGAGCTACTATCTCTAGGGAATCATACCAGTATTTTTATGTATATTTGTTTCACACATTAGAAAAGTGTAAAATATGACAATTTGAAAATGTAATAAGAAAAAATATCTCAAGTTTATAAGAAAGTGATAAGAATTTCAAAAAGAAGTTCACATTTAATGCAAGGTTTTATTTTTGGAAACAAGCCTAAAGAAAACTATAAAATAAAATTGAAATATAATTTTCTTAAAATGCAGATAAAAATTCTAAGCCCATGAACAAAATCACACCTAATGTATTTAAATAGACTCAAGTATCGAAGATGGCATTGTGGTCTTTTGACTACTAGCATGCCTATGTTCAATTTTTCATTCCACCATCTATTTTCAGTGTAACCCAGGCACAATTTCTGGGATTGCTTGTGGTGTCTGATATTTTATTTAAACAAAGTGGTAAATATATGCCTAATTAGTCAGAATAATGTTATCAGAACAAATTGGCAATATTTATAAGGGCTATTGGCTCAGTGATTGCTCTTGAATGCAAACCTTCCAATGTTTATGCCACTTGAAAAAATTAATTAGAGCCATGTTTCTTACAATGGGTACTTCTGTTATTTTCTAATAGTGTTTGTCGACGAGGAATGTTCAATTGCACATACTATCCATGTCCAGCAGTGTGCACAATATATGGGGATCGGCATTATCATTCTTTTGATGGACTGGAATATGACTATATCGGTGATTGCCAGGTATTTTTGATAAAGGTATGTCACAATTACTTATACTTTTATTTGCAATTATGTAAAGACAATGTAAAAAAACAACTATGCTGGGCCATGGTATATCAAATCCATACGTCATTAATATAATTTATAAAATTAAGCAATTTCAATCTAATTTCCTTGGCTCATTCTAAAGTTTTATTATTTATAAGTGATGAGCCAATTCTGAAACTTTCTGTGCCTGTTTTCTTATTTGTAAGATGAGGATAATAATTGAACCTATTTCCAGGGGTAGTTCTTAGGATTAACTGAACTATGCAACACTTTCAGATAGTGCTTGATATATAGTTACTACACAATAAATATCAACTAATTTATTTTTACTGACTTAATTGGGTGAATACAAATATAAGACATTAAATCATGTATTGGACTATGATTTGTTTATGGTTGCAGCAATCAAAAGGCATTATTCTCAATTCTAGACATGCTATTTTGATAAATTTTGGTAATCCCTAGGTTTTGTATATCTGAAATAATCCTTCAAATTTCTCATATGTTTAATGCATTTGGATTTTCTGTATACCTAAATTTTATTTAGATATCACTGATCAAAGAATTAAACTTCTAAATCCAAAAACTAAGCTTTAGAAAAAAAATTGCACAAAAATAAACAAAATAACAGATTTCCTCCAGCAGAATTACCTGTGATTATTTTGAATGCATGTTTCCCCCCCCCGACTTTCCTGTTATTAGAGGTTTGTGTGTGATACTGTTCTTTAAGCATATGTCGAGAATGTAGACACATTCCCATTTTGTATTAATTCAATTAAATAAGGAAACAAACTAAAATCTATAGCCTTCCAAACTTGAACAAAGCTCCTGCTTATGTTTTAAGCCACTGAATTTCCCTTTTGGTAAAATTCTTGGCTTCCTTTGTGAACAATTTTATGTTTCTTAAAGAGTTAATCCCTGGGAATGGATTTGGCAGTCAGATAATTATAGATGATGACAACTTGCCTAAAGGAGTTTTGTGTTGTTTTGATTGTTTTTGGAGCATAAGGAAGACACCATGATGCATATATATCAATAAGTGTTTGTCCTCTTAGTGAACAATTCTACATTTGAATTTTATCATCCCCTGCAATTTAGGTTGTAAGAGGAGAAGCTTGGGGATGTAGATAACAATTTAGAAATTTAAATACATAAACGGATACCACTTTCTCAAAGTCAGTCAGACTCATTTTGTAGCAAACCCTCATTTCCCTGGATATTTAGGTGCCTCTGACATTCTTTTAAGTGTCTTCCTCCTTTGACCTTCTGGATATTATGCAGTTTGAGCCCTTTAATGTCTCTTCTGGTTTCTTCTTTGTGTCTTTGTTTCCTTTTCTTCTTGCATAAGCCCTGACCCTAGGTGACTGACTTGGATCCTTCAGGGCAAGAACCAAGTCTTAGTCATTGATTCACCAACACAGACCACTGTTGGGGAACATAGTTGTTCAATGAATGTTGACTGAACTGGATGCCTTTTTTTGGCAATCTGTCCCTTTCTCCTAATGCTTGATGTGTTCACCCACAATCTTAACCACCCCTATAGGTTGAAGAGTTCCAAATCAACATGTACAACTCTAACCCTCAACTTCCAGGCTGGCTTTGTGAATCAATTTCAACCCCACAATAACATTTTTTTTCCATTCTGGGGACCTAGGTATGTGCCATAACCAGGAATCAAATCCCTGACCTTCTGGTGCACGGGATGACACTCCAACCAACTGAAACACATTAGCCAGGGCTATATTACACTTCTTTTGGGTTCTCCATAGGAGCGAACACAATTGTGGTGGCATTGTAAAAGCTAAATAATTATCTGTTCAATTTTTTAAGTCTCTACTAGAGGGAGAAACCACAAGCTTACACTTAATTAGTAATCTAATATTTGCTATAAATGGATATACATGCCTTCAACATGAATTATGTAGAGCAGTGCTTTTAAACTTTAGTATTCATGCACATCATCTGAAGATTTTGTAAAATACAGATCCTGAGTCCATGGGTTTGGAGCAGGATCTTGGATCTTGCAATTTTTAGCAAGCTACCACAATGTCCCATGTCCAAGGTCTACTCTTTGAGTAGCAAGGCTGTAGAACACTTTCTTCTTGAAGAAACAGATTTTAATTACTTTTGAAATTTTCTTCTTATTCTGAATACTAACATTTAAGTCACATCTAGGAAAAAGGAAGTATTATTAACAATATCATGTGAAACAACATGTTTCCATTGGACATTTCATTAATGGTAGTTAAAGGTGCTTTTTAAAAAATATCATTGTAAGTAGTAAAACAAAAATTTTGCCAAACTTTATTTTCATTTGTATACAGAAAAATTTGTTTTAAAATATTTACTAAAACTATTTAAAACTGTATTCACATATCACCGTGTTTGCTAACATTTTTCATTTTGTGACAATGATCCATGCTTATTCATTATCATTTCATTTAGTTAACAAATTTTATGGCCTATTTAATGCTAACAAAGACATGCCTAATCTATATACTCTACATTTGAACAGATTTTTCTAAGAAAATTCTACAGTTTTGAAGACAGGGACCATACCTTGCATTTATTTTTTTCTCCCCAAGTAACTTAGCAAAATGCTGGGTGTTTGGTGAACTCTTAATAACTCCTTATTTGATCTGTATGGTCTGCCTGGCTTTTTCTTAATCCCTCATTTGCCTTCACAATAATCGTAGTATTTACCACTGTATTTTCAAATAGTGATTGTTCATAAAGTCCTTTAAGTAAAATACTTGTCTCAACTCTGATTCCTAGAACAATGAAAGTATATCTTTATGTTTGATGCTACCTGATTATAGCAGTCTCTTTTTATTTTTTAATTTTTTAAAGTATTTTTTATTGATTTTTACAGAGAGGAAGGGAAAGGAATAGAGAGTTAGAAACATCGTTGAGAGAGAAACATCGATCAGCTGCCTCCTGCACACCCCCTACTGGGGATATGCCCACAACCAAGGTACATGCCCTTGACCGGAATTGAACCTGGGACCCTTCAGTCCGCAGGCCGATGCTCTATCCACTGACCCAAACCAGTTAGGGCCAAAGTCTCTTTTTATTAATGCTGTAATGTCACAGTACCATTCCATTTAGCAGGCAAGATATACTAAGGTTTGACTTTTTAGGCTTTAGAAACGTGACTTCCTATCATCATTTTAACTTGCCATTATATTCTTCTATTAAAATAAATTTTAAAATAAATACATCATGTTCAACTTCAAATTTTAATAAGGTTTGACCCTGTATGTGAGAAGATATGTCACAAGAAATATTCTTCTAATCTTTCAATAAACAATGAAATTTGAATCTTTAATTTCTGAATTAAAATTTATGTAGTAAATTTAGGGTTCATGCAGTAAGATTAAGATATGAAAAATATTAAAACTATATTTTCAGGTTCTAGAATTATATGTGCCTTTCTGCTTGTCAAGCAGAAGTGTTCTTTTCTTTTTTTAAAATAACATTCTTTAAGAAAGAAAGTATGAAAAGAAATAAAAAATAAAAATAAGTAAAAAAAAGACAGTATGATTACAAACAACAGACTTCAGAACTTAACTTTTAATTTAATTTGGTAATAAAAAACTTACAATTAATAATTAATTAGAATTATACGAGTGAATTATTTATTATATTATGCATAACCCATGGACACAGACAATAGTGTGGTTAAGGCCGGGGTGGGAGGCAGAGGTGGACTAGAAGAGGTCAATGGTGGGAAAAGGGGACTTATGTAATACTTTTAACAATAAAGATTTAATTAAAAAAGAAAAAAAAAAGAAAAACACCAACTCCAATCCTTTGGATGGGGGATTCACTGTGATCTTTCTCCCAGGAACATGCCCGTGCCTTTCCCTTTCTTTTCCTTTCCTCTTATGCTTTTTCAGTGGCAAGAGTCATTTCTGTGAGTAGCAGATTTAATTATTTCTTATCAAGCAGCTCTCTTTCCTCCTTGTCATGATTACAGGTTCCAGGCTTTATCTTTGTTATTTGTAATACATATTTATCTGGTAACACTTATCATTTATTTCTTTGGACCCTGAGGACAGTTGGACTTTTAAAAATTAATACTTTCTCATCCCGGCTGGTGTGGCTCAGTGATTGATCATTGACCCATGAACCAGGAGGTCATGGTTTGATTCCCAGTCAGGGTATAGGCCAGGGTTGTGGGCTCAATCCGCAGTAGGGGATGTGCAGGAGGCAGCCGATCCATGATTCTCTCTCATGATCAATGTTTCTATCTCCCTTTCCCTTTCTCTTCCTCTCTCTGAAATCAATAAAAACATATTTAAATTTAAAAAGAATTAATACTTTTCCAACTTTATTTTATAAGTATAATGTTATTTTACCCTCACATTTAAAGAGATATTAAGTAATTTTTTAAAAAATCTCACAACTCTCCAGTTTTAAATGTAACCTAGTTCTAGGTACTGAATAAGTGCTTATCATATCCTGGTTGGTGCCTGTTAATCCTTAAAAAAAATAATTAGGTTCTCTGATACTTTATTCATTTTGGAGGCTGTTTACCCTTTACTATAAATATATTGCATAGGAAATATAGCGCATTATTTTAAAGTGTGTTTTCCTAAGTTTTCTAATTTAGGAAAAAGGGTTGTAATTGTGCTTCCTGAGTTAAGACTTGTTTAAGAGAAAAAAAGAGATGTGAAACCAAACAGTACCTTGAGGTGTGCTAAAATCTCAAGAGAGAGCACTGATGATCTTCAACAAAATTGAGAAATATAATATTCAACTCCTAAATTCAGAGCCAACGTCTACTTCCTTTAGTCTGTGGCAAACCCCATCACTGCTAGGGTTTTTCTTATCATTTGTTCTAGATTAGGTTTTTCAACATTCTCTTCAGGTGGTATCTCAAAAGGTCAGTGCTTTCGTTAAGCCTCTGAAAACCCTCCTAATTTCATTGCTCTCAAATCCTTTGCATCATTTTCACATCAATATATCTTACGTGATTTATATGTGTCAGACTCTATAATGAGAAGTGGATGTACAATGATCAGCAAAAAAAAAGATATGGGTCTTTCCTACTGTGAATCTTAGGCTGGTGGGGGAGAGTTATTATTCACCTAATCACAAAACTCATAAAAAATGCAACTGTAAAAGTCAACAATAACTTAAATGCAAATCCAACAAAACTTTGTTTAATGTTTATCTTCTCTGTTCCTGAAATGATTCTTAAAGTGGTTTGTCTTCCAGGTGTATGTTTGTTTGCAAATTTGGGAGTTTCCCAGCTGAAATCTAAAACTGGCCCCTGTACACAGAGGGCCAGGAGAGACCGAAGAAAGAGGCAGACTACTCCAGATGGGTAGGAGGCAGTTTTAGTGAGCAATGGAGCTTGCATATGAGGCCTGCTTTGGGCAGCAGTGAGACAAGTAGCTCTCCACACTTTCCTGTCAGAATCTTAATAGTAAGTTTATGGAGAGGCCTTACTTGACTTCAGTCACTTATACCATCAAAGGTCTCCACAGCACATTGATCTCTCAAGGCTGTGTCCTTGAAAATGGCTCCCACTGTGGGAATGGTGGGCAGATCTTACATTCCAAAGACAGGGAGGGTTAAGGAGACTCTAATTGTCTGGATTCAGCGCTTGGATAAACTCATCAAATCCTCTCAATGACCACCTTTCACAGTGCAGTTTTTACTTATATTGTTTGCATGGCAACATGTGACGACAAAGGGATCAAAGGCAGACAATAACTTGGGCCTTTAGTGATTGTCTATATAACAGTAGATATTTTCAACCCAAATCAGTTCTTTATAGTTTTCTAAGCATTTTTATATCAGGAAAATCAGAAATTTTAAAAAGTAAATTAAATGATACAATCTAAAATATACTACCCTCCAATTCTGATACATTAATGTTTCCAAAGCTGAAATGGAAGTGGATCTTAAATTTTATTTAATTTTTAGAATTATATGAACACTATTTTGTAGAAGGCTTTTGCATATTTTAAAAATCTATTTGAATAAGAAGATGAAAATCTTGGAGTTTATTGAATTAATTCTTTAAGTGCCCTTTCAGGAAATCAGTGTTTAAATAATTTTCTACTGTGTTCATATAAGCTAACTCTTAAATATTATATCCTTATTGGAAGTTTCAGGCAAGATAGTTGTGATCTTTTATTTATAAGATTCATCTCCATTATTAGTATTTGATATTAAGGTTCAGTATTTACTTTGCATTGTAGTAATCTACATACTTTGATAATAGACTCCATGTATCAAGACTTCCTAAAACATTTCAGTAGTAATTTAGCATAAGTTTTCTAGTAATTTATTTAACTTTTTATAATAATTACATATTTAAGTCTACACTCTATGCCTTTATGCTAGGTGCCGTTAAGGGTACAATTATGTAGACATTAGCCTTACCCTCTATTGTTTTACATTTGGGGAGTCATTATTAAACAAGAAACAAGAAGGCTGGGCCAAATGAAAGCTCTGTTGTGGAGATATAACTGATTTTGACTAGAGAATCAGTTAACAGCGAAGTTTCATGGAAGCAGGAGGCTTAGTACTGGTGTATTTCACCCAATTATAACACTTCTTTATCAATGATTTTCAAGTAGATTTCCTTTGCAGTGAAAGCACCTGAGGGTGGTATTTCTTGGAAGTGACATTTAGCTAAGAGTTTGCTATTTCAGGAAACAAACAATAGGGAGTGGGTGCTGTGGTGATTTGGGTGTAAAACCCAGAGGGAAATAACATCCTTGAACAGGGCCGTGTGCCTCACAAAGGAGACACCTGCAGGGTGGTTATGCCCCCCCGCAGCCGGGATTCACGGGTGCGCTGATGTCATTGCTGCAGCTTGGACCATCTCTCTGTGAAGGCTCTGCTTCCGCTTACTCAGGCTTGCTTGTGTAACTCTTCTATATTTTGTTTCTATCTTTTTTTTAAAAAAATATTGTTATTGATTTCAGAGAGAGGAAGGGCGAGGGAGAGAGAGATAGAAACATCAATGATGAGAGAGAATCATTAACCGGCTGCATCGTGCACGCCCCCTACTGGGGATTGAGCCTGCCACCTGGACATGTGCCCTTGACCAGAATCGAACCTGGGACCCTTCAGTCGCAGGCTGACGCTCTATCCACTGAGCCAAACCGGCTAGGGCTTGTCTCCATCTTTGCTTCAGTTCAATCACTGTTTTGTTTCCTTCATGTCCTAAGCTTGCTCTCACCTGTTCAGCTCCCACTCCACCTTTATTCTCTCTAAGTCTATTCACCCTCAGATCTTACTATACAAAAATTTTCTAAGTCACTATTTTCTTGTTGAAATGGGAGAGATAATCTAGTTGGATAGGGTTGTGTTTTTTCTTGTCAGCATTAAAGTCCATTGACCCATGAGTGAATGTATTGCTTTGGGTCCAAGCAGCTGTGGAACATAAACATGGCTGCCTGTGGCTACTGTATCAACAGAGACTTTGTGTGGGGTACTCTTTATTAAAAATATATATTTTTACTGATTTTTAGAGAGAGAGTAAGATCGATGCAAGAACAAGGCATCGATAAGCTGCCTCCTGCATACCCCCCACCGGTGATGGAGCCCGCAGCCCAGGTACGACGCCCAGGGTATGGGGTAGTTACTCTTAAAAGGTTAAGACTGAGATGTCAAGTAAACTAATATACTATCTTGAGAAGTGCTGACATTTTATGTTTTGGAATCACTTGGAAGAATATTCTCTATGTTTTCAGTACCTGAGCATAAAGAGTTTGAGGAATCCATGTGGCACATTGATGTTGACTTTTTTCCCCTCTAGCTTTGTAATCACACTCACTATGTTGCTTAGCAACTCTGCAGCATTATCTTCAAACCGAATGTAACTTGAAATACATGAGAAATGGAAATTGGAGAAATGTGATTCTTAGGAAGTGATATTATTTCAAGTTACTGTCAACATAACATGCTATTACAAGACCATACAATACAGAATGCTTCTTGGCTTTTTTGAGTTAATAACAAAAGCACAGCGAACATTGAGTCACTTTAATTATTAGTAATAGAAATGTGATGGCCATAGAAAGCCTTTCAGCCAGCTTTTCACATCCTTTATCTAAGTCGTCCCAAGAAGAAGAACAAAACCAAACCCTAAATTACATATTATTTTTGTTCTTTGAAAATTGTTCATAAAGGCAAAAAAGTGTGGCATTATTTTTTTTTAGTAATACAACGCCATTATCATTTTATTCCCCTTTTCAAAATTTAGGCAATGCTTTGCAAAAGGATTACTAGGAATCGAGAGCTCTTAGTGCTAAGAAGGAAGGAAAAATGGGGCAGAGAGGGAAATATCAGTTACTCTGTCAGCAACATTGATTGAAAGCCTGTCCTCTAGGCACAATGCTACAGTAATTACTAGTGAGACAGGAAGAATTTAGAAAAACCGAGAGATATATTAAGCTAATGTTCGTATTGCTGGCGATATGAAAAACTAAGTGTGAAGAATTTGCATCAAGACCTATGTGATTTCCAAACATTTAAAGACTTTTCTCACTTTGAAAATAAACACTGACCCAAATGTCTAAATATGACAAGGATTCATGTGTGTGAGTCCTTGAAAAGTGGATATTGAGTCCAGAGAAATATCACTTTTTTTTTTCTGATGAAATTTCCAGTGTCCTTAAGTTAGAGCAGTGTGGCTTTTAACTTTTGAGGGATAAGGACCACTTCAAAAATTTGATTGAAACCATGGGTTTTCTTCCTAGAAAAATATAGATATTTAAAAACAACATTTTGCAGAGTTTTCAGGGTCTGTAAAACTATAGGAGCATCCATGAAACTGAGATACAAAATTAAAACCCTGATTCTAGAGGGCATGTTCTTAGTGGATGTAGTGGGAAGTGGCCAAAAAAAAAAAAAAAAAAAGGGGGGGGGGAAGGGGGGGAAAATCACATAATCTTGGGAACGAGAGGTAAGGGGGTTAAATTTAGAGTGTCTGGGGCTAAATACTCTCAAACTAAGGATTTCCTATCACCTACTTTTCTCTTTTCTCTTTAACCACTATTAGACTCTTGCTAATTTCTCTACAAGTTGCATAAAAAAATTAGAACCCTGGCTGGTGTGGCTCAGTTGGTTGGAGCATCATCCTGTACACCAAACGGTTGTGGGTTTGATTCCAGGTCAGGGCACATACCTAGGTTGTGGGTTCAATCCCCAGTCAGGGTGCATATAGGAGGCAGCTAATAGATGTTTTTTTCTCTCTCTCTCAAAATCAATTAAAAAAATTAAAACTCTGTCTCTGCCTTTATTTAGCTTATTAACCTTGGACAATCAGTTAATCCTTCTTAACCTCTGTTTCCTAATCTGTAAAATGGAGATAATACTTAATTCAAAAAGTACCATAAAATTAAGTGAGATAACATATATAAAGCTCAAAGGAATCCCTCAAATGATATGCATTATCTTATTTACTAACGTGTTCCAAGATTTTGTATCTATTTCAGGGTTCACTTGTAGGCATATAATTATTTAGTCAGAAAATTCCTAAAGATAAGACAAAAGTGTTGCCTAAAATGAATTTTTGTAAAAATTCCCCTAAATAACATGTGTTTTGGCTTATTTATTGGAAATGAAGTGGTTAATACATTTGAGTTAATATTATTATAAGATGGAAAAAGCTTTGCTAGAAAAAAATTAACAGAAGATATTAGAGATAAATGTTTAAACATTAAGCTATCTTGGTATATTTTTCATATTATTAGATCAAAATGAACTTTATTTTAGAGGTAAGTTGTATTTCAGTTTCAACACATACCACACTACATCTTGGTCTTTAAGATTTGTTAATGAAAATAGCAAAAAATGATGTATAATATACAATTGTATTAATATAATATTATTGACATTGCAGAGTGAAGATGAAGCAGATATATCTGTCATTGCCCAGAACAAGAAATGCTTTGACAACGATATTGTATGTTCTAAAAGTGTTTTGATTTCAGTTGGGGACACTGAAATTTACCTGAATGATACTCCTGACAAAGAGGTTAGTGAATTATTTCTTTTAGGATCATTACAACTTGTACTAAGGATACTGAAAATAAAATATAAACAATTAGGCTACTTTTTCCCTGTAAATGGTTACTAGATTTTGAATTTTCTTGGCTATTTTTATGTGGCTACAGTAAGTCATACTTGACTTTGTCTCTTTTGGTTACACTCTAATTCCCCATATTCTAATTCTTTTATCTTTTCTTCATTCCCATGGTTATCACTCTGGCTTAGCAACAGTCACCTATACCTAGAGTACTTCAACATGTTCCCCACTAAACTCCCGATGGCCTCTAATCGATCCTGCCACACTGCAGTCAGGGTGGTTTTCCTAAAATGGAAATCTAATCTGTCACTCCAGTGCTTCAAAACTTTAAGTGACTTCCATTTCCTTACAAATCCAATTTTCACCCATAACCTATCTGACCACTGCCACCTCTCCTTACCTACTTCTCATCACTTTCTGCTTCTGGCCCAGGTTCCAGAAGGTGGGGCTTTTATCAGTTCTCCAAGGGCTCTGTGTGCTTCTCTCACTTCTGTTTCTTCCTAACTATCATTGCTCATACCTGGAACAACCTTCAACCTTTCCATTAACTTATTCTTATGTGACAGGTCTCATTTTGTCTCTTTCAGGATCTCCTCTTCATGTATCCTACTTTAGTGAAATTAGGAGTGTAGTTGTCTGTCTTCTCTATTTGTCTATGAGTTATGTGAGAACTGGAACCACTGTCACCCTGTTCATTCTTGCATTCTGGAGCCTGCCCAGTTTGAAAGAATGAATACATTTCATTCATTCATTCATTCATGCTTATGTCTACTATATATCAAAATCTGTGTTAATTATTGAGATTGAAACAGTGAAAAGTCACTATGCTTTCACTGTTAAGGATATTTTCTTAGGTGAGGAATATATTCAACTAAGTAAGGATGTGTAGTGTGATGTGTTATGCATGGCATGAATATGTACAGGATAGTATGGGAACCCCTGGGAAAAAGACCTAAACCAACCTCGGGTGTTTAGGGTAGGTGTTAAGAGCATAGACTCTGAAGTTAGTCAGTACTCAACTTGGAATCCCTACTCTATCACCTGCTAGCTGTGTCACTCTGGGCAAACTGTAGCTCTTCCATTTGTAAATTTGGGGTGATTCTACTTCTTAAGTTCATGTGAAGATTAAACTAAATAATGAATTTCAAGAAATGGCTCCTCTCCTCTTCTTTATCCTCCTTTATTTTTGAAGACTCAGAGACATGTTCTGGATGTAATGATTTGAACTGCGTCTTAAAGGATGAGCAGGTATTAGCCAGGTAAAGAGAGAGAGTAGGAAGGCAATCAATATAGAAGAAAGAACCAGAGTTGAAGGATAAAATGGCATGTTTAAAGAACTCCAAGTGGTTACGTTTAGTTGAAGTGTTTGGGGACACTGGAGGGAGGGTATGGCAAAGGGACTCAGGGAGAAGTATCCAGATTGACTTTAATGCAGGGGCCATGAGGACAGGGGCAGTAGACAAAGAGGCTGGTTCCAGATCATGGAAGGTCTCGAATGGTGTAAGACATTTGAACTTATTTTATAAGTAAGAAATTTTGGAGTAGAGAAATGACATGATTGGACATATGGACCTTAAAAAGTATCCTCTGAGATTTTAGAACAGTGTTTCTCAAAGTTTGGCCTACAAAATTTCTGCATCTAAAATATCTATATATATAAAAGCCTAAGCTACTGAACGACTGTTCGACTGTTTGACCGGCAGCTATGACACATAATGACCACCAGGGGGCAGACGCTCAATGCACAGGCATGAAACCATGGAGCAGACTAATGAATCTCAGAGGGAAGCAGGGAGGGGGGAGGGCGGGAAGAGATTAACCAAAGATCTTACATGCATACTAGAGGCCCGGTGCATGGATTCATGCACTGGTGGGGTCCTTCGTCCTGGCCTGTGGGGATCGGGCCAAATTTGTGCACCGGGCCTCTGACATCCCCTGAGGGGTCCCGGATTGCGAGAGGGCACAGGCCAGGCTGAGGGACCCCACTGGTACACCAATCTGTTCACTGGGCCTCTAGTTTATTAGAAAAGGGGGTTCCTGGGTTCACCTTGGTAATGAGAATGGTTGAGGTTGAGAATGAAAATCTATTTTTAATGGTGCCCCAAATTGTTTTGCATACCTAAGTTTGAGAACCAGTGCCCTAGAACAGGGATGGGGAACATCTGGCTTGTGGACCATATAAGGCCCTCAAAATCATTCGGTCTGACTCTGCTAAGGCATTAGGGGTGAGTTATTTAAATATTTGACCAAATATAGCAGGTTAATTTCTAAGTGATAATTTTGTATGGCCCATGAATGATGTTATAAATATCTAAATGGCCCTTGGCAGAAAAAGGTTCCCCACCCCTCCCCTAGAACATAGCTTACATCTCAGTCAGAAACATTGAGACATTGAGACCAGCCAGGCAGCTCTCAAGCTTTGGACAAAACAGAGTTTCTATAATCATGTTGACATCCTTTTGTAGTAATTACTACAGTTTGCTATAACCATCAACTAGATATTCATTTATAGATGAAGGTTCTCTCTAAGAACAAGGATGTGTTTAAAAAAAAAAAAGAAACCTTAAGAGAAAATAATGCTTTTATAAAGACAGTTTAACACATTTTTGAAGTGGTAATTACAGCTCTGTGTAATTTTCAAATCCAATTTTCACCCATAGGCAGGTGATGAGGAAAGGTCATAAAGATAATTTGACCATAAAAAATCCCCCACTAATATTGTTCTCGAACATCAAAAGTGAAAATAAGTACCATTTACTTTAAGGCAAATGAATTGCTCATCTAGCCAAAGAAAATAAACCTCTTTTTATTCCCCAATAAATGCTCATTTCTACTTTTATTAAAAACTAGAGGCCTGATGCACGAAATTCATGCAAGAGTAGGCCTTCCTTCTGGCTGCCGGCACCAGCTTCCCTCTGGCACCCGGGTCACAGGCTGACTTCCCTCTGGACACCTGCAGGCACCCAGGACCCAGGCTGGCTTCCCTCCAGCTCCAGCTTTGTCTGGAATGACGTCCAGAAGGACGTCCGGTCTAATTAGCATATTACCCTTTTATTATTATAGATGTAAGATATAAACTTTTTATAAATTTAACCTGTAGTTTAAAAGTTGTAATTCTTCACATTCATTTTATATTTATTTTTACTTTCTAATTGACCTTAGAGAGAGCAAGAAAGAGAGAGAGTGGGAGAGAGAAACATCAATCAGTTGCTTCTCATACTTTCCCTGACCGAGGATGGAACCTACCACCTTTTGGCATACAGGACAATGCTTCAACCAAGTGAGCCACACCAGCCAGGGTTAATTCTTTACATTTATAACATCACTAGAGTTAGTGTAAAGTGCTGTGATTCTCACCTAAAGTGGAGTTCTCTATTTTGGGCAATTCATAATACCATGCTCTCTGAGAAGCATTCTTCCTTTCTAATCTGAAACAAAAGGAATATGCATCTCCTTTTGATCAGAGACGATTGTTGTGTGGTAGTAACCTGTCCTGTCTAATAAAAACTGTCCTGCAGGCAAATAGAGAAGATGTACTTTTACATCAGGATAATTAATGCAGAACCAACCTGAAGGAAGTCTAATAAGTTGCCTTATCCAAAAATTCATTTTATGTTCTAATGATATGTCAGTCAGTCAAGGAACTTTAATAGGAAAATTTTCAGAAGCGTATCTCATGATTGAAATGGAGCCATAAGCCACATTAGATGCTTTACTTGTTGCTGATCAGGCTGGAAGGTGAGAGCCATGAACAGGCCAATACAGGAAGGTGCTAAAAATTAATGAATCAGGGCTTGATCTAGAACCTGAAGATACTGCCATGAGTTGACAAAGTACATTTTTCAAGGAGCTGACAATCAACTGAGGGGAAGACAGATACTAAAACTGCAAACAAATCAGTAGCAGAAAGGTACTGAAAAGTGTAATCAAAACAATAGAAATAGGTTTATGGCAGAGATTGACTGGGGGCCAGGGCAGGCTACACATTTTATGAGCCTAATGAAAAATGAAAATGCGGGCCCATTGTCAAAACAGGAACATGTTTTCCTTTCTCTTGTAGTTTTCCCTTGACCTATCATGGTATTTTTCCCCTCTATTATTCATCAAGAGGCCTGGTGCATGGATTCGTGCATTGGTGGGGTCCCTCAGCTTGGCCTGAGCCCTCTCGCAATCTGGGATCCCCCAAGGGGTGTAGTAGTGTGCGAAGCGGCAGGTGGCCTGGGAGGAGCCTGAGCCCAAGCTAGGCGCTGTGTCAACCCACTCATCCTGGCCCCGCTGTGCCTGCCACCACCACTAGGTAGCGCTGCCATGGAGAGAGGCTTGTGCCTCCATAGCTGCACTTGCCAGCCATGAGCCCAGTATCTGGCATCCATCGATCAGCTGAGTGGCGCTCCCACTGTGGGAGTGCACTGACCACCAGCGGGTAGCTCCTGCATTGAGCGTCTGCCCCCTGGTGGTCAGTGTGCATCATAGCGTCCAGTCAAACGGTCATTCGGTTGTTTGGTCACTTAGGCTTTTATATATATAGATGTATATATAGATGCCTTTCTCACTTGGGCACAAGGATACTCCCAGGTTGAGTTCAGACCCTCAGAGCCACCCAGGGCCTTGCCCCTAACTTCAGCTTGGCACTTGGGAGTAGAAAGAAATGAGGTTAGGTAAAATCCATTAACAATATGTAGGTTACACAGTATCTACTGTTATATCCAATACACTGAACACTTATAAGTATGAGTTTCATCTAAGAGACTGAAAACTCTTATGGATATGATTAAGTTTATTTAATCTGTCCTATGGAATATTTATAAGTGTTTACCATGGTGTAGTATTTCTAAAGTATGCTTTTGTTATTACTTGGGGGTGAGAATAATAAATAACCAAAAGATTGCATATCTCCTTCATAATTTTTATTTTGCTCTGGAAATATTTGTCTTACTTAATTTGATGTAACAATGTAATTTTGAAATTATTAGATGAGTTATTTTCAGTGTCAGATTCAATGTAATCTTTTATAGGGAATAGACCCTGTTCATAAAGATCACTGTATATTCTCACTAGACTTGCAGTGGTTCTCAACCTTCCTAATGCCGCGACCCTTTAATACAGTTCCTCATGTTGCAGTGACCCCCAACCATAAAATTATTTTCATTGCTACTTCATAACTCTAATTTTGCTACTGTTATGAATTGTAATGTAAATATCTGATATGCAGGATGTATTTTCATTGTTCGCGACCCACAGGTTGAGAACCTCTGCAGAGGCTAAGGGCACTAAATTTTCCCAATGTGTTCCATCTCTAGGTTCTTCCTACTGTTATCCTTCCTAACATAAAACTTATTTTCTTTTAATATGCAAATATGATCTGTCACTTTCCTCTTCAAAAGCCTCTATTCAGTACAATTTGTCCATGGAATAACAGCCCTTGTCCTATGGGAAATGAGGCTGCAAAGGGTCTCAGGTTACACTTGTCCCAGAATCCATGCTCTATCCTTTGGTGCTCTCCTTAGTCCTGACCAAATCTTGAACTTCCCTGCCTCTAAGTCCCTATTCAGGTGATTTCTTTGGCTTGGAATAATTTCTTTCTGCATTCTCATTTCTGGCCCTCTGTAATTTCTATGTATGGCCTCTTGCAGATCAGTTCGTAATCCACCCCTTGCAAGAAGCCTTCCTCAGTCCCCATTTTCTCTTTCTCACTCTTTCATATTTGTGTGTGTGTGTACATATACATACACACACTTTATGCTTTTATTTTCCAATTATGTATGTTTGTAGGTAAAGTAATATACTTTTAGCACTCAGTCATATTTATTCATCGTCAATATAGAATTTCTGAGTCAGTTGGTATATTGTCTTAATTTATTCTATGTCCATGCTCTTGGTCATGCTTTTTTCTATAACTGAAATACCTTTTCCTTTTGGCTCATTTATCCATGTTGAACCCATTCAGCAGTTTGTGTCTCATAACCAATTTTATGTGTTTCCTATTTTATGCATTTGTTTTGTCTTTTACTATAGAATTCAGAAAGAAGGGATGAGCAAAAATACTAGTATATAGATACTTATTAGTAAATAGTAATTTAATGTTTACATTTTGAGAACAATGAATTTACTTTTTTAAAATCATTATTATTATTTCTAAAGAAACGATCAGGTTTTTTTCTGGAAAATGAACCTACATACCAGCTTTGGAAGGCAGGTTACTACATGGTGGTATACTTTCCAGACAAAGATATCACTATTCTTTGGGATAAAAAGACAACCATTCATATCAAAATTGGACCGCAGTGGAAGGTAGGTCAACCTACTTGGTAGGTAAATCCAAATGAGATGCAAAATATGAAATTATATGCACCTTTTAATGTTTTGTGGAAATAAAATGATTAATGTATTTTTTTAAAGAAATGGGTTATATTTTTAGAATTACTAACTCATATTTCAGTGAAGAACCACTTTACCAACTAAAGTATATTGTTGTATACAGTTCTTTTTGTCTTTAACCTTACAGTATCCAGTTTTCCAAAACTACTTAGGTCAGCTTCTTTCTTCCCACCCCCTTCAGCATGGTTTTGTGATATGTTTGTAATACAGTTTGATTCATTAGTTACAATCTGCACTCCATCTTTCCCTCCATATTCTGGATCTATTTTTAAATTTATATATAGTTAAATTATTTTTAAAAAGTAAAAAAAAAACTACTCTTATGATTTACAATCGTACAGATTTTAACAAACAACTGGGGTTATGTATCTACCACCACAGTCTTATATAAAGCAAATCCATCAACTCCAAAATTTCTCCCAGGTTGGCTCTTTACTGCCAACTCCTACCTCTATTCCCTAAGCTTTGGCCACCACTGATCTATTTTCCATTCCTAGAGTTTTGCTTTTTCTGGATATAATGTAATATAAATGAAATAATGCAATCTGTAATCTTTTGGGTCTGGCTTCTTTGATTTGACAAAATACATTTAAGATTCATTTATATTGTTGAATGAATTAATAGTTTGTTCCTTTAGTCTACTGAGTAGTATTCTGTTGTATAGATGTACCTGTTTGTTTTATCCATTCATGATTTACTATTCAATCTTGGATGCTTACCATTTTGGTAATTATATTTAAGTTGTTTTAAACATTGTCTTCTATTACATATTTTATTAAACATTATTAAATGTTTATTATTTTAAATATTTAAAATTTTATTTAAGTAGTTTAAATTTATATATTGTTTTTTGACATATTGATGTATTTATAAGAATTCAGATTATCTGAAATTGAAATTGAGACATGGATATAATTTGTGGTAAATACGGAAAAAATGGTAACAACATATCCTCATAAAACTATAAAAAATATACATATTTAAAAATATTTCAATATGTTGTAAATTTAAGATATGATTGTACATTGAAGTCATTTTTTTTTCTTAAGTGAGAGAAAGCCCCCAAATCTATTCCTTGGTGTTTGCTGGTTTCTTGCATTTCTTTAATGAAGTTGACATAATTTCATAATGGTCATATGTCTTTAACTATTTTCCTCTGCCATTTTTCATCATGTATCCTCCTTTCCCTACTTCCTGGAAACAAATTAACCATTTTGTTTTCTCCTCCCCCC
>NW_005371324.1:8132952-8151965 GCF_000412655.1 Myotis brandtii
TCCCCCCACCTCCACCCTGCCCTGCCCCCAATGGTGGATTGTCCAGTCTTTAGATAAACGTAGTGGCTTCTGAGAGCAGAGACACTGTGGTCAGCAGTGGCCTGGCAGCTGTAATCCTAGGGTTATTGTCAGCCTTGCTGAAGACACGGACAGTCTGCTTCATCATTAATGAAGGGCTACAGTCCACCCTTCAGTACACCAAGAAAGTTCAGTTTGCTTAATTTTTAAAATTTTAAGGAGGATTTCCATGGTTTATGAAAAATTCTTCCCTGTATTCTTAGTCCATCTCCTTTCCCTCAGAGTAAAATTTTACACATTATTTGAGAAAATGCAGTGGGTATTGTTGATGTGAATAATCCATATGGTACTTTCAATAATAATTTCACCCATAATGATTTTTATAAAATTAGGTACAATTTAGATTTTAGTCATTGTATCTCTTGATGGCATGATATAGGAATATTAAAGTTAAGTTTTTCTTATATTTTTAATGTTTTGGCTTTTCAGTCTAATAGGAAGAAAAATAAATTATTTTATTGTTTCAACATTTATAGTGTTACAAAACCTTAAATATGTCAGGAGGTGGGGCTTTCATCATTAAAATTTTATGTAAATATGAATACACACAAGTGTAATGTTTGTATTATCCTTTTCCAAGTTACTTATTCTATTGGGTTCATCAATGCTAAAACATTGGTAAGTGTGGAAAGATAAAAATTTGGGGGATGGTAGAACATTTTTGAGAATTTAAAAATAATTGTTAAATATAATTAGCTAGGTATGAAACTCCACCTTTTTGAAACATATTATAAATGGTTATTGAAGCAATTCTTAAAATGTCTATCTTGAATATTTAAAATATTTTAGTTACTATGTTTCCTTAAATGTTAAAGTGAATATAGAATGTTTTTTTAGTAATTTTCTTTTATTTTAGAACAAAATATCAGGCTTATGTGGAAACTTTGACAAATGTACTTCAAATGACATGACCACATCTAATAACATAGAAGTGAGAAATGCCCAGGTGTTTGGAGATAGCTGGGCATTAGGACAGGTAAGTTGAATATATATCTTAGAACTAAATAATTTTATTCTTATGGGAACATTTCTCTAGGTAATACTATTTTTATGTAATATTCGTATAGTAACTCACATTGGACAAAGCTTTCACATTTGTCTTTTCATATAATTCTTGTGACTACCATGCAATGTAACAGGCATTGTCTTCATGTTATAACTGGAGAAACTGAGGCTGAAGGAGGTTAAATTATTTGTGTATTAGACAAATATTATGAAAGATTATATTAGGAAGGGTGAGTCTGGAGAATTCAAGAAAGTAGTCTTCTGTCTTCGTGGCTTATTGGATAGATGAGGGTACTCTTCCCCGAGGCAGGACAGAGTGGAGAGTGGGTGGTAGGGGACGGTGAGCACAGGACAATGGTGCAGAGATAAGTAGGTTGGGATATGGTGAGAGGGAAGTGACAGAGATATTTTTGTGAAGATGCCCAGTTTTTAAATTCAGTAAAGAGATCCGGGCTGGAAATAGATTTGGCAGTTACAAGTGTATTCAGGGTGTTGAAGCCATGAGAAGTGAATAGAAGGTGGAAAAGAGGAGTTGGAAGGTCTAGGTTTTCAAAGAAGGAAGGGTGAAGGAGAATGGGGAGTAGCAGCCAATGAGGAAACTCCCCAGAAAATGGTGCCACCAAAATCAAATGAGGAGAGACATTTAAAAAGGGCAAAGTAATAAACAGAATCAAAGGTAGCAAAGAAGGTCAAGTGAGACGAAGACTGAGAAACTGCCTTTATATTTAGCAATGAAGAGACTATTGATGACCTTGCCCAGGGCGGTGTCAGGGATGTAGATTAGAAGAGGCTGAGACCACATTGTTGAGTATATGGGCAGTGAGCCTGCTGACACGAGTATGTACAACTCCTCAGAGGATGGCATGCGACAGAAATGAAAGAGGTGAAAATTAAAGGGAAGAGAATCCTTTGCTCATGTAATGATCTTAATCATTTAAATGCTGCATTTAAGACAATTGGAAAATTATTTACCTGTACTGTCTCTAATAGTCCTATGATTTTATTTTATTTTTAATTTTATTTTATTGTTTAAAGTATTACAGATAGTAGTACGTATGTCTCCTTTCTTTTTCTTTCCCAATTGACCTTCCCCCGGCCTACCCTACCCCATAGCACATGCCCTCACCCCACCCCGCCAGTGTCTTGTGTCCATTGTTTATGCTTATAGGCATGCATACAAGTCCTTCGGTTGATCTCTTACCTCCCCCGCCTCACCCAAACACTCCTATGATTTTAATAGTATGTTTGGTTGTTTTCAAAAATAACGCATGCTATGAACATTGAGCTGGCTGAGCACTGTGCTTTAGGTACAGCCTGTCTGGCAGAATGAGGATATATTAGCTGTGTTTGTCATGGATGCAGTAAGCATTGGTTACTCTGGTTTCTGCTTCACAGATCACCCCTAAAAACTTCCTTTTCTTCCTTAACATTTTCCGCAGTGTGAAAACGCACATGAATTATTTAAACCCTGTGAGGCACATCAGAACAAATTTCCTTATGCCAAGAAAGAATGCTCCATTTTGTACAGCGATGTTTTTGCTCCTTGTCGCAATGTGGTAAATGAATACTTTACTAATCTTCACATTTGAATGAGTATTGTTGCATTTATAACACTGAGACAAAAAGTTTAGCTACCCATGGTTAGGAAGACAAATTTGGTAGTTTGTTTTTTCTGTAAAAGTGATGCATTTAGTTGATTTACTCTCTCCCCACACCATCTTATTTAACAGCATGCATTTGCAAGAATCTCTACTTGTTTATGAAGCATTTCTTTGCATACATCATCAAAGCCATAAAAGATTGATCAAAGCTGCATTTGTTTTTCTTCAGAGAATATTGCAAATAGGCATGCTCTTCCTCAACCCCTACTATAGTTTAAAAGTATTTCTAGTAGCACATTTAAAATGGTTTTAGAAGTGTATCACAAGATGGAATGTAACTTATTTAGAAATGTAATTGCTTAAGATATCCATAAAAGTCAAGTAAAAGTACCCTGGGTAACAGAACTTTTTAAATGCCATGTGCATATGTTGAAATTGTATTGGTATGTTAATCCCATTACATGTTTTGCTAGTTCTTTGATCTTACATTTGCCTAATCAATTTCTTTCTCCTGTGAGCACTATAGAGGTTTGAGATATTGAGGACTCTCTAGGTGCCAGTGATAAGCTGATAATATCAAATTTTATAAATCAACTAGTTAGTTTTTCCTTAGAATTTTCCTCAATTATAGTTAGTAGCTACTGAAATTGATTGTTTTTTACCTCATTTTTCAGATTGATGTTACTTCTTTTGCCAAAAATTGCCATGAAGACACTTGTAACTGTAATCTCGGTGGGGACTGTGAATGCTTATGCACAAGCGTAGCAGCGTATGCATATAAGTGTTGTCAGGAAGGGGTATCGGTCCACTGGAGATCCTCTACTGTTTGTGGTGAGTATCCCACTTAGAACATCATCATTCGGTGGGAACATCATAAGGAGATCATATTAATTGTCTTCTCATAGAACTAATACCATAGAACTCATGGAAATAGAATTGCTTTAAGATGACTAAATTGTATATTCCTTTGAGAATGCAGATAGATTTTAGTATAGCTAAAGCAATTACAAACAGAAACATTTGAGATAATGTTTTCTGTTCTGTGTTTGACTGTTGTCACTTCAACATGTGAACTATAATTTATTTATATGCCATCCTCAGGTAAGGTGTTTATTCCTCTATTCCTCTGATGGCTATGAAGTTTCTCTGTTCTGATTATAAGAAACATATTTCTTAAAACATCATTTTGAATTGCTTTTAAATTTGACTCTAAACTTATTATGTACTTGTGTAGATGGTTAGTCTGCTGAAGACTTTATATAATGATGTCACTTCAGTGTTCTTTTGCTTGGTCATTGATAAACACATGGCAATATCTTGCACACATTTAGGTAAGTGGTCAGATTCCTATGTAGTTTAATATTTCTTCTTTTTTTTCTTTTAGCACATGATTGTGACTATTTCAATGAAGGTATGTGACAGTTAAAGAATATCACTATAGTATTGTATTAAATATATCTTCAGATTAAAAGTTTTTGGACAACTTTGCTGGAACAAAGTATGAGTAGTTCATAATTTGGTTTGTAATTCAATAAAAGCCTTTGCCTTCTGAAATGTATCTAAATTTCTAAGTATTTGTGTTAAAATTTATTCCCTGGAAAATAAAAAGAGGGTATTACCATCTTCTCAGCACATAGGAGGCCCTCAATAGTTTTTGAATGGTATGACTAAGTGAATGATTGAACTTAGCTAATTTTTTTGGTAAAATGAAGGAGAGACATAGACCAAATGCATACCTTTTACCATTAGGTATAAAAATGAACATTATGCAAACTTTTATTATGTTGTAGAAAAGAGAAACAAATTATAGATGTAATAATAATAATAATAGAAGGAATTTATATAGTCATAAGTTAGGGCACAAATAATTATTTAAATATTATAAGAATGAGAACATATTAATTTAATAATAATAATGAAAATCTCCTAGCTCCAAAAAGCATCCACATTTGCAGTAAGAAGTCTAGCAGATGGTGCTGGCTGTTACTAAGTTATAGAAGCTCTGAGACAAAATTATATTCTCAGTGAAAGCACCAGAGGTTGGCAGATTGGAGCCTGCTTTTTGTCAAACCTGTTTAATGAGGAAGGCGCAGCCACTTAACACTAATTTCAGAAAAGTACAATGATCCAGGAGGTGTCTATTTTGTCAGTGACTGGACAAAATATGAACCCATGGTGGAAAGAATAGAGTAATAGTTGTAGGAAACACTAAGCCACTCAAAAACAACCACAACCAAGCAACCAATCAAAGGCATATTTGGTGCTTTATTGAGCCAGAGAGAAGTTGTCAACTACAATACAAAGGAACAGAAAATTTTAGAGAAATAGAGATGATAAATTAAAAAGAAAATAAATATTTTAGTGTTTGGTTGTTTACATACAGTTATGGAAGTTTGATAGAGGAAACAATCAAACATTAAAAATATTCTGTGATAGTTAAAAAAAAAAATATTTCCTGTTCAGGATTTAAAACACACCCATACTCCACATCAATCCTTTGGAATTCATGTTTAAAATGAGACTGATTGCCTAATATTTATAACAGTAATAATAACAATAGTTTTTATTGTATTAGCTACTTTATAATTTAAGCTTCTAAATATGCTTGTACTATATACATTGTTATTAACACTTTGTAGAGGAGGTATTTGAAGAACAGAAGGGTAAATAATTTGGCCAAAGTCACTTAGCCAAAATGCGGTAAACTGGGATTTGTAAGCAATCTGAGTTCAGAACCAAGGAGCTGGACCTCCATGCTACACTGCCTAGTGTCTGGTTAACACATCCCAGTCTAAGAATGATCACCACACGTTGTTATCATACACTCTGCACAATGTACACAGATACCGATTAAAGAAAACACTCCACAGACAACAGTATGATGGTTACCAGAGGGAAGAGGGTGGGGGTAGTAGGGGGCTATATACATATATATATATATGGTGTTAGAAGATGATTTGACTTTGGGTGGTGGGCACACAATGCAATATGAAGATCATGTATCATAGAAATGTACACCTGAAACCTATATAATCTTATTAACCAGTGTCACCCCAATAAAAAGGAAAAAAAAGACAAAAGAAAACACTCCAATAACTTCTTCACTTAAGCATTCCTGCCTCACACAGTTCTGCTGTGAGAGTCTCCACCTGTGCCTTGTACTTTCTCATGTTCCTTCTGGAGCCCTTGGATCCAGAAGCAGAATTTTCTGAGAATTGACTTTCAGCCTCTTCTTACTTCGGACATTTTCCTTTCTGTCAACAAGTCTGTGCACATCTACTGATGGTTCTTTCCTCTAATGTGTTACACATTCTTCAAACCCATTCTTTTAGTTTCATTTTTAATAATATTGGTCATATTCAGAGGGTGAACATGAGGCATTTGGCTTTCATGGGACACTGATGGACTCAATGAAGTGACAGGGGAGTCTATTCTCTATGATTAAAGTAACAGGGAAAAGAATCAATCTGCATCGGAGAGTAAGAGTTTGTGAAAATAATGCAATAGAATGGATGCTTGACGGGAATATAATATTGTTGATAGTAGTACAGAAAAATAATTTAAAATGATTATTCTTAATTTTTTTCATTCCAAATGATTTCAGAGCTATTGTAAATTTGCCTACTCTTCTTTGGGTATTCATAGCTGACATACTTCTCTATTTACTTATCGCACCATGGACACTATCTTATTAAAATTCTTAATTATTATTTAAGACATGCAGAGATAAATAATTGTGGTTCTGTTACAGGAAAATTTTTTTTTTTTAATTAAATCTTTATTGTTCAGGTTACATTTGTTGTTCTTTTTTTCCCCCCCATAACTCCCCTCCTCCCAGTTCCCGCCCCACCCTCCGCCCTCACTCCCCACCCACTGTCCTCATCCATAGGTGCACGATTTTTGTCCAGTTTCTTCCCGCATCTCCCATTCCCCTTTCCCCCCCAAGAATAGTCAGTCCATTCCCTTTCTATGTCCCTGATTCATTATAATCACCAGTTCATTCTGTACATCAGATTATTTATTCACTTGGTTCTTAGATTCACTTGTTGATAGATGCATGTTTGTTGTTCACAATTTGTATCTTTACCTTTTTCTTCTTCCTCTTCTTAAAGGATACCTTTCAGCATTTCGTATAATACTGGTTTAGTGGTGATGAACTCCTTTAGCTTTTCCTTATCTGTGAAGCTCTTTATCTGACCTTCAATTCTGAATGATAGCTTTGCTGGATAAAGTATTCTTGGTTGTAGGTTCTTGGTATTCAGCACTTTGAATATTTCTTGCCATTCCCTTCTGGCCTGCAAAGTTTCTGTTGAGAAATCAGCTGACAGTCGTATGGGTATTCCCTTGTAGGTAATTGAGTCTCTTTCTCTTGCTGCTTTTAAGATTCTCTCTTTGTCTTTTGCTCTTGGCATTTTAATTATGATGTGTCTTGGTGTGGTCCTCTTTGGATTCCTTTTGTTTGGGGTTCTCTGCGCTTCTTGGACCTGTAAGTCCATTTCTTTCACCAGGTGGGGGAAGTTTTCTGCCATTATTTCTTCAAATAGGTTTTCAATATCTTGCTGTCTCTCATCTTCTGGCACCCCTATTATTCTGATGTTGGTACGCTTGAAGCTGTCCCAGAGGCTCCTTACACTATCTTCGTATTTTCGGATTCTTTTTTCATTTTGCTTTTCCGGTTGGGTGTTTTTTGCTTCTTCGCATTTCAAATCTTTGGCTTGATTCTTGCGCTCCTCTGGTCTGCTATTGGGTGTAATATTCTTTATTTCCGACCGTGTATGCTTAATTTCTAGTTGTTTCTTTATCATAGCATCGAGGGTCTCATTAGTTTTCGTGAGGCTCTCCAGAAGTTTATTGCAAGCCCTCAAAATTGCGTTTTTTAGCTCTATATCCTCCATTTCTGTCATGTTTTTTTGTCTCCGCATTTTTTATGCTTTCTTGGTGCACCCCCTAGTGGTCTTTGTGCGCAGTCTTGTTCTAGTTGAGCCTTGATTGTTGTAGTTAATACTAGAGGGATTTGACCACCAGGCCGACTGGCTGTGTGAATCAGCTGTGTCTGCCGCGGAAAACTTCTGTCCTCTGGGGAGGTGCTAATCTAGCCTTTGCCTGAGGCGATCTGGCAAATGGCTCTGCGCAGGGCTTGGGCGGGGCGGGCTCAACAGGGCGGGCGGGCGGAGGGAGCGGTTATGGCCCCTCTCAGTCCCGTTCCCAGAGGCTCTGCTTCTCAGAACCCCCGGAACCGCTGCAAACCTCGGAGGGAAAGCTGCCTTCCAACTGATGCCAGACACTCCCGCTTCTCCCGTTTGGGTCCGAGTCCCCAGCGATTCGCCCGTATCTGGAGCTCAGAGTCTGAGACTCCCCCCTGACCGAAAACGACAACCGCGCTCTCAGCCACCAGCCCGCTTTGCGCGCGCACCTCCGCACCTGAGTTTTTTCCACACTGCGCCTCCTCTGAGCCTCGGTGTGCTGTTATTTTTCCTTCTAGTTGAAGAGTCTCTCCTCAGCCAGCCTTCCTGTGGTTCTGGGTGATGTCCGTTCCGTCTTTTAGTTGTATTTTTGAAGTGGTTGTTTGCGGCAGCAGTCTGCGGTGTTTACCTATGCCGCCATCTTGGTCTCTCCAGGAAAATTTTTTTAAAAAGCAGATGAATTAAAAGGTTACAGCTGAGATTATTTCAATAATCTTTAACACAAAGACTGTATATACTATCTTCATGTTAATTTTATGGCATTTACTAAAATATAAATATTTTATTGTTATTGCCATAAATGAGCAAGGACTTCACAACTCCGCTAAAAAACTGTTGTACACACTTTATGTTCAGTGTTTTCTTGATAGGATATGCTTAATACTATGTTTAAAAAATCACTGCAGGAAATGATTGCTTTTGGTAGGTGGTGAAATTATTCTTCTTCCTGCAGAAAATTAATGATGAAGTCAATGACTTGTGTCTCTCAATTGTTGGTGAAATGCATGAAATCAATCCAGACACAAGATATCAATCAACTGAGAGTCAACTCAGGAGCGTTTGATTTTTATACAAAAGGATTTCTCAGGTGGCAGTTATCTCTTCAAGACTGCTGTAGCAAGGGACTTGTGCAGTAGGGCAGAGATTTTGTTCATTTGTCTATTTCCTTTTTCCTATTCATTTTAAAAAATATATATATATATATTTTATTGATTTCAGAGAGGAAGGGAGAGAGGAAGAAAGAGATAGAAACATCAATGATGAGAGAGAATCATCCATCAGCTGCCTCCTGCACACCCCCTACTGGGGATCGAGCTTGCAACCTGGGCATGTGCCCTGATGGGGAATTGAACCTTGACCTTCTGGTTCATGGGTCCATGCTCAAACATTGAGGCATACCGGCTGGGCCTTTTCCCTATTCTTATGTTGAATATCCATGAGGGTCTTCAAACCCTTAAGTTGTAGTTGTATATGTCTTCTTCATTTTGAATTGTATCTCATTATAATATACATATTTATCTACTCATTTGTACATTATTTACATAGAGGGGTGGGCAAAAGTAGGTTTGTAGTTGTGAGTTCTTGAAACACAGAATTTGTTCTTGTATTATCTATCATCTATCTATCTATCTATCTATCTATCTATCTATCTATCATCTATCATCTTTTATTATTGGGAACCTACTTTTACCTGCCCCTGTATTTATACAAATTGACATATTTATAAATTGAAGGATATCACATCTTGGAAGTTTATGTTGTTCTCGTCTTTCCTAGAAAACAATTCAGTAGGTGGTGCAGACTAAAGATTTAGTTTTCTTTGGTTTTTATTGACTTGGGCTCATAGAGAAACACTGTACATTGTAACAGCAGTGGGGTGTGCACTGCTCAGAAATTCTCCACTGCCCCTGCTCAGCTCTGTCTTGGTGTGGGGGCAAAGTTCTTTCAAGTCTCCTCTCCGCCCAACGTGTCAATTCCCTTAGAAAGCTCTTTTCCTCATGGCTTATAAGTGTCCCCAGCAGTTCAAAGGCAAGGTGTCCCAGCTGATGAGTCAGTGGAGGGGACAACCCTTGAAGATAACTTATTCTATGAGACCCTGCCTCTTCTCCTGGTCCTAATGGTGAAAATTTTGGTTCTTGCTCTCCTTTCTACTTGAAAGATTTTGACCCTCTAATCCAATGATTTTCTTTTCTTCTCTCAGGTCTGATCTTCATTCTGAAAGGGAAACAACCTTATCCTTGGATTTCTTTAAATATTTTCTTCCCTCCATCTTAACAGTAGGCTGGGAAAGGAAAATTGTCCTTGAGATTAAAAATTAGAGAATAGAATGAAGGTGAAATGTGATGAGAGTAACCAGATTAATCTTTTTTGATACCACATGCTACATATATATTAGCATTTTACATAACTTATAACATAAAATACACATATGTCTGTAAAAGGTATGCTGCTGATAATTTTTAACTTAATTTTGATGATTCAGAATAAACTTCACATAGGATTGGGTTGAAGTCAATTTGATCTTATTATCATAAAATCTAACTCATTTATATTTTTAAATATTAGCAAACTTTTTTTTTTTTTTTTTTTTTAAATATATTTTATTGATTTTTTACAGAGAGGAAGGGAGAGAGATAGAGAGTTAGAAACATCGATCAGCTGCCTCCTGCACATCTCCCACTGGGGATGTGCCCGCAACCCAGGTACATGCCCCTGACCGGAATCGAACCTGGGACCCTTCAGTCCGCAGGCCGACGCTCTATCCACTGAGCCAAACCGGTTTCGGCTAAATATTAGCAAACTTATTTACAATATATATTCTTCTGTTTATAAGATTAAATTTGCGGAAAAATTTTTTGGATTGAGCTTCAGGTTTGGTTCTATACAAACTATAGCAAATATTTTCTATTTTATATGGAACTATTTAAGTGTATGGAAAATGATAGCATTAAATAAAAAGATCTTTGATTTCTCTGTTGAGCTTCATCTTCATTTTTTTAAAAATTTATCTTTATTGTTGAAAGTATTAGATGTCCCCCTTTTCTCTTTCCATTGACCCCCTCTACACAACTCCCTCCCCCCAAGGCCTACTGCCCTATTGTCTGTGTCCATGGGTTATGCATATATACAGATAAGTTCTTTGGTTAATCTCTCTACCACCGTCCTTGAGATTTGTCAATCTGTTCTATGCTTCCATGTCTCTGGATCTATTTTCTTCATTATTTTCTTTTTTATAGATATGCCTTACTGGTGAAATTCAATAATTCCTAGAACAGCAAAATATTGTATATCACATCTGTGAATTCCGTTATCATGCAATGTAACCTATTAGGGAGAGATTATTTTTAGAAGACTATCAGAATACCTGGCTATTGATGTATAAATAAATTTCTGCTTATTGAGAGTAGATTAGAATCTTGGAATATTAGAGTGGAAGGTTAACTAGACAAAGTTCTTCACATAAGTGGGAAAATTTGAGGTGCAGAAATATATATATCCATGTGTATATATATTCTAAATTACATAACTATGTATATATATATTCCAAATAATTATAGTACATATTTTTGTAAAGAGTTCAGCTATTTTATTAGTGACTAATGTTTAAGTGTGCAGTAAGTTTTGGAGTAGCTTTTGTTATTAAAATTTATCCCATTGAAATGATAGCTTAAAATGTAAAAATTCTATGCCAATTTATACTTCTCTTACTTGTATTTAAATAGGGCTTGGAGAAGGTCCATATATGCTGGCAAGTTATGGGCAGAGTGGCCTTGTTTTGGGGGCCAATATAACCAGCAGAAGCATTTTCCCTTTGTCAAGAATTGGAACTCAAGGTGATTTATTTTTTATTTTTATGATCACTCCAGGTCTTTTCAAAGAGAAGGCATCATGTAAGTATAATTTCCAATTGAAAATATGATTTTTGTTTTCTATTTACATTTTTTCAATTATTTATTCACTAAATATTAATTTGGGATCTAATATGTTTATGGCATTTTTTCTAGGTGTCCCAGAGAATATAAAATAAGATGCTGGTACATAAACCATCTACCTCTTTTGTATATAAAATAATTTCTTTTGTTTATCTGTTGGCATATATATGTTATAATTACAATTGTTTGAGTTTTTTGTGTCCTAAATAAAGCACAGCTTAAATTTTTATAGTATTAATCACTGAACTTAATTTGAAAATTTTTAAAAACAGTCCACTCATAACTAACATCTGAAATATTTTAATGTTAAAGGAAAAGAAAAAAATGTGATTTGATATCAAAGTTGTTAAATAGTAAGAACATAAATCAGAGCGGAGAGAGTCATTGGGACCATGTGTTATCCTCATGTGCCCTTGTGTGTCTTGGTGCTGCCCCCACATTTACTGATCCACACTGGGTGTATCTGCTGGAACCTGTCTGGTAGTTATTGTCCTCTTCTGATCTGTGAGGCCCAGGCTACATTGTTACTATACCAGACATGCATCATGTATTTATAAGCTTAGGAAATGTTTATTGAATGAATAAATCCAACTTAAATTTCACCTATCCTGAGAAATCTCCTCATTCTCCAATTAGAATAAATTGCCTTTTTCTTATAAAAAGAGCTCCTTAGTTTTTTTAAATCTTTGAAAACACCTAAGTTCTAATGTATATATTTTTCTCTTAAAAAGATTTCTTTTATTATTATTTGCATCTTTCAGGCTCAACAAAGGGACTTGAAAGTTTTAGGACACAACAAAAGTCTTTGGAAAGATATATTGACTTTTAGAGAGAGTTTTGAATTGTATAATTTACAATAACATGTTTTTAATAGAAAAATCCTAATGGGTTTAAATTAAGACCTCTTATCAAATATATAATTTGCAAATATCTTCTCCCATTCAGTAAGTTGCCTAAAAATATTAAGGTCTAAAAATTAAACCTAAAATCTTAATTTAAAAGCATGTTTATATTATGGGTTTTGCAAATATAAGGGAAACTTTTAAAGTCTATATAAAAAAGGATTATACTTCTCAAATGCTTTGTAGTTGTTCATTAGCAATTTAATCATCTACTGGGAATAGACCATAATGTTGATCTAATTTTTTCTTAATGCAGTCATATAACTTGAAAGAACATTTGTTCATTAAGAACCCAGTGATATTGAAACACAATGACATGCCTAAATTGATCTGTTTCTCTATTCTCTTATTCTTTTTTATTAGTCAATGAAGCCATTTATAGATTTCATGCATTTGAAAATGTTAAAGTATACAAGTACAAATATGTGTCCAATTAATCATTTAATTACTTGTATGATATTTTACATTCTGGGGTCCAAAATTGATATATCTCCCCCCTCCCCAAGATATGATAAATTATTTAAAAAGTAGGACTCATCAAATACTCATAAAAGTTGTCACTGTTATTCAGTGCATTAAAATACTATTTTTTTTCTTAAGATATCTTAGAACTCATTTCTGAAATATTTAAGAATGGCATTAATAATGCAGGGCAATTTTGCAGTTTTGTTTTCATCAACTTTATAAGTACGTTTTATAATGCCAGTGTTGATAATCTGCTTTCTCCAGAGAACCCGGGGCTTGTCACACACACTGCTCTATGTCTTTCAGCACCAGCACTTGTGTCCTTGGAATCTGCTGAAAGGCCAAACTACTTTCTCTATGTCCACAACAATGACACTCTTAGTTTGAAACTGTGGCAGGTGAATTCAGCGTTTCATCGAAGAGCCACATTTTTCCACCACCAGGGCCTGTGGATTCCTGGTTACAGTGCATTTGAGTTATACAGCAAGAAAGGCTTTTTCATCACACTCACGGATTTTACTGTCAAAGCATCAAAATACGATGATTCGGAAGAATTTAAACATGCAAGTAGCTTCAGCATAGAAGGTGTGTTACCTGAGGTCTTCAAAGGGAGAATAAATAGATAATTTACATAATGGCAGGTTTTAATTTTAAATCATTCTTAATGAAGTATAAGTATTTGGAAATAATAATACCTACTTCATAGGGTTATTGTATAGCATAAGTTAATTGGTAAATTGCCTACAACAGCCTTGAATAATTTATTTTTAGTTATTGACCCAATTATTATTTTCAATGCTGTCTGGGCTTTGGAAATAGAGCTCACCCGTGTCTCACGGATGTCTAGCGTTTGTATCTACTTTTTGTTTCCTAGAAGACAACTTCTCAATAACCTGATTCTTAACAATAAAGACAACATGTTTATCTCTGTCCTTTGAGTACTGGGGTGTCTGGTTCCACTGACCTCTGGAAGACTTCCCTGGTTCCGAGGAAACCTGATCTTATTTCTAGAGATCCTTAGAGAGCCATAGCTATTGCGTTTTCTGAGTTTCAGAGAGCAATCCTCACTGCCTCATTCAATGTTTAAATCTCATGCTTTATTTTCAAAACCTAGGAGCTAGCTATCTGTCTTGGTTCTCCCACACACGCCCTTTCAGTGTAACGTACCCTTGTCAGTATGAGAAAAGTAGTCATTGGCCTTTTCTGTTGTGGATAAATTTCTGTATACCTGGATAGTCTTTGAATTTTAGATAATTCAAATTGAGCTTCAAGAAAGGTTTCTGTATTCATGAGAAAAAGAACCACAGATATGCCTATGCAACATTCAATAGGGAGGATGTGATATTTTTTACATGAATTTACTTAAAAGTCAAAATTTTACAAACCTATATATCCCCTCCAATCTAGAAATATGCTTCCTTAGAACTAGACCCAGCAGTTCCACCTGATCTGTGGACTATAGCCAATGGCGTCATCAAAATCTCAGAAATGGATCTTTGTGGGCTTCCTAAACATAAGAAACACTAGGGGTCTACTCTCATCTTGGAACCAATCCTCTCCCAGACCCACAATCTCAGTAATGCAGGTCTAGCAGTCACGCTAAACTTTATATGCATAGATGCCTTCCAAAAAGTATTATTTTCCTTCCCATTCCATGGAATTGAGTTCTGTATCCAGAGTCCAAGAAACATAATCTGTTACCTGAACTCTCTCTCTTATGGAGCTCTGCAGAGATAATTTTGGACTGCTGCAGAAGGAGAGGTCTATGAAGGGAGAGTATTAGCAGAATTTACAGAAGAAAAATATTTAATCAAAGGAGGTTTTATAACTGTAAGCATGTATTATTATTTTTTTTTATTTTTTTGTCAGATAATGCTTATCATGTACAAGGTACTGTGCTAAGTTCCAGGAGAAGAATACACATGGAGTGTTCTCCCTAGGTTTGATGTCAGGTGACCAGTTTTTGGTCTTGCCATTTTTAACTGTTTGAACTTGGCAAGTTACTTGGCTCCTCTGTGCCCCAACTTCTCATTAATACAATGGAAATAATACCTATTCAACACGGTTGTTATAAGGATAAAATATAATGATAGAAAAATTACTTGGTAAAAAATAAAATTCTGAACAAGTGTTTAATACTATTATGAAATGTAAATCAATGGGAATCCACTAAACATAAAGGAAGAATATTAAAAAATTTCCTAGGCCTCTTCCAACATTGCTTTTTATTTTATTTATTTTTAAAATATATTTTATTGATTTTTTACAGAGAGGAAGGGAGAGAGATAGAGAGTTAGAAACATCGGTGAGAGAGAAACATCGACCAGCTGCCTCCTGCACACCTCCTACTGGGGATGTGCCCGCAACCCAGGTACATGCCCTTGACCGGAATCGAACCTGGGACCTTTCAGTCCGCAGGCCGAAGCTCTATCCACTGAGCCAAACCGGTTTCGGCCCAACATTGCTTTTTAAAATATTTGAAAGACAGACTAACATTTAGATATTCAACCTGAGTATGAGAAGCTTTAACCAATTGCAATGCTTTACCCTAGCCCTGCCTTTTCCACAGCGTTAGTGGTCAAAGAGGGAGAGGGGGATCAATCCCTGGAAAAATTACTATCACAAATCATTATTTTTCAAGATGCACCTAAAAATATACATAATCTAGCCCTAACCGGTTTGTCTCAGTGGATAGAGTGTCGGCATGCGAAATAAAGGGTCCCAGGTTCGATTCCGGTCAAGGGCATGTACCTTGGTTGCGGATATATCCCCACTGGGGGGCATGCAGGAGGCAGCTGATCGATGTTTCTAACTCTCTATCCCTCTCCCTTCTTCTCTGTAAAAGATCAATAAAATATATTAAAAAATATATACATAATCTAAGCTTTATTTTTTTTCCATTAGAAATCCAGGCAGTAGTGCCTTACAGGAGGATGTGTGAATGGAGATACGAACCTTGTGCCACTCCCTGTTTTAGAACGTGTAGTGATCCTGAAGCACTGGCATGTAAATTTCTTCCACCGTAAGTCACGTTTAAACATTCAATAAACTTCTTTTATTTTATACAAGTGATCGTAATTAAGGGTTGGCTATGTGCCAGGAATTCTAGCTGCGACCGATACAGCAGTGAACAAAATATATGAAGTGTCTATCCTTATGTAGCTTCAATTTTGTTGGGGTAAGGCAGAGATTAAACAAATAAAATGTAAATATATAATGCAATATATTATTAGGTGGCAATATGTGTTATGGAAAAAAATGAAGGTAAGGGATACTGGGAGCATAAGGCATGTGTGTATTTAACACGTGGTCAGGGAAGAACACACTCACAGGGTGGCATCTGCTCGGAGATCTGAAGCAAGAGGGGCCTGGCCCTGTGGATACCTGGGGAAAGACCCTTTCCATATGAGAGCAGTACAAAGGTCCTGTACTAGGCATGTTTGAGGGTTAATAAGGGGCCAGGCTTGTTGGAGCAAAGCGAATGAGAGTGAGAGAGGAAGGAAATGAGAGCAGAGACTCATAGTGGTGGACAAGTAATTTAGGACCTTATAGCCTGTTGTGAGGACGTTGTCTTTTTTACTGAGTAATGTCCTGCTGTATTTTGGGCAGAGGAGTGACATGATCTGACTTATTTATTTTATTTTTTCTTTTATTATTATTTTTAATAAATATATTGTTAATTAATTTATAAATATATTTTTATTGATTTCAGAGAGGAAGGGAGAGGGAGCGAGAGATAGAAACCTCAGTGATGAGAGAGAATCATTGATCGGCTGCCTCCTGCACATTTCTTCTTACTGGGGATCTTGTTTGAAACCCAGGCATGTGCCCTTGACCAGAATCGAACCTGGGACCCTTCAGTCCACAGGCCAATGCTCTATCCACTGAGCAAAACTGGCTAGGGCTTATTTTATTTTTCCATCACCATTTATCCCTTCTATGCCCCCTTCCACCTCCACCTTCTCCCCTGTCCCCTGCAATCACTACACTCCTGCCCATGTCCATGACTCACAGAAAGTTTACTTAGGCTGTTATAGTGAGAATAGACTATTGGGCAAAGGGAAAGACAAGAGCAGAACTGATCAGTAATATAAACAAGACATGAAAGGAAGTTGATTGGTAGTCCTGGAGGTTCTGAGAAGTGGACAGATTCTGAATATATTTTGAATTTAGAGTTACAGAGTTTGCTGATGGATTTGATGTCAATTATGAGAGAAAAAGGAGTTAAGGACTGAAGTTTTGGTCTCAGCAATTTTTAGGTGGAACAATATGAAACTGTCATTTTTGTAATTATAACTGGTCAAATATCAGCAAATTTGAATGATTCAATTTAATGGAAGGGCTGAATGCCATTTACTGAAGTAAGGCAATGTGAGGAAGAGCAGCGTGGGAGAAAAGTCAGGAATTTGGTTCTGAGGATTTAATTTAATTAAAAATATATTTTGATTGATTTCAGAGAGGAAGGGAGAGAGAGATAGAAACTTCAATGATGAGAGAGAATCACTGATAAGCCGCCTCCTGCACACAACCTGGGCATATGACCTGACCTGGAAATGAACCATGACCTCCTGGTTCATAGGTCGATGCTCAACCACTGAGCCATGCCGGCTGGGCTGGTTCTGGGGATTTTAAAATTGAGACTGAAAATTGTTCATTGGATTGGGCAACCTGGAGAATAGGAAGAGGCAAAATGGAGACAGAGTGCCAATGGTTTTTGTGTTTGTTTTTAAGATTTTTGCTATAAGGAGGACAGAGAGATGTTGCAATGGTGGGAGGGAATGTTTTTGAAAGAATCAGTTTACTTACATTAGACATTAATGGGCTTTTATTCTGTGACAAACATTGGCACTAGAAGAGTTCCTGCACGTAATGCCTGAGACAGAGCCGCTCTTTAAAGGAGCCCAGCCTTTTGGAAGGAGCGAATCATGAAAGGGGGCTGGGAGAATGACAACAACTGGCGCATTAGAGTGCTGACAGCATAACGCACTGTGCTAAATGCTGTAAACGGGTAATCTCATTATTCCCATTTCAGAGGGGAAAACCAACTGAGACAAACAAGCTGAACAATGTGCCCAGTCTAGGTCACATTTTGTAGGTAGTGGAGCCAGGGTTTCAACCACGACACCCTGTTGGGTATCTAGGGTTAAGTGGGGCAGAGAGAAGAAAATGATATATTTTTTTGCTTATTTTCTTAAAGCAACAACAACAACAACAACAAAACACACACCAAAATAAAATCATGCCAAACAAATTTTTCTGAAAAGGAGATGTCTTCAATCACTGGGACCCCTCACATTAACAGACCTATTTCCTTGTAGCTACTAGGGCTTTGAGAAAAACAGGGGTCTCATAGTGAGGAGTGCACTTGGAGAAGGAAAGAAGGAAGGGAAGAAAGGAGGAAGGGAGGAAGGGAGGAAGGGAGGAACCATAGAAGGAAGACATGGAGGGAACACAGGGCAGGGCCGGCCCTGCACTGGGGAGGAAATGGAGCTATATTTTGAAGTGGCATTTGGCTAGTGTCTTACTTCTTATGCCACATAAGCCATCTCTGAGGTGTTTGAACCCAGATCCTCAATGCTCCCATTGTTTGGTCGATAGCTACCCCAGAATTTCTCTTTTGGTATGTTTAGGATGCAGAGAGGAGACTCAGAATGAACCTTCACCCCTGCTGAGCTGTCTCTCATTTCTGCCTTCTTCTCTATCTCTACCTCTCCCCCTTCCCATGCTGAGGAGCCAAATTATTGCTCCTCCTAGTACTCTAAGTCCTGAGGGGAGACCCAAGTACTGAGCTGGGCTTCAACGTGGTGTTGTACCCCTCCTCCAAGTCTCCAACAGAATCACCACCTTTGTTCTTGATAATTGCAATTTCTGGCACATATCAAGTGTTAAAAATATCCAGTGGAGGTTATAACTTTTATGAGATAAGATACCAACTAGCATACCATAGAGACCATATGTAAATATAGTTATTCCTATTATGTAATACGAGAGGCCCGGTGCACAAAAATTCATGCACTCAGGGGGTCCCTCAGTCCGGCCTATGCCCTCTTGTAGTCTGGGACCCCT
>NW_005371324.1:8152652-8191893 GCF_000412655.1 Myotis brandtii
CCATCTTGGTTGGGTTAATTTGCATATAGTCACTCTGATTGGCTGGTTGGCATGGCTTAAGGTGTAGCGAAGGTACAGTCAATTTGCATGTTTGTCTTTTATTAGTGTAGATACCCATTAAAAGAACCGTTATGCATCAGAGATATTCTATTTATCTGTCAGAAGTTGAGTAGATTACCAGTTGTATGACAAGATAAATAGGAACCTACCAAGAAGGCATTTTAAAATAATAAGTTACTGGTTTGGGGAAAATGTTTTAAGAGGATGTCTGTGGTTTTGACTTGCATAAAACAATTGCAAAATAATTGAGTTGCATAAAAATGATATTTATTTAATTTAATGAGAAGCAACTGGCCCTTATTTTTTTAGCAATCTAGTAACATTAATTTTTTTTTTTTGCTTGACAAAGTGTAGAGTTGAATAGGAATATCATATACTGGCTAAAATTGCGTTATTCACAATTTTTTTATTTTATGAAATAAATAGCTAAACTGTTGATGTTTAAAAAAATCATTTGTGAAGGAAGCATCCAAGAGATAGCTAAATATGTCTCATGTGAAAAGAGAAATGGGCTGTTCTTGGTTTTTACTGTTGTCTGGATTTCCTTCCATGAACAAGTGCCCTCTGGTGGCAACACTAACTCCTAGTTTCAAGTTAGTTCATTTCCCTCCTGAATTTTAAAGAGGCCTTGAATATTTTTCATTTAAATTTCTTTGCTTTAAATATGAGGCGATTAGAAATATTTTAAAATATTATTACAACCTGCTAGTGTATTTGAGAGGCAGATAACAAGACTTTTTACAACAATTTTTACATTAATTCTCTCAAGCGTGGATGAATCCAATGATTGGTTGTACACAAAGGATTGCATTTATTTCATTTAAATCAGAATGAATTGGATTCTGAGCCCCAACAGGATGAGAAGAAATAAGTAATCTCAGTTATCATCTTGGCTTTATTGCCTTGGAAAAAAGCATTCTGATGGTTCCTCCTGTCTCTGGCCCAGGATGCTCAAGCCCATGACTTCTTGAAGTCTGGGACTCTCACTTGCTTCTGTGCCATGCACACAAACTGGGGGGCCTTATGAAGACCAGTCAACCTTGGGCTTGGAATCAAGTGTTAAAAATAAAGAGATTCAGTGGAAATTATAACTTTTATGAGAAAAGATACCAACTAGCATACCATAGAGGCCATATGTAAATACAGTTATTCCTATTCATAATATACTCATTAAAAGAACTGTTATGCATCAGAGATATTCTATATGGTGTCCCAAAATTCATGCAAGATTTGCAATTGAATTGAATTGCAAATCTTGTGTGAATTTTGGGACACCCTATATTTATCTGTCAGAAGTTTAGTTTGGTTCCTGATCTCCATAGGCTCATTTAAAATCATCTCCTCCCAGGCTACCCTGCTACAAATTTGGGCACAGGCCCTGATGCCCTTGAGAACTGTAGCCTCTACCCTTCCCTGCCCTGTTTTCAAAGAACTGCAACCATGTCCCACCTCCATGCCTTTCACCCAGAGATTCCAAATGCCTTTTCAGTGTGTTTAGGCAAGTCAAGCCATTGAGATTCTGTTTTTGTTCTGCCAGTGTCATTAAGGCAAGGATAGTTCAAAGACTATACCTACCTGCTTGGATGAGGGGGCTTGCATAGGAATGGAAAGTACAATGAACGGCCCTGACTTGTGTGTGTCATCCCATCCACCGAAAGGTTGCCGCTTCCATTCCTGGTCAGGGCACATGTATGGGGCACAGGGGGAAACCAATGAATGTGTTTCTCTCATACACCGATGTTTCTCTCTCTTCCTTACCCTCTCTCTTAAATCAGTAAAAAGAAAAGAAAGTACAATGAATGTAGTTTAAAATCACAATAAATGATTCTTCTGCATTTCTACTGATTTATAGAACATAGCCTTAATGTGTCCCAAACATAAGTGTATGCTGAATGGTCTAAGTTCAAATTATGTTTTAATCATGAATGATATCTCTTTATGATCCGCTAGCTTGTGATTGTGTAAAATGAGGAATGATGGAGTGGTAGCAAATAGAGAACTCCTTAGTGCTTGACAAGAAGAATGGAAGAATTATAGGAAAAATATATCTTGATTGTATATATTAACTGCAGTATAATTTATATGATAAACTTTTTTCATTTTGATTTTTTTTAATGTAAAGGGTTGAAGGATGCTTGCCCTACTGCCCTAAACATATGATCCTTGATGAGATCACCCTCAAATGTGTTTATCCAGGAGACTGTAAGTGTGAACCCTACTTACTTTATTCTGGAAAAGTAAAACACTTGAACATATTTTTCTCTATGATGGCAAGTGGTTTTATTTTTCATTTTTTCCCCCATTGACTCCCTCCAGCCCATGCCCACCCCTCACCCCAGGCCTTCACCATCCTAATGTCTCTGTCCATGTGTTATGCATATATATATATATATACAAGGTCTTTGGTTGATTACCTCCCACCTACCCACCCTCCCTCACCTTCCCTCTGAGATTTCACACTTGTGAACAGAAGTTTTAGATGGGCAATATACTTTCGTAAGATTCTTCTTCAATAGCCTTTGTATTGTCTTTTCATTTCTAATTACTTTTCAAAGAATGCAAATCTTCTCTCTAACATTTCTCCTGTGTTCTCTCTCCTCAAACATTTTCCTCCAAGCTAAAGATCCCTCTATGAACTATGTGGGCCTCACCTTAAACAAAACTAGTTAAAGAAAGTCTCTTTGTTTCTTTGTAGGCATACCTCTGATTCCCATGTCACCAGGTAAGCTATCTCTACCCATATGTACTGGTATTGTTACAATTATAGACACTAGAATAGCATTGTGTAATTTAAGTCTTAGCACACTTATAACAATGGCTGGTATTAGTACTCTCCCATCTCCTGGAAAACCTAGCTGTCAGTTGTTTTGTTAAGTAGATGGGTCAGCATAACACCATTTCTAAATGACTTCTGCATTTGGTCCACCTCCTTTTCCCTTTCAATGAGTATAGATAACAAAGATTCCCCGCACTTTTTTTTTTTTTTTGCCTAGAATTTAGGTTTTATCAAATCCTACTTAAATTTTCACAGTGATTAGGCTGACTCTAAAAATATGTTAATGCAAAGAACACCATCCTTTAATCGCTTCCATTCCTGTTCCTGTGCTCTGTCCCAGCCTCTGGAGGGGCATTCTGGGCCCATACCCCGGCTTCTCTCCCTCACTATGAAACTTGCCTCAGAAAAGGATTAATACATCTACTCATAGCGAGGCTTGACAAACTTAATTTAGAGAAGCTCAGATATTTATTCTTCAATTTACTTGACAAGATTTAATTGAGTGTCAACTCTGCTAGGCAGTGTCCTGGCACTGGGGGGAGGACAGGAGAAAGGTGATTAAGACACAGCCTCTACCCTTAAACTGCTACTAGTCCATAGGTTGTTGTGATATTACAATAGGGGTAATACAAGCAGTAGACATTCCTGTATACTTGTACTAATTTTGGAGGTTTGATCTCAGAAGGTAGCAGAAGATAGGAGTTGGATAGACTAGTAGGAGGAGGAAGTGTGCTCTCCAGCTGGAAGGGGAAGCATGTGCAAAGGCCTGTAACTGAGAGAAACCATGACACACAGAGGGATTTGCTAACCTAACAATAGGCCTTTCAAAGTGAGAAGCAACAAGAAATGTATTGAGATTCATAAGAATAGCCATTCCGAATGCACTGATTCAGGCAGAAGCCCAAAGAATGTTCTAATGTGGAGACAAAGGCAATGGGAATTTATGAGAAAGGGCAGGGGAACAACTGCATCAATAGAAGGAAGGCATTTCTATTGATGCAGATAACAACATAGTGATGTGAATTCTAAACAATGTTTTTAATTTTCAGTCCAGTAGTCATCGGTCCAGGGGTCACCACTGCTTTCTTGTTATCTTTGCAAACAGTTTTTTTTGGAGCACAATGCTGCCCTAGGTTCAATCCAAAGGTTATTTGCCCAGTTGCAACAATCTGAAGGTATGAGGCATAAGATGTGCAGTTTCTCTGGCCTGGCAGCTTCCGCTCCGGTTTTAAAGTGGCTCCGTTTATATTATTGTTTACAAACTTCAAGCAGGTCAATGTATCTTGAGCATGTAGTGCGAGGGGAATTGAGCCAAGGGAAGGGATGGCACAGATGATCAGGGCCAGATCACCGAGTCCCTGGTAAGAAACTTGGATTTTCTTTCTTTCTTTTTTTTTTTTAATATATTTTATTGATTTTTTACAGAGAGAAAGGGAGAGGGATAGAGAGCTAGAAACATTGATGAGAGAGAACATCGATCAGCTGCCTCCTGCACACCCCCCACTGGGGATGTGCCCGCAACCAAGGTACATGCCCTTGACCGGAATCGAACCTGGGACCCTTCAGTCCGCAGGCCGACGCTCCATCCACTGAGCCAAACCAGTCAGGGCTGGATTTTCTTTCTAAAGACAATGGCAAGTCATTGAAAATTTTAATGAGTCCTGTGACATCTTCAAAGTAATAGTCGCAGTACTACCATCACTTCTATTCTAATTAGCTACCATTTATTGAGTACTTATTATGTACCAGGCATTGGACTAAGTTCTTTGCATACATTTAATCCTTATAAGAACTCTATGAGAGAGGCATTATATATATATGCCAGTTAAAAGCCAGGACTCTAGAATCAAAATCTCTGAGTTTGAATTTTGTCTCAAACATTTACTAGCTTATCTCGCTGCACCTTAGTTTCCCTCTCTGTAAAATGACAAGAGTATTGTTATCTACCTCACAGGGTTCTTGTGGGAATAAATGAAATAATCTATATAATATTTCTTAGCAGTTTCTACCACATGTGAATTCCATACACAATGGATATCATCCCACTAACAGAGAGGACATCTTCATTTCCAACAGGTCCAGAAACGGTTTCTCCACCAGACGTCACTGTGGCCGACATGCTAACACCCACCCCAGGTTTGGAATGTGAGGTAAGACCGAGTAATCTCTTCAACTATTGTGTCCTTTTCTTGTAGCATCTGTTCAAGTGTCTGTATCACTATCCAAACGCTATTAAACTTTTCAGTGTGATCGCTAGTCTTTCTTTGCTAAAAGATAATAAGAAATATACATTACTATTTTAACAATTGTATTTCTTAAACAGACCCAGATATTTCTTATTAATTAGGTTCTGGTCACACTGAAAAATATAAAATTCAAATGGGGACTTAAGTGTGATTCTTTAATAAATAGTTATCTAGTGTGGGCTTCTCTGTAAGTCAAGCATTCAAAAAATATTTATTAAGGAGCTACTATGTGCCAGGCATTATGTAAGATGACAAAGATACAATGGTAAGCAAAGCAAGATAAGGTCATTGAACCCCAGAGCTTGTAATTGTCTGGGCTGAGACCTGAGCACTTATATCCTTACTCCAAATATGCTATTTGTTCTAATAAAGTAATTACTTATTCAATCATTATTATTTCTGGCCAGGCACTATTAAGGTACCATGGATAAAACAATATAAAAGCAGGCAAACATTTCTGTGCTTATGAAGTTTACATTTTATTGGAGGTTTGGAGACAATCAATAAGCAAAATATGTTCCTGAGTCATAAAAAATGTTAGAGGGTGCTGCTCAGGAGGAAAATGAAACTATTTTTAGTTATATGGTCAAAAGTTCTCACTGATGAGGTGATCCTATATAATAAAAGCCTAATATGCTAAGTGTCCGGTCATCCATTCAATCAATCAAAGCATAATATGCTAATGATATGCTAAGGCTGCTCAACCCTCGCTATGACATGCACTGACCACCAGGGGGCAGACGTTCTGACCGGTAGGTTAGCTTGCTGCTGGAGTCTGGGCTGATAGGGACTAAGTGAGACAAGCTGGCCATGCCCTGGAGCCCTCCCCTGAGTGGTCCCTCCCTGGCTGGCCAACCTCCTGCGTCCCTCCCCGGCCCCAATCGTGCACCAGTGGGGTCCCTCAGGCTAGCCTGTGCCCTCTCGCAATTTGGGACCCCTCAGGGGATGTCGGAGAGCCGATTTCAGCCCTATCCCACAGGCCAGGCCATGGGACCCCACTGATGCACAAATTTGTGCACTGGGCCTCTAGTTTCATAATAAAAGTTCTAAAGAAGTTGAGACAGTGAGCTGTGTAGAGAAACAGAGAGTGTTCCAAGCAAGTGCAAAGGCCCTGCAGTGAGGAAGCACCTGAAATATAAAACCAAAAACAAAACAAACACACACACACACACACACACACACACACACAAACAACACCAACAAGGCCATTAAGTAAGGAAGGGATAAAATAGCAGCAAGTAAATTCGATTATGTAAGCCCTTTTAGATGATTGTAAAGACCATGGCTTTTTTCCTAAATGACAGGATATTGCATGGGATATTTTTGAGCAGAGGAATTACATGAGATAATTTGTTTCAGGTATATTTTAGCTGCTGTGTTGAGAGCAGGGTGAAAGGAGACAATAGAACAAGTTAGGAGGCTATTGCAGGAATTTAGGCAAAAGACAATGGTCGCCTGGACCAGGTAACAGCAGTAGAGATGATGGATATATTTTGAAAATAGAAACTACAGAATTTGCTGAAGGATTAGATGTGAGGTGTGAGTGAAAGAGAAGTATCAAGGATTCTAAAATGTTTGCCGTGAGCAACTGAAGGATACAGTTGACATTAATTAGGATGGTGAAATTGTGGGAAGTGAAGGTCTGGTTGGTTATAACCAAGAGTTCAGTTTTGCCAGGTAAAGATTGAGATTCCTTTTAGGTATCAAAAATCTGTGGATTTACAGATATGCTAAACATAGAGTTCACCTCAGAGGGTTGTTGTTGTGGGAATGAAATGGGTTAGTTTGAACAATGGGAGCATAATAAGTGGTATAAATGTTTATCATTGCTGTAATTATTACCATGATTTAAATAGAATGTAATTTATAAACTGAAAAAAAAACACCACTTATTTAAATCTTGTCTGTCTAGAAGTCTGTGAGCTATACATTGCATTGATAATTTATAATGATTCTACCCAACAGTCAAATTGACCTCACATAGGAATTTTTAATGAAATACTAGGATATAATTAAGTTGTAATTTTTAAAAAATTGACACTAACAGAGATTAGATTCAATACTAGCTTTACACAATGTAATATGACAGGTTGAGAGCCACTATATAAGTCTGCTTGCAAAACACTAAGCTAGATAAATTAGGATAAGACTTCAATTTGCTCAGATTTCTGAGTACATGGGCAATTCTGATATCAAGTCAATATTGAGATAAAGTTGAAATAAAACGTTCATACTGAGTATTTTAGAAAGGTTACATCAACAAAAAGTTGTAGTAAAATTTTAATTGTTCATCTTTCAAAGGCTGTCATATGTAGGGAATATAGACTATAGGCAATGTGAATGGAAATTTTAAAAAATATATGCAATGATATATTACTCAGCAATAAAAAAGGAATGCAATCTTGACTTTTGTGACAACATGAATGGACCAGAAGGGTATTATGCTAAGTGAAATAAGTCAGACACAGAAAGAGAAATACCATATGATTTTACTTATGTGTGGAATCTAAAAATACAAAACAAAAGCAAGTGAATAAACAAAACAAAACAGGACCATAGATACGGAGAACAAGCTGAGGGTTGCCTAAAGGGGATAAAGACAAAAAATTTAAAAATAATTGAAAACAGTAGTTGAAAATGGGGGGAAAATCACCGATTTTCTTTATTTATTTCTTTTTGTTTTTACAACAGCCTCAACAATTTGATCCTGTTTATAATTGTAGCCAATATATATGCCTTAATATGGAATGGAAGTTGTACAACTGGTCTCTCAATTGCCCAAAGGACTTGGAAATGCCTGACTGTGGTTTCCGGGGAAGGCCTGTTCAAGTGAACACTGATATCTGCTGCCCTGAGTGGGAATGTCCTTGTGGGTTTGCATTTCTTACATCGTTATCAATTTTTGATCAGGAGGAGGTTGTAAATTTTTTGAGCCGACCACCTCATCAAGCCAAAGTTATTGTTGAGCATTCTTCATTTGATTTATGATTTTGGTTCCCAGTATGTAACCTTTAGATTTGCTTTTTGTCAAACATGATAAGACTAATTTAAAGCAACTGTTACTACAAATAGAAATAATTAGTAACTAAGGAAATCCACTCTCCAACATTTCTTTTAGGTCGGTGTTCCATGTTGTCAGAATTGAGCATCATTACGTTTGATGGAAACAATGCAGCATTATATAGTATGGCTTCTTATATCTTAGTACGAATTCCTGGGGAAGTTATAGTTGCTCATATTGAAAAATGCTCCATGAATCAGGTAAGTTCAATTCTTTTGTTCCCCACATAGATTTTACTAGTAAATAATGAACTTTCAATAGCTCTCATAACCAATACTAAGTGAGAAGTACAAAGGTAATACTGAGCAGATGGAATTAACAACATGACGATAATAACTTACAAAAATTTGTTAATCTATATGGAAAAGAATAATCAAATGAGATCATTGCAAATTTATATATTCTAGCTCTTAAGATCTGAGTAAAATGTATTTTTTTATTATTATTTGAAGTATAACAGATAGTATTACATATGTCTCCTTTTCCCCCATTGACCTCTCAACATGACGATAATAACTTATGAAAATTTGTTAATCTATATTGAAAAGAAGAATAATCAAATGAGATCATTGCACATTTATATATTCAAGCTCTTAAGATCTGAGTAAAATTTATTTTTTATTATTATTTAAAGTATTACATATAGCATTACATATGTCTCCTTTTCCCCCATTGACCTCCCCCCGAAGTTCCATTCTTTGTCCTTTCTTCATAAATCTACAGCTGGAGTATGTTGCAACATTAGGTATTCCTAGAGTAAGGAGGGGCTCAAGAACTCACTGACATTTATCTTCTGGTACTTAAAACAAAAAATATTTCATGTTACTATATTTAGAGGCATATAATAGTAATTCAAAAAAAGTTTTTAAAAGTCAAGTAGTATTTTTCTTTTAAAAATGTTTTCTCTTTATGCTTTTTACTTTTCAGAATGAGGACTCATTTCAAAAGCTAGTGAGTATTTGTGAAGTGTTTAGTAAATTACTTCTGTTTATTGCTAAAATTATGTTTATTAACTTTACAAAGTTTGTTATTTCTTTTTCCCCAAAATTAAGGCTTCTTCTGAAAGAATCTCTGGACTTTGTTTTAAGAGGTTAAATTTGACAACATCTATACATAAAATACTTGTCAATCGGGCAGCAAGAAAGGTAGGAATACAAAGCTTAAAAATATCCTTGCCTTAGATATAATTAAGAAATTATATAAATAAAATTATTTCCAAAAAGAGGAAAATTAAACATATCAGTGGAGTTTTATGGCTATTATGTCTAATCATTGTTTTCATGGGCAGCCTAAAAGTGTTTCTTAGTATTATATTCCTCTTCCCATAATGTGCCAACTGTTGCAAATATTTCTCTCCTTGCGAGGTTAACTGCAACAGCCATGTGAAATATGCTAAAGCCTTCTTGGATAAGGTAAGTGGCCAATCTTCTTAGTGGCCGAGTTAACCTTAGTGTAACAAATTAAACACAATGGAAATGACGTGAAGAAGAGGGATCATAAGGCTGGAAACAGTAGTTGCCATGAATACCAGGATGAAGACCACCAAAAGAATCAATGGAAGCAGTAGTTTTGAAATGTTGATGCCATTACTTTTTCAGTGAATAAGTGATAGCTAAAATAAGAAAAAATAAAGGAATAGTTAACTTTATTGCAATATACTGAAGAAGGGCTAGGTATATAAAAGTTGGAAAAGATCTATTTAGTGTTATATGAAAAATGTTTAAAAAGGCTTTATAATATAAAAATATAAATATATATTCCTAAGGAATATATTTACCAGATAGGAGTGAGTTATAAGCCAGATGTCTCACTCAGATACAAATGGTTCTCTCAAAAATATAAGAAAATAATGTGTAAAAAATCTTTTTGCTTGAAATGGATGAGACATTATAGACTTTCTGGAAATAATTCCATTAACACAGGACCATAGATTCTAGACTAGAAACAATATTAAAATAATCATTCAAAGAACTTATATACTTATATGCATAGCCCATGGTCACGGGCAATAGGGTGGTGAAGACCTGGAGGTGGGGCTAGAGGCTGGGGGGAAAAAGGGGAGGGAATGGGAGATATCTATAGTACTATCAACAATAAAAATATATTAAAATAAATAAAATAATCCTAAAATAGTAAGGTGTTAAATTTTAAGTAAACTTTAAAAAATATATGAATTTGGTCCTTTTGAATGATAGTATTCATATATACCTTTGATTTTTATGAGGTTGATATATTAACAGGAAGTGAATGGGAAGTGAATTCAAACCTGGTATGCTATTATTGTAAGCATTTGGGTTTGTTTTTTGCCTCAGCTGAACTTGTCACTGGTCATGTATTTAGTTAAAAACTAATGAATTTTTAAAAATCACTTAGTGAGCGTTTACATGATAAAAATAACACAGGTCCTGATCTCAAGTTACTTGTAGTTGTGTGTGGGATGCATGACTGTAATTATCTGCCAATTAGAAAGTAGTAGGAGGTATAGTGACAGAGTTATGACCAAGACATTATGGAAACAAAAAGGAGGTTCATTTAGTGCAGTTTGTAGGAGGGTCAAGTAAGTAATTTTGGAAGTGACACCTGAAATAAATCTTAAAGAATGAGTAGAAATTAACAGGCAAGTGGAGAGATGTTTTAGCTCAAAGGTGACAGCATGAGAAAGATGTAAAGATGAGAAATTAGGTGGTTGGTCAGGTATAAACTTCGACAAATTTACTGCTGGTTGCAGTTCATGCTTCCATGTCATTGCCATTATTTAAAGCACTGTTTTTCAAAGTATTATCCTTGGACTGCCTGCATCTGTATTACCAGGAGTACATGATAAGAATACAGTCAGGAATCTCACCCAAACCTAGGAACTGGAATCCCTGGGAATTCTAATCTTTACTAACCTTGGCAGATGACTGTTATAAACATTATAGTTAGACACTAAATTAGAAGACCATAGAAAGAACCAGCTTAAAGAAAATATCTTGAAAGTAACTTTATTAGCTTATATTCATGTTAGTAGGTAGTGGTGTAGTCAACATATATTGAGGGAAATAGACAGAAAGCTTACATAACAGAAAAAAATAAAGCTGTTTTTTGCATGTGTTTTTGTTGTTTCTGAGAGGAACACATCGATTGGTTGCCTCCTGCATGAGCCTTGACCAGGGCCCTGGCCGGGGAGGAGCCTGCAACCGAAGTATGTGCCCTTGACCAGAATCAAACCCGGGACCCTCTGGTCCACAGGCTGATGCTGTATCCACTGAGCCAAACTGGCTAGGGCAAAAGTTAAGTTTTGAAGAAAATAAAGGGCAATGAGGTTAAAACAAATACTGAATACAGCAAGACACAGCAAAGAAACAATAAAAGAGCTTTGAAGTTATGAGACGCTATGGCAGCACAAGGGAAATAAATTTTTAAAAACTTAAAGTATAGTTTATATTAAATAGGAAGAAATGGGATAATCTGAAAACTCCTAATTTTAATAAATGTATATTTATTTATTTATTTTTATATTTTTCATTGATTTTTTTTTGAGAGAGAGAGACACATATTGATGTGAGAGCAAAACATCGATTGGCTGCCTCCTGCACGCCCCCTATTAGGGATTGAGCCACAACCTGAGCATGTGCCCTGCCCAAGAATCGAACCAGCAATCTTTTGGTGCATGGGACAATGCCAAACCAACTTAGCCACACTGGCCATGGCTAATAAATATTTAAACATAAAATTTTTACTGACAGATGTAAATGCATTATGTAATTACAGGTAGAAGTGGATTCTATTGTTGTGCCTTTGCCCTTTTCAAATCAAGAACTGTTGATAGAGGATTCAGGTAATATGTACGTGATTACTACTCCAGCTGGACTAATCATAAAGTGGGCTCATCTCACAGGAATCTTAGACATTCATTTTGGCTTTCAATTTAACTTGTCCTCCTCCACAGAAGGACTTTGTGGTGAGTATTGCTCTTCAAATCTCAATTTCTTCTAACTTTTCTTTCCTATTCATTTTACACTGTTTTGGCACCTATTGCCAGATCTTTTTGATTTGAGATGTGATATTAACTTTCAGTGACCTATGTGAATATTGAATGAAGTAATGGTTTCCAATGAATGGATTAAGAAGCAAGAGATAACAATTCAATGTGGGTATTTTATGGAGCCATATTCTCACTATTAATATAATATTGCTTATATTTATACTAGCTCTTCTTTATTAAGCATTAATGAAGTGTCAGGCATTATTTTACTTATTTTAACTCATTTAATTATAACGATAGCCCTATGAATAGGCACTAGCATTAATTTGTGACAAAAATGAGGCATAGAAAGGTTAAAAATAACTTTTTATTATAAAGTATAAAGCCTAGATGTACCTTTACACCTCAATTTAATATCACAATACAGGGTGGGGCAAAAGTAGGCTTATAGTTGTTCACATGGAATATAATACAATAATTAATAAAGAATACTACAAGAATATGTTGTTTCATGTACTTACAACTGTAAACCTACTTTTGCCCCACCCTGTATGTTACATAGATACAAAGAGTTTCAAGCCAAAGAAAGCAAATTAGAAATATAAGAAAGAATAATACTGGCTCTGGTGTAAGAAAGAATAATACTGGCCCTGGTAAGTTAAGCAGTGCTATCCCTTTACAGTTCTGCTCAACATCAGTTTCCTCACCTTTAAAATGGGATAGTAATATCTGCCTTCAAGATTGTTGCTAGAATTGTATGTGAAAGTGATTGTAAAAACACATAACATATTGCTTAATACACACAGTCAACAAATGTTAGTACATGTTTGCTACCTAAGGTCAGCCCCTAAGCTTCCTGACCTCCACAGTGGGGTTGGGTGAAGGGAAATGTGGGTGCTCTTGGGATCCCTAGGTTGGGTGCTGGCTGATAAAGTTTCAGTGAACAAGAATCTGGCCCAAGTTGAGCATGGACACTAGGATGGGAGGTCTCTATTGACACCTCGTTTTACATAGCGCTGTAAAGTCTGTGGGGGTGCTGGTTGAAGTTGCAATGGAAACTATTTTTACTAGAAATTAGAAGAGTTTAAGTTTAAAAATAGTAGCTGCTTTATAGTATAATTCTCTTGAGTTTTTTGAGGTATTTTTTTTCTTTGCACTGTACTCAATTCTCTGCATATTTACAAGGGCCGTGGCTACCATGGCAGCAGCAACCTTTATTGATAGTGACATAAGATTTGATCCTGGAAAAAATGTTTAACTCACTTCTTTTATAGCTGGGAGCCTTAGAAGTTAAGAAAAAAATATGTCTTCAAATAGGGTGGGATTCAGGTAAGTTATGATCAGGTTACAGATCCATTTCTCTATGCTTCCCTTGTCTCTGCACTCCACTGGATGAAGAGCAAGCTCCATCCTCAGTCTGGCCTTCCTCAAGGAAGGTAGGCTGTAGCAAGTCAATGCGTGATAGCCATCAATAGGCCATGCCATCCCAAGGAAGGGGGATTGTCTATGTCCTAGAATATCGAGGTCAAATTCTTAGCTTGGCAATGGTTGTCCTAATGTTGAACATATCTCTGTGTCTGGTGACTGCCATGAGCTGACTAGTTTATGCCTGGATTGCTTGTAACAGTTTTTAATAAAAGGTGTGCAATTCAGGCCCCTCTCCTGGAGGGTGTCATGCTCTAGGTGATGAGGCAGGGATGATTTCTGAAAGGGATAATTTAATGTTTTCAGGCAGGGTTTTCTTGGGGGAGTGGATGCCTGGAGTCAATCACCAATTGGCCACTATTATGGGGAATACCTGACAGATTTAAGAACTTGTTCTTAAATTAGGAGATAGTGCTAATAGTGGAAAAGCATAAGGACAGAACCAATTTCCTCTTTCTTTACTTTCTATGATCCTTTCATATATCTTAACTTCTAGGATCATTAACCGTAATAAATTATTCTGATGATTGAATTCTGCTGCCTACATTTGGTTTAAGTGAAAATTTTTTCCTTCTAAATGTCACATATCTTTCTAGGAATTTGCAATGATGATCCAGATGATGATCTAAGGATGCAAAATGGCACAATTATTACAAATATGGAAGACATAGAATTATTTATTGAGAGCTGGGAAATTGAGAAATCATTTAAAGTAATAACAAGAAGACCTGTTAGAAATTGCACTGAGTATGATTGCAGTCACTGCATTGAATTATTAAATAGAAAAGTTTTTGTTCCATGCCATGATAAAGTAAGTTGAAAGTGACCATAGGTAAGAGCTGTCCTGTTAGATATGTTGAAAGTAAACCTAGTAAAGTCCTATTCTCGCCATGATGTCCTTCTACTAAGAATAGTTTATCTCCAAACCTTCTGTCAGTTTGCTTTGGAATTCAGAATCATTTGCTGTTTATAGATTTATCGAGAGGGAGGATAATTACCTTTTTTCTCCTATTTTTATTTCAGAACTATATCAACAGCTTTCCAGAAACATGAAATTCCATCTTTTCAATAAATGCCTCTAGGAGAAAGAGATCAATGTCACTTGATAACCCAGTATAGAAACCACGACAGTGAGGGGTTTAATCAATTCCCTATGAACTTGGCCTCTGAGGGGTAGACTTATAATAGAACCTTTATTAGTATCTAACTTTCTGACTTTAGGTGACTAGCAGATATTTTAATATAATCTCTATATTTTAAAAGATCCATTATTAGAAACAAAGAACAGACAAATATAGCATTTCATGAATCACTTAATGAAAAGTTAGTAAACTTCTTGGCCCTAATAGGCTTTGTGTTAAACTCCTATGATCCAAAGATGAATAAGACTTTCTCCTCGTCCTCAAATAACCTAGTGGGAATGAAAGCCTTTGAATAGATATGTTGCAAGATACACTATGGAGGTATATGGAAGCCCAGGGTTGAAGAAAATTTCCCACAGTTTAAGACATTTGAATTATATAGAAGAATGCATTTTCCAGGAGAGAGAATGGAGGAAGGGAGGAAGGGAGACTTAGGCAGATAAAACAATATATGTAAGAACAGTCTTGGTGTAAAAGTGCATGTTAGGAAAACATTGAAGGTTTAGTGCAAGTCCTGTGGATGGGAAGAGCCTGGAGGAAGAGTGAGGGAATTGTTGAAGCAGGAAGGAACTCACTGTGAAGCACCTTCCCTGCTGAAGGAAGTGCAGACTTCATAGTCTTCAGCCTGCCTCGAACTTCCCCTGAGGACAAAGGCAAAGGGTTTGAAGTCAGGGACAAAAAATGACACATTTCTGGAGCTTCACTTTTACTTAGAGATTTGGATACAAATAAGTTTTAAATCAGGGGTCCTCAAACTACGGCCCGTGGGCCACATGCAAATACAAATATTGTATTTGTTCCCGTTTTGTTTTTTTACTTCAAAATAAGATATGTGCAGTATGCATAGGAATTTGTTCATAGTTTTTTTTTTAAACTATAGTCCGGCCCTCCAACAGTCTGAGGGACAGTGAACTGGCCCCCTGTTTAAAAAGTTTGAGGACCCCTGTTTTAAATGTTTACATTTTTCAATGCATGCACACAAAAATGAAAACATAGCAAATACTTTTAAACTGATTTCAGTGTCATTTTTTTGTCTTTTAAAAGCAGAATGATTTTCGAAAATTGAATTTTTAACTGGAAACCTGGAAGGTTGATTAAATCAGGAGACTTTTCAGCTTACCTTTCAGGGCATAGTGAGGCAACACAGGGTACCATTTAGTCTAGAATAGCCTCCACTTTTCCCCTTAGGACCTTCCCAGTGCGTTTGATGGCAAAAGAAAGGAGTGCTCATAATTTGGTTTCCCTACTTCTAATCTTCATCCTTTTTTTGCAAATTACCATATAAGGAGGCAGATGGTCTTTTAAAAATTGAAAAGGGATTATATCACTTCTCTGCCTAAAACCCATCAGTGTCTTTTACTGACACATTCCAAACTTCTTATCAGGGCTTACCAGGTCCTCTATGCCCTGCCCGCCCATCTCCAGCTTCCTCCTCTACTACACTCTTCTTGTCTGCTAAACATCAGCCTCTCTCCTTTCAACACTGAATATTTCAGGGTTTTTTCTGTCCATAGGTTTTTATGCTTTCCTCTTGCCGTCTATTTTAACGTGGTGACTCCTCTTGCTCACTAAAAGGTTTTCTTAAATTGAGATCCACAAGGCAGAGAAGAGATCCATTTTATTCACCTTTATATTCCTCATGCATAGCATAGTGTCTGGTATGTAATCAGGTATTCAATAAATTACGGAAGTATGCATAAATGAATAGATGAATGGAGGATATGAGAGAAACAGCTTGCGGGGGGGTTAAATGGAGAAGGGATATCATTTTTATTTTGAGTAAGTTAAGTCATGTGGGACTTTAAAGCAAAAATAGCCACAAAACAACTTAGAAACATAATTCTAGAGTTCAGAGGAGATAAGCTGAGGTCAGAGATCAGGTTTGGGAAGTTATTAATACATACATTTTAAAAAATCATAATTACTAATATACCAGAGTCTGTTCTATAAACTTTACATATATTAACTCACAGCCACCTTAAGCAGTAATAAGCTTATTATTAACTATTTGACTTACGAAGAAATCAATGCAAAGACTTTAATGCCCAGATGGTGGTAGAAACTGAAAATAGGTGAGCCCAGGAAGAGCAGTTGCAATGAGTAAACATGACCAGTGGAAATGGGATTTAGAGAAACACTCCGAATGAGAGGCAGCAGAGAAAACAATGAGCAGCTGAAAGGCAATAGAGTTCTGTACCCTCGAAGGACACAGAGGGTCCTAAGAAGCAGGAAGTGTTCCTGGCGTCATAGGCCTCTGAGAGGTTGGGGAAGGTTCCGAATGTTAGTGTCCCTGGTATTTGACAATTAGGAGGCCCTGATGACCATCACAAGAATTCTGTGCAAAGTAAAGTAGTTGGAAACTGAGGAGAGGCAACAAAGGAGATTAAAAAGGAAGTGGAACCTTGCTTTGTATAGATATGAATCTTGAAGAAGAAATGATGGGATATGTAAAATATTAAGCATTTTATCTGAAACTTTGATCTATGTCAGAATTTAGCATCTGAATGTAGAATCCAAGCATGTACACTCAGATGGGGGTTGGGGAGTGGGGCGCCCAGAAAAGATGGCGGCAGAGTAGGTCAAAGTTACACTCACCTCCTGCCAGGTCCAAACTGGACTTACAATTAAATTACAGAGTCAACCTGAATGTCAATGTTTAGTATATTTGCTGAATGAATGAATAGAGAATTGGAATAAGGATCTTAAAAGTTAAATTATTTAGATTTCAGGCATCTCTAGATCAAAATGAAACAATCTGTAGGAAAAAAATGCGTCCCTAATTACATTGAGGTATGAAAAATTAAATACATTATTTGAGCAACATATAATATTAATATACATTTTAAAAATTCTCACTGAGGACATGTTATTCATTGATTTTATAGAGAGGAAGGGAGAGAGAGAGAAACAGAGAAAGAGAGAAGAGAGAGATGTGAGAAACATAGATCAGTTACCTCCCGCATGCACCTTGACTGGGGATTGAACCCGCAACCCAGGATGTGCCCTGTTGGGGAATGGAACCCACCACCTTTCGGTGGTGTATGGGAGGAGGTTCCAACAGATTGAACCACACTGGCCAGGGCTGTGCGTGTTTTCTTAAGCATTTATAACCTCATTTAGTGAGCAATGCTGTGTATCATTACAGAAAGCTTCAGAAGCTTCTATTTTACTTATAATAGATCAAAGTCTTACTCCATACATAGAAAAGACAAGTGTAACCTAAACTGTGATATCAGAAATGGCTTTTGCTAGAGCCACATACTCTGCTTCTTTTCCACACTTTTTTATAAATTGATTTTCATTATAGTTGACATGCAATATTATAGTAGTCTCAGGTGTACAACATAGTGATTAGACATTTATATACCTTACAAAGTGTTCACCCCTATAAACCTTAGGATAAATACCCAAAAGTGGGATTCTTTCCCATCTTTATAAGATTAGATTTATGTAGATTAGAGCAGACAGTACTTATCTAAAATGTGTTTTATCCAAAATATTATAAATTCAGAGGTGACAGCTCATTACCGTGAAGTTTTGAAAATCTAAGGTCAAAGAAGAACCGTAATGCACATTAACTTGCTGCTCTTTGATTTTCCAAATAGTGTTAGTCTAGCTTATGGAATTTAGAGAAATAAAATAATATAACTTATCCAAAGGCACAACATATTTCTAGGTTTCACCACAGAACTTTTGTGAAAAGATGTGGATCAATTATACCAATCATTGGAACCATGAGTGTGATGCACCGTCTGCGTATGTGGCTCTGTGCAACAATTTTGGCATCTGTATTCAGTGGAGGACACCTGATTACTGCTGTAAGTAGTACACTGCAAATCATATTTTCTAACAGCCAAGTGACTTTCCATTGTTTTGCATTCACTTCTTTCTTTTTCTTTTCATTTTTCATCACAAAATAATTTCATAAGAATAACTGCATATCAATCTAACCTAGAAGTAGGAGGCAAGCTTTCCCACATAGGCAACTTCTGTTTTTATCCTGATCTAAATTTAAAGTAAACCTCAATTACCGTAAAAGAAAACCTAGCCCAGCAAAGTAAACTGAAGAGTTAAAGAAATCACAGAGGATTGAAGAGGGACTAATTCTGCATCTTACAACACATTTTGTTCATCCCATTTAACCTGCTTCATTTCTCCCAGCTTGTTCTTATTCATTTATTATGTGGAGAGGATGGAGATTTTTGCCCCCCTTTTCTCCTTTTCTGACATAATATCCACTTCCAAGAAATCGATGTTTCTGGCTTTCTTTGATATTTACATTCAGTATTCTCCCATTTACATGGTTGTATTTCCTTTTTCCTTTGTATGCATTCTTTGCCCATTTTTATCTATAAGTTTCATGCTTTCCCATCAAGTTGTAATGCTTTTCATAAAACATTTCACCAATCCAGAGAACATCTTACACAAATAACAATTTAAGAAATAGTGACTAAAAGAATTAAATGGTAAAAGATCTTCAAAATGAATGTTACTCAAATGCTCCAAAATAAAAGTTTTTTCCTAGGGGAAAGGAATAAAATGCATAGAGAAAGAATAATATATCACAAACACCAACTACATGACTCCCGTGCCCTTCTATCTCCCTTGTCTCCCTGCCCTCCCAGATGTCATCACTACTCAAGAGTGGGAGTGCCTGGTTCACAGGAATGAATGACCTCACCAATTTTATAAGATACTGTCACATTTTTCACCACTGAGATTTTACCAGTTTGCACACCCATCAGCTCTGTGCTCATTTTTTTCCATTTTTTTTTTTAGAGAGAGAGGAAGGGAGAGGGATGGAAACATTAATGAGACAGGAACCTCATTGATTGGCTGCCTCCTGCACACCCAACACTAGGATGGAGCCCCAACCCAGGCATGTGCCCTGACCGGGAATTGAACCGGCAACCTCTTGGTTCCAGGGTCGACACTCAACCACTGAGCAACACTGGCCAGGCTGGGTTCATTTTTTAACAGTATGACATTTTAAGATCACTGAACATAAACAAGAGTTTTCTAAAACATCATTTAGAAATTACTCAACAATGGTAGCTTCTTTGGACAGTGAAGGACTGAACTTAAATATGCAGCATTTGTTGTTTTATGACATGGTTGAGTTGCATATTTAAAGTGTATTTCTTTGCTTTTTCTGTAGAACAGAGCAGGAATTTCCTAACAGTTGACTCTATATTCACGCCAATGAGATTTGGGCTGCTTATTGGTGAGATTAATTTAAATCAGATGAACTTTTCTTAACATAACATAATAATAGCTGGACACCTGGAAGATACTCAGAAATACCCACCCATTTTTAAATTTTCTGATTTGTGATTACATAATAAATGAAAAAACAGACTTGGAAGAAACTGAAATTTGAAAAATTACTTTCAAAAAGAAATCGACATTTCTTCCTTTTATTAGAATTCAAATAGATTACTTTTATTATTAGCAAACTCTGTCCTCTACTCCTCCTAGCTCTGAGTTGCCCAGAGGGTAAGGAATATCAACCCTGTGTGCGACCCTGTGAGGCAAGAACATGTCTGAACAGATGGTTCTATGGACACTCTTCATGTCTGAATGTAAGAGAAGATTGTGTGTGCAAAAATGGAACCATTCTTCACAGGCCATATTCAACCCAGTGCATTCCAGAGGAAGAATGTGGTAAGCAGCAAAGTACAAAATGACCTCTTACGGGTCCAGCAAACAAATAAAAACATTGTCAGATCTTGAAGAGATGTACAGAGAAAGATTGATCACAAGTATTCTAGCAGTTGGAAAGGAACTGAGTTTGTTAGTTTGTAGTTGGATTTTAGAGGATTCCAATTGAAGTTACCAAAACAAGTGCTTTGGTGGTGATGTGTTTTAATCTCCACATGTGCCTTTAATAACTGGGCAAGAGTATGGAAAACTAAGAATGAAGAGTGTAGTATGTGAATTAATTCAAATTCAAATTATTTCAAGTTTCCAGCTTTACCTCTGTAAGCCTGAACCATGCATCTGTAAAATGGGGAAAATACCCATAAGGTTAGTGTGGGAATGCACAAAATAAAGCACTTCACAACAGTGCTTTGAGAAAAATAGCACTTAAAAATTTCAGATTCTGTTATTATCTGAGAGAAAAGAGTTAATATTTCTACTTTCATTTTCAAACCATTTTATTCTGACACATTATCTCCATGGTGGTTTCAGGTGAAAAATTGAGAAAATTTCAGTCTAGACTTTAGCAGTCATAGGGCTCATCATCACACTGAGAAGAAAAGACATTTAGGTAAAATTAAAGAAAAATTAGTTAGGCATGTGGAAGTGAAATGCATATGTAGTTTCAGAAACAAGTTTGTGTTTGCCATTGAGGAAAGTATTTGTGGAGACTTTGAGAATACACAGGCATGCTTATGTTTGTTTTTAGGAACCTATGAAGTTGGCTTGCTAGTAAATAGAGTGGTGTAAAATAAGTTCATTGGAGGCTGGGATGCAGTGGGTCACTACATTTATCTTTATTACTCCTTAAAAGAACTACTAGAGAACCATATTTATTATTAAGTAAAACCTTAATAATAAAGCTAATAGAGTCACTAAATAATATTTTTTGTTACCTACTTTCCATGTTTAGACTTTAAAGTTAAAATTTTGAATTTTCATATCACAAAAAATGTTAAGGTTGTCTTGTTTTCTAATACCACTCATTTTCTAAAAATATATTTTTTTTATTGATTTTTTACAGAGAGGAAGGGAGAGGGATAGAGAGCTAGAAACATCAATGAGAGAGAAACATCAACCAGCTGCCTCCTGCACACTCCCCACTGGGGATGTGCCCGCAACCAAGGCACATGCCCTTGACCGGAATCGAACCTGGGACCCTTCAGTCCGCAGGCCGACGCTCCATCCACTGAGCCAAACCAGTCAGGGCACCACTCATTTTCAACAGTCAATATTTTAAAGCATTTGAAGTCATGTTACTGAGCTTGTTCAAATGAAGTAAATTATGTTAACAAGACTTAAAATAAAAAAGTAATTAACCATTTATGGTATTTATAAAATAGAGTACACACATTTACAGAGAATTTTAGAAGGGAAATATATTTTCTGCGGACTACATCAATCATTTCATTAAAGAAAAATACAAGCTAGTATCTGATGAATGAAAAGACAAATGTGAGGAAGGATAGGTATGTGATATGTGATCTGTGCCACTGGGCCAAGTCACAGTCTGAAATCAAAATACAGCAGCTTGATTGATTTTCGTGCCCAGGTTATGAATGATGTGACATTGTCAATCTTTTAAAGCATGTACTGACAGTAACGACCAGCCCCGCACTGCTGGGGAGATTTGGAATGGGGGTGTTGATGAATGTGCCCTCTACAAATGTCTGGAGAATGGAAGCATCATTCCTATAGAGCCTGACTGTGAGGAAGAGCCCTCGCCAATTTGTGAACGAGAGGCTGAGCTCATCCTGGGCATCGTTGACAAGGAGTCCTGCTGCTCAAAGGAGGTTTGTGGTATGTACTCAGCTGAACTTGTACAGTCAGTTCATGCCACAAAACATGTATGTTTACAACTGTTGTGAAAAAGTGGGCGTGCATGGTGCTGGGTATAAAAAAATGCAAGTTTGAGGTAACAATGGAAGTTTTTCTGTAAATTTCACTTGCACATTCTCAAAGCAAGTTTTGCCTCATTATGGTTTTGCTGATTTCGCAAATACACATACAAAACTCTGCCTATTAATAGTTAATAATATTCAGTAACACATGACAGACATGGAGAAAAGACAGGCATGTGACATGTCATCTGTGCTGCTGGGCCAAGCCACAGTCTTAGGATCTGGGAATCTTTGATTTATGACAATTGAGGGTGAAAAAATAAATAAACCTTACATCTGCTGCCTTTTCACCTATGACCAATTTTGTGAACAGAATGGGTTGAACTGCAGTGTGAAAACACGCATAATGAGAATCATTTCCCTGCTTTGAATTGGAATCACTAGGTTTTAGTCATGTTCATTAATATTTTAATGCTTCTGTTTCTTATTTGCAGGATGTGACATGACCTTGTGTGATATGACCATTCCGACATGCACAGATAGCCAAAAATTGTACATTGGTCATAGCCCTCTTTCTTGCTGTCCACAGTACCAATGTGGTGAGTAACTGATTAGAAAAAATAATAGTGAGAGTCATTGTTCATTCAGAATAGTGGATTAAATTCTCATTCTTTGTGTCTGCAAAGAAATAATCTATTTTTAAGATTGTGGAGCTCTGGCTGGGTGGCGAAATTTGTTGGAGCATCATCCCATACACCCAAAGGTTGGGGGTTTGATTCTGGTCAGGACACATACCTAGGTTTTGAGTCAATGTTTCTCTCTCACATTGATGTTTCTCTCTCTCTCTCTCTCTCTCTCTCTCTCTCTCTCTCTCCCTCTGTCTCTAAAATCAACAAACATATCCTCATATAATTTAGACATTATATGCATGTATATAGTAATAAACTCATTTTAAAGATTTTGATCTTTTTGAAATATGTAAAAAAATATATCTATCCTATCTAATAATAGACAAACATGGTAATTGACCATACCTTTGCTACGCCTCCCATTGGCTAATCAGCGCGATATGAAAATTAACCGCCAACAAAGATGGTGGCTAATTTGCATACTACAGGCAGGATGGGACAGCGCGCGCCTCCAGCGTGCCGCCATCCAGGGCAGCCCGGCCCTGGAAGACCCAGAAGCCGGGCAACGTGAGCTCAGCATCTGGCTTGGCTGTGTGGAGGGAGGGAAGGGGAGGGGCCTCGGGCCGGAGTCCACAGCAAGGGACCCTGGGCTCACAGTGACCTGAGCCTAGGGTCCAGGCCGAAGGAGGGGAGGGGAAGGGCCCCAGGCCAGAGTCCACGCCCTGGCCGGGCGGAGGGAGGGGAAAGGAGGAGTCTCGGGCTGGAGTCCTCAGTGAGGAACGTTGGGCTTGCAGTGAAACGTGCCCAACATCTGCTCACTGGCTGGGCAGAGGAAAGGGAGGGCAGGGGTCTTGGGCCGGAGTCCGCAGGGAGGAAAGTTGGGCTCGCGAAGTCCGCCTCCAGGGATGTCCAGCGTCCACACCCCAGATGGGTGGAAGGAGGGGAGGGGAGGGGCCTCGGGCTGGAATCTGTGGCGAGGGATGCTGGGCTCCCAGAGTCCACCTCCAGGGATGTTCAGGGTCCCGTGGCCTGGCCAGATGGTGGGAGGGGAGCGGAGGGGCCTCAGGCTGGAATCTGCGCGAGGAAAGCTCTCTGGGCTCTCAGAATCCACCTCCAGGGATGCCCAGCGTCCACGCCCCAGCCGGTGGAGGGAAAGAAGGGGAGGGGCCTTGGGCTGGAGTCTGCAGCAAGGAACGCTGGGCTTATAGTGATGCGAGCCCAGTGTTTGCACTCTGTCCAGGCGGAGGAAAGGGAGGGCAGGGGCTTTGGGCCAGAGTCCACAGTGAGGAACGCTGTGCTCACTGTGACGCAAGGCAGCGTTCACGCCGAAGGAAGGGAGGGTAGCGGCCTCGGGCCGGAGTCCCTGGTGAGGAATGCTGGCATCATTGCAGGCCCGGCTATTGGCCCACCCCCCCATACACGAATTTCGTGCATTGGGCCTCTAGTATAATAAGAATAGAGCCACAGTTGTTTAATAATGACTCACCTTACTAACTATAGTTAAGAAGTTTTCTTACAGACCCTGGGCAAATGGAAGATGAAACAAGGCTGTAAAAAGATAAGATGCCTCGATGGGTCCATGACTCAGAAAGGAAATACATTTTGAGAACAAACTGAGGATAGGACACGCTTTGATTTGGTTGCTGTGCCTGCACCCTGATCCCCTCTGGAAGTTTTTCTCAGGAACAATGACCATTCTCCAGTCCCAGGAATGGGCTGAGCTGTTTGTAACATCATAAAAGGTTAGCCACCTTACTATTGGACTTTGAGCTCCTGAAGGGTGGACTGCAGACTCTACCCTGCCTTTTCATGTTACACATGCAGCTAGCAGCTGCACGTAGTTATCTTCTCCCTCATGTGTATATAATCAGCCAACTGGTGAGGGGGTTCAGAGTAGAATTTCCAGGGTGATTGACTGCTCTCCCCATACTGGCAGCATTATTGGAATAACTGCTCATATATGATTCAACCCTGTATCTGTTTAATTTGGCTCAATAGTGTTCAGTTTCAGTCAGATAAAGAATATAAGAAACCAGGGTACCTGAATTGCATCTGAAAAAAGTTTTTAAGTGAGAAATAAGTTTCTATTGCATTGCAACCACTAATTTTGTGGGTCCTTGTTGCAGAAATTTAGCCATTACCCTATCTAATAAACCTTTATTCTAAATCAAAATATTGAATCACTGATATAGTGACTTGACTAAAGTCAGAGGCAGTCAGCAGATATTTTCAGATATTCAGATTTCATTCCTCACAGTCCTTCTCATTAGCCTTTTCCTAGGAGTATTTTAACACAAATATTTTTTATGACTCTGATATCTTTGAAATAACCATTTCCACACTAGTAGTAGTACTCTGCAATAGGGGTTTCTAAGAAAATATATGAAATGGTGAAGAGGGATTTTTGGACTGGAACACGCGGTGTCCCCCTGGGCAGAATGGTTCCCAGGCTCTTTGTCCATTGGAGTCAAAAAATGAATCCATGTACGGAAGGTGGAATAGCAAAGGTGGAAATTTATTGAAGAACAAGTACAGATTCCCACGTGAGGAAGGGGAAAGAATCCCGCAGAACAGACTCCCACGTGAGGTGGGGACTATGATGCACATGCACACTGACCGCCAGGGGGCAGATGCTCAACACAAGAGCTGCCCCCTGGTGGTCAGTGCGCTCCCACAGGGGGAGCTCCTCTCAGCCATAAGCCGGGCTGACAGCTGCAAGTGTAGCGGCGATGGTGGGAGCCTCTCCCACCTCCTCAGCAGTGCTAAGGATGTTCAACTATGGGGAGTGGGCCTAAGCTGTCAGTCGGACATCCCCCGAGTGCTCCCAGGCTGCCAGAGGGATGTCTGACTGCCAGCTTAGGCCTGATCCCCCGGGGAGTGGGCATAAGCCCGCAAGTGGACATCCCCTGAGGGGTCCTGGACTGTGAGAGGGCACAGGCCGCGCTGAGGGACCCTCCCCAAGTGCACGAATTTTTGTGCATCGGCCTTTAGTTATCATATAAAAGATTGCTGATTAATGTAGGTTTTAGATATACTTAAATCAAAACACATTATTTGTACCAGTTAAGGCTCTTTGACTACTTCAAGTAGTCAAAATTGGTTGATTCTAGCTTATGCACAACCAATTATTGGAAGGATTTTGGGATTAAGATTTTGAAGGATTAAGATGAAACAGATTAGGCTCTGAGAAAGAGAGAAACCAGCTAGCTGCTCTATCTGTCAATTATTAAGTATTGAGTCAGCAACATTTGTTTCCTGTCCTGGTGTGCTTCCATGTATGATTCAAATACCATAGAGATTATGGTTCAACTAATGTGAATTGTTTCCTCACAGAAGCCTGATGAGAATGAAGTGCCTTTATAATAGTCATACCAAGTCTGGGCATTCCTTCCAGGTCTTTACAGAGTTTTTATCAAAATTGGGAGAGGGATGCTGAACACCTCAAAAGGACAAGTGCCACCTGGCCGGTGTGGCTGAGTGGTTGAACGCCAGCCTATGAACTAGGAGGTCATAGTTTGATTCCAGGCACATGCCTGGGTTGCAGGCTCAATCCCTGGTGTGGGGAGTGTAGGAGGCAGCCAATCAATGATTCTCTCTCATCATTGATGTTTCTCTCTGTTTCTTCCTTTCCTTTCCTCTCTGAAATCAATACAAATATCTATAATAATAAAAGCGTAATATGCTAATTAGACCAGACAGCCAAACCACCTTCTGGACATCCTTCCGGATGACCTTGTGGATGAAGCCAGGGCTGCGAGGGCCAAGCCCCTTGCACGAATTTCATGCACAAGACCTCCAGTATTTTTATGAAAAAGGACAAGTGCCTATTATATTGTTTACTCATAAATTAGACTAATCAAGAACAGTGAATTAAGAAAACTTAAATAAACTAATCAATAATATTTCAATCTTAACAAGAAAAAATTATTCCAGAAATCTCAATGCCCTATGTTTTTAGTAAAATGGTATTCTATGTCACTCTGCTTGGAAAGCATAAAGCAATACACTCAGAAAGTATACTTGTTTTTATGACAAAATAAGATCTGTTGAAGCCTTATTTTTGTTTATGTTGATTTTCTATACACACAGTAATCTGAACTAATGTTAGATATCTTTTTTTTTTTTAGCTCAGCTGTAACTTCTGAATTTTTGTTTTACCTTTAGTGTGTGAATCTTGCACTGAACCTATTCCACTATGTACTGATGGGGAATTTCTCACTGTGGATCTTAATACCACACAGTTCTGTTGTCCTCAGTATTACTGTGGTAAGTATATCTTAACTAATTTGAAATATTTACAAGTGTCCAAAGTTTTAAGAAGCTCAGTGCATCTTAGTGCTACTGTCATGTCAGACCATAGTTGAATTCTAGCATACAAAATACATATTAAACATAAATAATGTTTTCATGTATCTAAGAGCTCTTCTTGGATAATACCATTACCTATCAAAAATAGATCAGCTATGACAAAAGATCAGCTCTGACTTGTCTCACTATCCTAGAATTTCTAGTAATCTAGTTGATTCCATACCCTCTTCACTTCCTTTCTCTTCTTGTACTCCTGCCATTTCTCAGGGCTCTTTTCTTGAGGCGCTGTCCTACTGTTGTTGTATGTGTTATGATTCATTTGTTTGTCCTCACCAGCACAGGGCAATAGGGTGGTAGGGGAGAAGGCACTGGTGAGAAATGAGTTCAGGCACTACAGCAGTGGCAGTGAATTAAATGGTAGGGAGTGAAACTCCTGATTCCATGAAGTTAATCTTTACCCATGTAATTTTTCTATTTAGTTTGTGAGCCAAATCTTTGTCCTGTGCCACAACTCAACTGTGCAGAAGATATGAAACTTGTGAAAGAAAATGTATCTGGTCAATGTTGTCCAATATGGCATTGTGGTAATTAATTTTCATATTTTAAAGTTTTATTACAATACATGAATGTATTCTGATCATTATAAATGTTGATTTTTGCTTTTTAGAATGTAGCTGTGAAAACCTTGTTATACCAACTTGTGAAGTGGTAAGAACACATATTTTGATTGACTTATCATCTAATTTAAATCGGTTTTTTCTTCCTTTACCTCTCTTATTTCTGAATTCTTAAAATTAATGGAATTATCCTCCTTAAGTTGTATTGAAGTGGATGAAAACAATGTGCTCTGATATTAGAGAGCTGTCAATGTTTTATGTTCTACTTCAGACAGGAAAGAACAATACCTTATTTTTTCCACCGGTGACTGAATCTACTAATCTCATATCTAATTAAGTTCACTAGTCTTAAAAGCAAGCAAACCATTAAAAATACTATCTTAATATTGGCATAGGTAGTGGTGATGTTTTCATGGATATATATTTATCTTCAAATTCATCAAGTTGCATGTCAAATAAATAAAGTAATTGTATTTTACAAAAACATTAATACAACATTTACTGTAATGATAAGTTATCTATTTTTGCATAGAATGTATAAATAACTTTCATAAAAATTATCTCATTTTATATTTTGTGTGCACTATATAAACATCTATAGAATAAAATAGACTTATGGTATTATATTTTCTCAGGTTCTTAATAGTTTACATAACATGTTTAGCATATTATATCAATGAATCTTCACAATGTAGGTATTTTTAGCTCATTTTATAAATAAGAAAATCGAGGTCTGAGAGAATAAATTATTGACTGAGATCTTCAGGCCCCAAACCAGGCATTGTTTTGTGTATATGTCTGTTTATGTATATTCCTTTATTCTTTACACTCATCTTTATTCTTTCATTTTTTTTACAAAGTGTAGCCAAGACATAAGTTGACACAAGAACAAAAGCAAGAATAGACTGTCTTGTTTCTATCAGTGACCTTGCCTTTCTTTAGCTGTGACTCACTTTCCTAACTGTAATATGAAAATAATAACAATACCTATGTCATGTGAATGAAATAAATGAATATAAATTAGATAATACTTAACATATAACAAGAGCTCTGTAAGTATTATTGATAATTATTATTACAACTCCCCTCCCCCATACTGAGAATTTTACCACAAGGTGAAGATCATCATGGAGATGGAAGGTGAGCATCAAGAAAAGTTTGGAAGAAAGTGATAGTCAGGTTAGAAATAATAAATAAAAAGAGGTGAACTATTCCAGACGGGGGCTAGTATGAACATGAGTACATGCCCAAAGGAGTGAGGTAAAATATGTATGCTGAATGATCATGACCTCTCTCTTTCCTTAAGAGAGACATAACCTGAGGAGGAACAATGAGGGAAGAAGAACTATCCAAATTGCTGAATTCAGGGGGACTTTAACGGCAAGGCTGAGAAATTTTTATTTGATTTATTCATTTATTCTTTTCAGTTAATCATTCAACCAATATTTGTTGAAACCCAATTACGTCTGGTTATGGTGCCAGCCACTTAAAAATGCATAGTCCTACCCTGAAGAGCTCAGTGTAGATTTAATGTGATAGGAGATAGAGGGGTCTTGTATCAGATAGGAATTATTATAAAAATGGTGTTTGAGGGAGCAGATATTGATAGTCCTGTGAAGCAGGATAAGGACAGTTAAACATTAGGAGACAGGACATCAGCAAGAGACTGGTATAGCTGCTCATGAACTTGAGTGTAGTGAGGTTAATACAGAAAAGAAGTGGGGGGGGGGGGGGCGCGTGGTAGAGTGTGTTTAAATTCAGGAGGGCAAAATGGAAGACTCTGGCCTTTTGTAATATATTTTACAAGTGAGTGTGTGTGTGTGTGTATGTGAGAGGCGGGGGGCAGATGAAGAAAGAGAAGGAAGGAGGAGAGGAGGAAGAAAAAAAAAGAGAGAGAGAGATGTAGAGAGAGCTCTTAGATACCTTTAAATTTACAAGGCTCAGACACTGAATTCACAAGTACTGGATTCTTGGACAAACACTGATGGCCAAAGGAGCAGATCAGAGTGACACTGGGATTTTAATGTTACCAGCCTCTTTCAGAGCTCTCCTCCTGGTCTGAAAGAGGTAACACAATGTCCTGAGGCATTTCAATAACCTTCAACACAACAATATAAACTACTAGAGGCCCAGTACATGAAATTCCTGCATGGGGGTTGGGGGCAGTCCCTCAGTCTGGCCTCCACCCTCTCGCAATTGGGACCCCTCAGGGGATGTCCGACTGCCAGTTTAGGCCCGATCGGGACCTCAGTCTGGCCTGCACCCTCTAGCAATCCGGGACCACTGGCTCCTAACTGCTCGCCTGCCTGCCTGATCGCCCTTAACCACTCGCCTGCCTGCCTGATTGCCCCTAACCACTCTGCCTGCCTGTCTGATTGCCCCTAACTCTGCCTCAGCCCCCTCTGCTGCAGCTTCATCTGGAAGGACATTCGGAATGACGTTGGAAAGTCATTCGGCTGTTCGGTCTAATTAGCATATTACGCTTTTATTATTATAGATTCCTTTTCCCCATGGGATTTTGTGCCTCCTCTGTTCTGGGATCCTTAAAGCATCTTTGAGTAGAACCCTCTATGTTCATTCTTTAACCTTGGTGTGGTTGTTACCTTAACTATGCTTTCTTTCTTTTCTTTTTCTCTTTTTTTGTGTGCCTTTACTGCTATCTTGGCCTAACCACCCACCAACCAAACACATTCCTGTGTGTCCCTTCCTTAACTTGCCCCCTCCCCTTTAACGAGTTTCTAGCATTCTCCACTTATCCTTTCTCGGTGTTCTTCTCCCTCCCCAACATTTGTGTTAGCTACTGATCCATTTAGTTCATTACCAGCTCAACATTCAATGTCTGAATATTATATATGAATCAAACTTTGGCATTACTCAATTTTGCAAATATTCATTGAATGGCTATTATATATTAGCATCATTCTGGGCACACACAACATAAACAGTAGTTTCAATAACTTTACCCAAATATACCATAACCATCCATGCATAATAATTTAGTTTTAACATTCATTGTTCTACACAAGCATTGACCTGACCCATTGTTCCTGAGTTCTCATTCTGAATGATGGCTATTTGTTTCAGTATCTATGATGTTATCTGTATATATTTAATATCACATTAGTTTTTCACATAGACAACAGATGCATTTCAAGCTAAAGAGTCTATGTGAGACTTTTGTAGTATTTCTTTTTATTTTTTTCAGTAACAGCTTTATTGAAATACTAGAAGGCCAGCCCGCAAAATCGCGCGGCCCCGCCCACCCAGCGTGCAGCCCCGTCCACTCGTGCTGGTCTTTGGTTGTTACAGCGTTAGGGCCACGGGCTTTTTATATACAGATAGATAATTCACCAGAGGTCCGATGCACGAAATTCGCGCAAGGGGCTTGGCCCTCACAGCCTCGGCTGGCCCTCGCAGCCCCTTGCAGCCTCGGCCTGGCCTCACAGCCCCAGCTGCCTCAGCTGGCCCTTACAGCCCTGGCTTTGTCTGGAAGGTTGTCTGGATGGTCGTCCAGAAGGTCGTCCAGATGGTCATTCTGCTGTTTGGTCTAATTAGCATATTAGCACTTTATTATATAGGATTATCATACAGTTTGGTCATTTAAAGTGTACAATTCAATGGTGTTTAGTGTACTCATAGAATTGTGCAATGATCAACACAATTAATTTTAGAACAGTTTTATCACCCCCAAAAGAGACTACCTATTAGCAGTCACTCCACACTTTTCTCCAAACTCCCCAGTCATAGGAAATCACTAATCTACTTTTTATCTCTACAGATTTGCCTATTCTTGATATTTTATATAAATGGGATTGTATGTTATGTGGCCTTTTGTAATTCCTTTCACCTAGCATAAGATTTGTAATGCTCATTCATCCTGTACCACGTATCAGTACTTCATTCCTTTTTACTGTTAAATAATATTCATTATATGAATATACCTAGACATTTATCCAAAATAAAGATATACAATGGCCAATAGAACATGAAAATTCTTTAACTGGCATCATTAGCTATCAGTTAAATGCAACTTAAAACCATAGTAACATACCACTTTATCCTAAAAAGATAGATATTAACACATATGGGTAAGAATGGAGAAATTGGAACCTTCACATGTGGGATTGTAAAATGGTACAGCTGCTTTGGAAAACAGCCTGGTAGTTACTGAAAAGGCTCAATATAGAGTTATCATATGACCCATCAATTCCACTCCTAAATATATACATATGAGAAATGAAAGCACATGTCCATACAAAAGCTCATATGAATGTTCATAGCAGTACTAGTCATAAAGCCAAAAAGTGAAAACAGATTATGGTGATTTTGCTACAGACTTTAAAGGAGAAAAAAAAGCCTTTATGCTCATACTGGTAGAACAATTAAGGAGATATTTCCTCTTGGTGAAATTGGGTACTTAGAAAATAAAAGTGTAACCAAATACATGGATAAGATCCAAAGGAAATATATGTAGAAGGAAAGAACAGAAGATTTAAGCCTAAACTTGCAAGGGCACATTGGGCATTGTGGATTCAATTATTAAAAACAAATGGATAGCCCTAGCTGGTTTGGCTCATTGGATAGAGCGTCGGCCTGGGGACTGAAGGGTCCCAGGTTCGATTCCGGTGAAGGGCATGTACCTTGGTTGCAGGCACATCCCCAGTAGGGGGTGTGCAAGAGGCAGCTGATCGATGCTTCTCTCTCATCGATGTTTCTAACTCTCTATCCCTCTCCCTTCTTCTCTGTAAAAAATCAATAAATCAATAAAATATATTCTAAAAAAATAAAAAAACAAATGGATAAGTGACTTAAAAGAGGTAGTATGTACCCAATACTTCCTTATCTAATCTTCTGGAGTAGCTAATACAGTGAGAGAATTTAATTTATTATTTTTAACTGCATATTTCTAACATTTTATTTCCAATCTCATCGGAATTATGTAATGAATAAAAGTCATAAAACCTCATTTGAGTTAACATTTATGCAACTACTTTACAACTTGTAAAAGCACTATGGAAAGTAAGATATTATTAGCTTATGGGGAAAAGTGACTTTTATATATGAATTTATTTGAATCATTTCTTATGTCAAGAATCAATTCATTTTATTACTGATCTTATGAAAATTAAATGTATCCAGGAAAAGTTGATACTTAAAATGTAATTCTTAAAACTTTAAGCCTTGTCCTACACTTGAGAGGAATCTAAACCCTTCCTAATAGGGCAAAGTTTGAGTATTGGTCATAACAATGATTTACTACAGCTAAAGGTTACACAACACCTTCTATGTGCCTTCCCTTTTCTAAGCTCTGTACATACACTGAGTGGCCAGATTATTATGACCGGCCAGATTATTATGACCACCCCATCAGTACAATGAAGTGAATTAGTTATGCAAATAATAATAATAATCAAACCTTGAGAGTATTTGCTTAGGAAGTTTTCAATAGTCAGTATTTTTGGAAGTGTCAATAAAGTACTGATGGGGTGATCATAATAATCTGGCCGGTCATAATCATCTGGCCACTCAGTGTATACTGACCCATTTATTTCTCTCAACAATCCTAAAGGCCAGGCAGTATTATTATCCCCAATTTACAAATGGAGTGAGGAGAAGACTGGCTAAGTAACCTGCCCTCCATATATCACACATCTAGTAAGTAGCAGAGCAAGATCAGCACACGGGCAGTCTTGTTCTTGAGTCTGTGTCAGTAAGCACTATATTATACTGTTCTGCCCCTGCCTCATATACTATAGCAGCCTTGCAGATGCAGACATCAGAGCCTGGACAACTCCTACAGAACAGAACAAGACCATTTCCATCAAACAAAGTTTCCAGGATTAGCAAACATTTTTTTTTTATTTAAAAAAATATTTTTATTGATTTCAGAGGAGAAGGGGGATGGAGAGATAGAAACATCAATGATGAGAGAGAATCATTGATTGGCTACCTCCTGCATGCTCTTTACTGGGGGGTGAGCCCACAGCCCGGGCATGTGCTCTTGACCGAAATAAAACCTGAGACCCTTCAGTCTGCAGGCCAATGCCCTATCCACTGAGCCAAACTGTCTAGGGCAACAAACATTTTCTTAATCTGATTACCCACTAGAACAGTGGTTCTCAACCTTCCTAATGCCGCGACCCTTTAATACAATTCCTCATGTTGTGGTGACCCCCAATTTCATTGTTACAAATTGAACATAATTAAAGCATAGTGATTAATCACAAAAACAATATGTAATTATATATGTGTTTTCCGATGGTCTTAGGTGACCCTTGTGAAAGGGTCGTTCGACCCCCAAAGGGGTCGCAACCCACAGTTTGAGAACCGCTGCACTAGAAGCTTGGAATCAAACAATATTTTACAGATAGGACAGATCATAAAGATCATCTTATCTGAATTCACTCATTTAATAGATAAGAAAATTAAAGTTCATGGAGATTAAGTGATCCATGCTCACATTGTTCATTGTGATTTTTTTCCCCCCTGAGCTACTAATGAAATGACCACCAGGTTAATCCAAGACTGTTCACCATCAAATATTTATTATGCACCTGGTATGTGTCTGACTGTATGGTAGGAAACTCATTAAATATTATCTTGTCTGTTTCTTACAGTTGTCATATAAAAAGCCATATAATGTTACATAATAATAAAAATAATATCTTTCTAATAGGGAGAATTTACTACAATAGACCATAACTTTCAGAGTGACTGTGGATGTGTGCAGTATCTCTGTGGTAACTATATTTTTTATAACTTTTAAATGCCAATGAATATTATTGGTATATGTTGTTCACTATTCATAAATTAAAAATAATTTTCTTTGATTGGATTACACATTTTAAGCCATTTGCCAAGTTTTGAGTATAAAAATATTATAAATACTATTATATTTCAGTTTCCTCTTTTGTAATATTTCTAAATGTTCTGAGAAATTTGATAATTGGGCAGAAAAGTGAGTAGTGTTTTTCAGAAGCATCACTGTATGTAAAGTTGGTGCTAGGGTTTATATACAGTATACTTAACTTTAAAAAATAGACATCTATAAGTGACAGATTTTTTTCTCACTGTTTTATTATTATTGACTAGAGGCCCAGTGCATGGGATTCATGCACTGGTGGGGCGGGGATAGCCTGCAGGGATCCGCCCACTGTAGGAGCACCACTCATCCCGGTCAGCTGAGCGGCTGTGGACCCACCCTCTGAGCAGCTGCTCCCACAATGGGAACACAATGACCACCAGGGGGCAGCACCTGCGTTGAGCCTCTGCTCCCTGGTGGTCAGTGCGCCTCATAGTGACTGGTTGACCAGTCATTCTGGTCGTTCTGCCATTTGGTCGCTGCCCTTTTATTTTTTTTTATTATTATTATTTTTTTTTTTTTTTTCCATTGCTGTCTCAGTGGTAGTGACGCATATTTGAGTGAGATCACTTAGATTCAGTTCCACAAGAATACATCATTGACATGGACTTTTATTATATAGGATGTTAACACTGCAAAGCAGAGAGTTGGCTTTTCTATGAAATAACAGAACTTCATATTAAGTATTAATAGGTTAATGGAAAATACAATTTCTGTCCAAGAGTTTGAAACTTGTATTTTTATATGAGAGAAGGCTTAATTTCCATGTTGGTGAGGCACAAAGATTTTCTGATCTGATTTCTTCAGCACTATCTAGCTTACCCTAACATGCCACTGTTAATGATATGATAGCACATTGTACCAGTTGCCTTCATCATGAAGTATGATTTACATGACTATTTATTTTGCAACACAATAAAATTAAAAATTTATTTTCAAAATGACAATTAAAGAACATTAAATGTTACAGAATCCCATCATGAAGAGATATACTATTATTAATTTAGATTTTGCCTCGATCTATATTCACTCCCCAAAATTGTCATGTTATGTTTCTGGAAGAGAGAACAAGTAATCTGACAATCTCTTAGGCCTAAAATTCTGGAATCTACTATCAAATATAGCTTCTGGAGGAAGTTCAATCAGTGAATAGCAGTTGAGTTTACAGATCAATTTCTTGTTATATGTTAAAGAATAAATATACCACATTATTAAGTAAACTCTTGAGTTATTAACAACATGTAAAGGTGAAGATCTATTTTGGTTTTGGAAAAATTGCACATCACAATGAAAACATAGATTTAAATAAAAATTCCATTAGATGATTAATTAAAAACTCAATATTGTGCTTTTTGTTGACTGTTTTTCTTTTCTTAGAAAAAGATGATGTGTGTGTATTTCAAGAAGTATCAGTATTGAATCCTGGCCAATCTATGATAAAGTATTTGGAAGGAGACTTTTGTCATACGATAGAGTGTCTGGAAGAAAAAGATAACCTTACAGGCTTTCACACTCTGAATTTCACAATGGTGAATTGTTCAAAAGAATGTGACATTGTAAGTATTCTTTATAAGTCATTCTGGTGAGAATCAATCTTAAAATGGCAGCTATAAAATTTGAGCTAGGGAATACTGCATAAGTTAAAAATGTATACTTGAATAGTTCTTCAATAATCTATTAATTTGTAACATCTACCTATTACAGACTTTTCTTTTCCTGTGTATGACCTTGAGCTTCAGAAGTCTTATTATCTACAGCTTACTTAACCTGAAGTTGTTATACCTGCTTGATGAATCTTGGCTGGTAGATGTGAAGATTATAGCGATATAAAGTCAATTCTTATATGAAGTGCTTTAAATTCAACCTTCGAAATGCTTATAGATGTTCTGAGAGAGCATCTACTTATGTTGGGAAGCACTTTCAGAACTAATTAATTATATATTGGTGTTGTTGTGGGGCTTATTCAATGTATTATTATCATACACAGCACCAGGCATATACTCCATCTCCAAGTGATTATGATTGTTGTGGTACCTGCAAAAATGTATCCTGCAAATTTCAAATGGAAAATGGAACATCAGTTATATATGAGGTATGAATTCCTTATTTTCTAAAAATATGTTCATTGGAGGATACTCTTTATACTACTACTTTCTGAAGAAGACATTCTTAAATCAAATAAGTTTTCAAAATGCCACAAACACACAAATACACACAGAGAGTTCTACATACAATAAACATACCCATATACAACATGCTTTTAGTGGACAAGATACAGTTACACTGTAAACTATCTGATACTTTCTGTTGTAAAGAACCATGTTTAACTCATTTCTCAAACTTATTTTATAATACATCTTCATTTTTAAAAAGGTCTTTATTGATTTTAGAGAGAGGAAGGGAGAGGGATAGAGACATAGAAACATCGAGAGAGACAACAATTCTGCTGCCTCCTGCACACCCACCACCAGGGATGAAGCCCATGCATGTGCCCTGACTAGGAATGGAACCGGTGACCTCTTGGTTCATGGGTTGATACTCAACCATTGAGTCACACAGGCAGGGCTTCATTTTTATTTTTTAAATGTATTTTTTATTGGTTTCAGAAAGGAAGGGAGAGGAAGAGAGTGATAGAAATGTCAATGATGAGAGAGAATCATCCATCGGCTGCCTCTTGCATGCCCCACACTGGAGACTGAGGCTGCAACCTGGGCATATGCCCTGACTGGGAATGGAACCATGACCTCTTGGTTCATAGGTCGATGCTCAACCACTGAACCAGCCTGGCATTTTGTTTTATTTTTTTAGATGTGAGGAATGGGCTTAGAGAAATGCTGATTTCTAATCATTACAAAGAAAAACAACAATGATATTTTATTTACTCATTTGAATGAAACACTTGAATAGAAATCTGAAATTCAAGATGTTAGCACTTTATTTCAGCTTTTGATGGTTCCAGTGGATATATAAGAATAAAGATTTAGGTCATTTGACACATTTTCATTTTTTTTTTAAATTTTAGTTTTAAAAACATTTTTAATCCTCATTGGAGAATAGTTTTTATTGATTTTAGAGGGAGGGAGGGAGGGAGGGAGGGAAACATTGATTGGTTGCCTCCCATATGAGAGAGAGAGAGGTCAATGTGAGGAGAAACATCAATCAGTTGCCTCCAGGGGATTGAACCTGCAACTTAGGTATGTGCCCTTACCTGGAATGGAACCAGCAACCTTTTTGGTGCGTGGTTTGATGTTCCAACTGATGGAGCCATCAGACACCAGACCAGGGCAACAAATATGCTATACTACATCTTTATACAAAAAATAATTATTATTCAGAATTCTCCCTTTATCTTATAATAACTCTATATAGGTTTGAAGACTGTCCTACTTCTTCCCTAGAATTTTTAATGAAACTTTATAATTTTATTAGTGCTTTGGTCAGTTTTAGGAAGGTCACAAATTGTGTTTATAATTTATCAGAAGGTAATTCCAATTTATTATTGCTATCATTACATTTCTTCCATTAATAGTTTAATTATCTGTAGATATTATTTCTGGTGTTCTTAATTACATGGGATTACTCACATACCCAAAAGAAAAACTTTTTCTACCCTGTACATTTTATTAAATGAGAAAAATGAACAATTATGTTTTATGCTATAGCCTATTGTTTTACAATTATGTGCAAAACAGTGTTATTGATTTATGTAGTTTTATTGTTATTGTTTACCTGTTTATCCTAGCAGTATTTTTGTTTTCTAATATATATTTTTAAAACAGGGAGTCTTAAAAAAGGAAGCTTACAAAATGATTAGGAGACATAGGTGACAGTAAGAGAAAAGGAATCAGAAAATACTGGAAAAAAATACAGTAATTGGGGGATTTTAGTAAAAGGGCAACATAAACTCTATAGATATTGGTAATCCAGGAAGCATTGGTGTATGAAATTAATATTCATGGTGGTATCCCTGAAATGTAAATAAAAGATTAAACTATGTTCAGAATATTTTTTTGAGAACACAAGCAATGCAATATAGATAAATATACATAATTCTTGGCTTTTTCCAAGGTAAGCTTTAGTTCTCTAGAAATCTAATTTCTATGGAACAACTAACTTTTTTTCAGACAAGTAAGATATTACTGTGTTTCTTGAATTTGAATATTTAATTTTCTTTTACACCTAGACTTCTAGATTTTTTTCCAATTAAGATTCATAGAAGACCCAAAGCTATTCATAAACTAAAAATAATTTAGAAAGAGGAAGTTAGTTAAAATTCTTTACTGGTCCACAAGAAATCTTCAAGCCAGAGTTCGACTAACATTTTAAAATCCAGACTATAAAAATATACATCAACAATTATAGCACAACTAGAGGCCCAGTGCATGAAATTCATCCATGGGTAGGGTTCCTACTGGCTGCTGGCTGCCAGCCGAGGCCTCCCTTCCCCAGCCACTGGCTGCCAGCCGGGGCCTCCCTTCCCTGGCAGCCAGCTGCTGGCTGGGACCTTCCTTCATTCCGTGCCACCCGCTTGTGGTCAGTGCACATCATAATGAGCAGTTGAACTCCAGGACGGTCGAACTCCTGAGGGGACACTTTGCATATTAGGC
>NW_005371324.1:8191954-8204987 GCF_000412655.1 Myotis brandtii
TTTTTTTTTTGTTAATCCTCATGGCCTGGTGCACAAAATTTGTGCACAGGTAGGGTCTTTAGGCCTGGCTGGCGATCAGGGCTGATCTGTGGGGCGACCAGTGGGGCGATCAGGGAGGCCGGCCCTGTCTGCTTACCGGCCAGCCCCACCCCCCACTGCCGCCAGTCACCTCCGTCTGTGGGGCAACCAGTGGGGCTATTGGGGTGATCCCACTGGCACCCACTTTAGCCAGCCTGGCACCGCCTGCTCTCCAGCCCTGCCCCCCACCGCTGCTGATCGCCTCCCTCTGTGGGGCAACTGGCGGGGTGACTGGGGGCCCCCAATGGCACCCGCCTTGGCTGGCCTATGGCCTGCAAGCTGGGGGAAGCTCCTGTGTTGAGCATCTGCCCCTGGTGGTCAGTGCACATCATAGCAACTGGTTATTCTGTCGGTCGTTCAGTTGATTTGCATATTAGGCTTTTATTATATAGGATAATTATGTAATAAATATGTTTAGCAGACTTTCTTTTTGGTTTTTATTTGTTTGTTAATCTTCACCTGAAGATATTTTTCCATTGATTTTTAGAGAGAGTGGAAGGGAGGGGGAGAGAGAGAAACATCGATGTGAGAGAGAGAGACCTGTCCAGGGCTGGGGATCAAGCCTGCAACTAAACCAGTATCAAACCCGGGACCCTTCAGTCCCTGGGCTGAGGCTCTACCCACTGAGCACAATCAGCTAGGGCTAGCAGACTTTATTTCTATATAGAAATTCTGACATCAGGAATGAAATAAACAGTTATTATGTTTAAAAGTTAAAAGACTAGGAATAGATTTTAAAATAGCCATAAGGTATACAAAACTAGAACCTTTAGTCAATAATTACTATCATGTGAAGATTTTTAAATATTTTGCTGACAAGGGCGTGGAAGGAAGAATAAACAAGTCTCAAGAAAGGAGGTGTATTACATAATATGATTTGTTTTTTTATAATTAGTGAGGGAAATAGGAGAGCAAGACATTTGACACTTGATCAAATTAGATAATTTTATAGTAGAAACAAATACCTTTTGCTTCTTTACTCCCTACTGCTTTACACATTTACATGTCAGTTCTAGTATGAAACCAAACACACACACACACACACACACACACACACACACACACACCGTGCATGTATTTTAATCATTTCCAGATGGACGTTTTATGACTCAAAAAGCTTTCTTCATCATGCTGTTTGATTCAGTAGGATAGAAAATATTTTACTTCAGAAATTTAGCAGATTTCAATAGTAAAACAGATACTTTCTCTTTTATTTTTAGGAGGGGAGTATGTGGCACTATAACTGTACCACATATGAATGTGTCAAGACTGATGAAGGAACAATGATTCTGAACTACAGTATGGTCTGCCCCCCTTTTAATGAGACTGAATGCAAAATGGTTTGTACTTTGTTATATTTAAGAACATTTAGTATTAAATGGAATTTAGAAAATAGTGTTTTTTCCAAGGTCATACATACATTGTAGCTTATTTATTTTGATGAATGTTTTATTTTCATGTATACATAAAGGCTCTATTATATATCCTCAGTTTTCCATTTTGAATTATATATGATATTCCAAATAATTTTCACTCTCCCTGAATACACATTATGCTATTTCTGGGTTTTTAATATGTAGATAAAGGATTATTGAAAAATCATTTGATCATCTAGCCTCTTTCTCAATATGGATCAATAAACGAATCAATCAGAGCTTGAATGATTTTCTCTTTCTTAAACACACAGCCAGATTTATGATGTAATGTACTTTTTAATGCATGCTGGCCTGAGTGAAATTTGTCTTAGCTCCTCTGAGCACAGGCCACTGTAGAACTGAGCACGTGTCATAGCTGGTCCTTCAGTTTTGTTCTCCCAATTCCTTATTCTCTCAGATTTTTAAAAGTGATACAATTTTTCCGCCTTTTTATTACTAACTTTGAAGGTTGCTGGAACAACTTCCTATTCCATGTGAAAGTAATACAATTTTTAAAAAAGATTATCTGTAGCTTTAATTATTTAATAGGTAATAATCCCTAGTGAAAAGTAAGCTTTGCTCTGTTGTGGGGGGCAATATTTTCTAAGTGTAGAGAAATAACAGTCTCATTAATTTTTTTCAAAATGTCCTTTTTTAGTAATGACGGATAACTCGCTAGCTGGCAAGGTAGATCAAATATGTACTAAAGCAATAGAATTTCAGGTCTGGAAAGAATCTTAGACACCATCTTAATTCACAGATTTTAAAATTTGAATTGTAATTATCAAGTTGCTGAAAGCAACTAGAAACTTACTGTAATAATTCTAAAAGATAATAAAATTTTCTTAATTTATCCTTAGGCAGAAGCCATTCTGGAGTAGAGATTTTTTTTAAATAGCAAAATATTAAAGAAAAAGATACACCATTTTAACATTCGACTATATCAGAAATTCAGTCTAGTCTTATAGAGTAGCTTATATTCTTTTGTAGAGTTGAAAAATATAATGGCCTCTACTGGTAAGACTTTTTTTATTTAAAAATTTGGGCTGATGCCATGTTGGTCTCAGCCCTTCTGCCAGCAGATATAATAATAAATCTATAATTCTTAAAAAACTAAAGTTTTGTAGTGTTCTTTTAAGGAAGTTAATCTTTTTACACTTTCGTATTATGAATAAAGAAATAACAATGTTTTAAATATATGCTCCTACATTTTTTACAAAAGGAATTCTTATTAGTAGTTAAATTCCAATCGTTTTCACTTAATAAAAATATCGAGAGAGTTAGTTTTCCATTTCTAGTCCAAGAGGAAATAAACAAACACTGTGAGTTTTGACTTTCTCCTCTCTTCCTAGAATGAAGGAGTTGTAAAGCTTTATAATGAAGGCTGTTGCAAGATCTGTAAGTGAAGACATATTACATTGATTAATTTGATAGATTACTTTTAATTGTCCTAGGATTTCTCTTGTAAAATTCAGTTCTTATACACGTGGAGGGAAACAAATTGTATGATGCATATTAAATATTTTTGTGTCGTGGCTGATTATTTTGTAATTTAGTCTTCATTGAGTAACGTGTTTCTCTAAATTTTAACTTAAATATTAGAAATTTCTTTATTGTTGCATTTCCCCAAAGGTATTGTGTAGGACTTTAATGGGTTTAAGTTTAAAAGTGCTCTATGGTCAGATTTACTTGGAACATGCGGAACTATGCAATAGTAAGTAGGCTATGATGAGAAGGTCATTGTGACTCCAATAAGGGCAAAGTGCAGTATTTCCCAAACCTATTGGGACAAGTCTATGGTTCTGTATGATACATTTGAGAAATGCAATTTAATGAGTACATTTAAATCCTATATGTAAAACTTCCCAATAATTGTTTTGATAAAGGTATGTACACACAATATTAGTTCAAATGATAAGGTTTATTTCATAGTAATTTTTAAAAAATATATTTTTATTGATTTCAGAGAGGAAGGGAGACAGAGAGAGAGAGATAGAAACATCAATGATAAAAGAGAATCATTGATCAGCTGCCTCCTACACACCTTATCTTGGGGATCAAGCTACAACCGGGGCATGTGCTCTGGAATTGAATCATGACCTCCAGGTCCATAGGTCAACGCTCAACCACTGAGCCACGCCAGCTGGGGTTCATATAGTAATTTTTAATGATTTTAAGCACTGAAATAGAATAGAGAGGTATTAATGCAGCCATTTTTTCTTTTCTTTTTTTCTTTTTAAAGTGTTTATGACTTTCTCAAGATAAAAACAGGAGTTTTAGGCTAGAATGGCAGTTTTTATTTACATGGTATGTAAATCTGACACACACAAACCACAACAAAAAGAGTTCAACATAAGATGGCCTGACATCTAATGTGATATTGTATTCGTTTGCTAATGCTGTTATAACCAAGTGCCACAAGCTGGGTGACTTAGACATGTATCATCTCACAGTTCTGGAGGTTAGGAGTGCAAAATACAGAGGTCCATGGGTTGGTTCCTTCTGAGGACTTGAGGGGAAGATCTGCTGCAGGCCTCTCTTCTTAGCCTGTAGAGGCCTGTCTTCATGTTCATGCTGGGTTCTTCTTGTATGTGTATCTTTCTCTAAATCCCCCCTTTTTATAAGGACATGAGTCAGATTGGATTGGGGCCTCCCCTAATGACCTCATTTTCACTTGATTACCTCTGTAAAGACCCCATCTCTAAGTAAGGTCATTTTTGAGGCTCATAGGGATATTTCAACCCATAATAGCTTTTATTGCTGGGACTTTTGTAAATAGGATAATGCCACTTACACATTCTTAATTACTGGGCTCTTAGACACACACTAATTAAATTTTTTTTCTGTTAGAAAATAAGTAGTTTTTAATTCAGTATTTTATGAATTGTATGTAAACTAATGTATATCCAGTAGTCATTGTATCAGGAACCCAAGGAATGAAATTAGGCTCCAGAATCTGAGGAAGTTTATATTTTTTATGATTTCACTTCTTTTTCCTCGGCTTCTTCAGTCTAGACTCTTCTTTAGGTATGAGATATGAGTAGAATCATGAGCAAATGTGAAGAACCTGGATTCTGTAACTCCATGCTAATTATTAGAGAAGTGAATGTTATCTGATGGTAGATAGGAGATCTGTGTGACTGACCGTATTAGTACTATTTATTGCCTGTCACACATAGACACTCTAGTAAGCCCAATGCAGACCAGTACTACAACTAATCTTCCTATGTTCTGAGAGCTAGATGGGAAGATAGGGATGGCTCCTCCTATAGAAAAGAAAATGAAAGTCAGAAAAGTTGATCACACTCCTCAGTAATAGAGTAAGGGCTGTCTAATGCCTGGTCCCGGGGCTTTTCAATTCTGCTAAGCTCTTTGAAGCTGCAGAATAGTAAAAAGTCACCTCAGTTTTTCCTATCTGATGAGTAAGGACTTGTAAGGAAGTTTCAGCTTTGGTATCAGAGAACCCTTGTCTGCAGTCTTTGCTTTTGTGTGACCAGGCTAACCAGGGAGACTGTGGGTATTGGATACTATCACAGGTGCTGTGCTAGACAAAATGTGTTACAATAAAGTCTCTGAGAATGAATAGGAATGCTTCTTTGTACAAACAAATTTATGCTGTCTAACTAAATTGATGCTGTCCCAATTTCATTCATCAAATTAACTGACTTATCAAACCAATTTTTAGTGAGTGCCTACCACACACCTGACAGTCTTTTAGCTCTGGCACTGTGATAGTGAATGAAACAGTATCTGTATGCATGGTGCATATTATCAAGAAGTGGAAGAAACAATGAACACATAAATATATATTATTATGTCAGGTTGTGATGAGTGATGTAAAGAAAAATAGTGCAGAATAAAAGGGATAGAGAGTGAAGGGAACAGGGTTTCTAACTTAAGTGAGTGGTTAAAGAAGGCCTCTGTAATGAAGTGTCATTTGAATGGAGACTGAATGTCCGCCAGAAGAATGAAGAGTGTTGAAAGCAAAGGAAATAAAAGGTGTGGCTATAGCACAGGGATGAAAGTGATAGAAAGAAGAGGGTAAGGTACCTTACAGGTGATGTTAAAGATGTTTTCTTTCTAAACAATTATTCTTAAACTTGCATGAAGTAACGACTGAGTGAAAGCACTATAAGGTACAAACAGCCTGCCCTCTGTCCCCAACACTGAGCCTTGGGTCACACTGTAGGTGGGAGATCAGGGAAAGGAGAAAGAACAAGCATAGGAGGTAGAGGAGGAGCCACAAATGAGTTGAGAGGAAAACCAAAGTGGCTGTTCTAGAAGCCAAGTGTAGAGAGTGTATCAAGAAGAAGAGAGTGATGGACTGGGTCAAATACTACTGGGAAGTCAAATAGAATGAGAACTGAGATGTGACCTTGATTTTAGCAATTTAAAGGTCAATGGTGACCTTGAGGAGGACAGTTTAATTTCAGGTAATCTTTACTTGAACCAGCATAGCTTAGCTCTGATATAGTTTACATGTTGGGATTTCACAGAAGTATTTAATTAAAAAATAATTTTGTGACTAAAACCATTTGAAAACTGGATATCTACACCCAGCCTTTTGCAAACAAGATAAATCATCAGAATGACAAAACAACTTAGTATCAGAGCAAAAAAATCTTGGACTTTTGCAGCCTGATTCAGAGTTATATCTACTACATACAGCATGAAATAAATATTCTTGGTGTATTGCCAAGTGATAATCCATCACCCACACAGAGGCATATTAATATGTCATTAATTAATAGAAAGTGTTTTCATTTGAACTCCTAAGAGATCATTTCAGAACCATCAAATCAAATTAGCATCACTTATCCATACATTTAATCATGGTTGATAAATAGTTCAATTTATGCTTGATATTTTATTAATATACATTAGGATAATGTGGTTTTAAATCTATTAGTTTTTAATTTCAAAATAAATTTATGTATACTAGTATATGTATAGATGCCTTAATTATTTATGTGTATATTTACTTTTAGATACCATCTAATAAACATTTTATCTATCTATTTATCTACATACCACACAGAGGTTGGTACATATTATACTGTTAGCTTTACTGTATGTGTAGAATATTTTTGATTTGTGAGTATGGTAATTATTCTGACAATAAGGTAAAGAGAAGTATGAAGCTAGAAAATATAAGAGATAATCTATTTAGAGGGTGAAAATAAATACTGAACATAAAATATGAGGGAAATTTTAAATATTTCTTAATATAGGAATATATTTTATGTAAACATCAATTTTCAATATATTATTTTAATGGAATTAAGAAACAATTTGGCATGAGCCTTTTAATGAATAAATACATTCTCTATTTTATCAGGTAAACGAGAAGAAAGAATATGCCAGAAAGTGATTATTAAATCAGTTATAAGGAAACAGGACTGTATAAGTCAAAGCTCTGTAAGTGGAAAAATATCATTTGTTACATAAAGGTCATGTGTCTTTCCAAAGTATATGTATCACAGCACTAATAAGTTTGTAAGCCAACAAAATGCTAACACAATATTTAGCTTTGAGATTATTCTTAAATTCTAATATTAAAATGTTTTGTGAAGAAGTGTGAATTATTCTTAGCATAAGTAGTCAAAAGTTCTGAAGTGAAAACAGCAATCCAGATATGGAAATTGAATCTAAATATATTTGACTACATATTTTCTTAACTATGCAATTTTACTCAGCAAAAATAGTCCTGGTTCTAACTTTACCTCCTTTAATATGACCCATACAATCCCACAGTCTACTTGAGCCATGCTATAATATGGGTTACAATAGACTCATTAGATTATGACCAATATATTGCAGGCACCTGTCTAGTTATGTGAGCATGTTTCATACTTTATGTCAGCATTGCTGTCCTAGGCATCACCATGGAACTAAGTTACTAAATTTCAACCTGGTATGTTTTGCAACCTTTTAACATAGAGAAGCTTGAGAGTAAAGTGATAAGAAAGCCTTGCTTTCATTTGACTTAGTAAAGTCAAGTAACCAGATTTTGAAATTTAAAGAGTTTTTTTCTCATCATCTCTCCTTACAGATAAATGTTGCTTCTTGTGATGGAAAGTGCCCATCCGCCACCATATATAACATCAACATTGAGAGCCACCTAAGATTCTGTAAGTGTTGTCGTGAGAATGGAGTGCGGAATCTGACTGTGCCCCTGTATTGTTCGGGAAATGGCACCGAGATCATGTACACGCTCCAGGAACCTATAGACTGCACATGCCAGTGGAATTAGACGTGTGGATTCCAGAACTCTATGCAACATCACCGATCAAATGGAGTTAACTTTCAGCACTGTTATTTAGGCACTGGGCAGATTTATACTGTTTACTGATAATGTACTTTTCAGACTATTGGGATATAGCAATTAACAAAAATACACACAATTCCCATGGAAAATTAGATGTATTAATTTACTCAATTTTAGAGAAGTAAATTATTTTAAGTTGTTCAGCTGGAATACTATACATATTATTGCAACATGCTAAAAACCTGAGATATGCTCATTAAGCAGGTTATTTTGCAGAATTCTTAAAGTTTCATTCAATAGTCATTTTTTGATATTCTGGTAAATGTAATCAGTTAAAATTGGTATCTGGATAGTCATAAAGGGTGGTATGCCTAGAGACAGATCATAGAACTATAGGATTTTAGAATTTTAAAAACTTGAATAGATATTAGGGGTATTACTACAAATCCCCCTCATTTTGCAGGTCTAGCAGATAACCAGAGAAGCTGGTGACTTGTACAAATTAATTCAGTACAACAATATATTGAATTCATGTTAATAGTTAAGTCTAGATATTTAATATTCCAGTCCTATGTTCTTTTCTTTTGGATGGTACAGTAAGATGTCTATCACAGAATCTTTCATTCTTAAAGAGTTAGCCTTGCATAGGATTAAGAATTTTAAATTCAATGCCTTTATAAAAAAAAAGAAACACAATGCCACACATTCATATGTATATACATACATTTAATAGTTATTCCAATAATAAGGAATGGGGAAATGTAGCATCAGTTCCTAAATAGAGGAGGGATATCTTGGCCTTTTATTTTTTTATACCATTAAAACTATTATTAAATATGTTGTCACTACTTAACATTTAGTTAGCTATTTACTATCTCATGCACATCTGATTTTTGAGATGTATTTGCATACTATTGAAGTTACATGCTTTTTGCTTTTCATGCTGCTGCTTTGCCAATGAAGAATGAGATAAAATTATTTGAATGTATTAATAATTCTATAACAGAATGCTGCACTTCTTACATACAGATTATTGACATATGCAAGGAATATATCCTGAGATCTTTGCAAATGTCAAAATTCTTTGACATTTATAGTACATAATTGTCTGAGTTTCCTTGTATGTAAAAAGGAGAGAATGCTCTACTTGGTATTATTATCGTGAGGACCTAATGAAGTCAGACATCAACAGGAGAACAGTAAAGTTGCATTGAAAAGCAGATGCGGGGCCTGATCATCTAGGCTCAGATATGAGCTAGGTGATTTCTTTGGTTTTGAGATCATGCTTCCCCCCAAAATTGCAACTTATTAGATATTTTGGATCTCCAGGGTTACTTAGAAATGGGTGAAAGAATGAAATGAACATCTACAAAGTCCCAGTGTCTACTGTATATAAAAGTTGATTTTATCTTATTTGTACTTAATATAAGTGTTTCATCTAGATGTTAACATTTCAATATTCTTTGACCCCTATTAATATATAGACCGAATCAAATGCTTTTGGTTAAAATAAATTAACATTTTGCTTAAGAAAAACTGTTATGTACCTCAAATGAACACATAATACTGTATACTGTCTACCACACATTTTTTTTTATTTTCATGCTCTATAAAATATTTATTAAATTAAAAACAAGTCATCTTTAAACCTATTTGTGGGAAAAGGGGCACCATTCTCCTAGAACTTTATAAACATTCTCAAATACAGGAAAAATATATTGAGCACCTGCTACCAGTATGTGCCAGACACATTCTAAGCTCTGAAGGACACAGGCAAAACAATAAATACACAGTGCTCATACTCACACAACTTACAGTCTAGTAAGAAAGTAGGCATTTGATAGATAAACAGCTATGAGAAAGACAGACCAAAACTTTTTGGAATGTAGTATATGATAAAGGTGGCCCTCAAATCAGCAGAGGAATACAAATGAACTTTCCATAAATGGTGTTGAAACAAATGTATTGTAACTTGGACAGAGAGAAATTAGGATTCATACATCCACTGACATCAGGTTAAATTCTAAACCTATCAGAGGTTTAAATGTGAAAAAGGAAAAAGAGGGTAGAAGTTCTAAAGAAAATTGGAGTAATTCATTATAACCTTAGAGTGGGGAGATCCATTCTAATTCTGACTCAATATCCAGAAGCCCAAAAGAAAGGATTGATAAGTTTAATAAGAAAACTAAAAACAGACAACAAATTCTATCATGACCAAAAATGTCACAGAATTGAAAGAAAATGTAAAACAAAAGCATAGTATTTGCAATGTATCACTGATAAAGGCTAATTTTCCTATATATAAAGATCTCCTAAAAAATTAATAACCTAAATCCTTTAACAATGAAAAGATAACAATAATTTTAATAAAAGCATTTCAAATTTAATCTACACTGAAATGCAATTTCTCACCTAGTCACAATTCAGAAATTTAATTATACTTTTATATTATTTAAGGCTTTGAGAAAACAAGCACTTTCATATGTCATTGGTGATTACACCAAGCAGTAGAAATTCTGAGAATTTTTCAATGTCTATTAAATTTTAGAGGTGGTTTTTTGGTTTGACCAAGCTATCTAGGATAAATATCTAGACAAACAACTATACAAACACAAAACACCACTCATACAAGGTTAGTCATTGTAGTATTGTTTGTGATACAAAAGATTGGAACAAACATGAGTAGAATAAATTATGTGAATCCACATAATGTAATACTATGCAACTATAAAAAAGGAATGAAAAAAGAAATTTCCATATTGCTGTGGACTTATCTCTAGAATATATTTTTAATGAAATAATCATATGTAGAATGCTAAGTTTTGTAATAAATGGACCAAAATAAGAAAATATAATCATACTAGAGGCCCGGTGCACAAATTCATGCACGGGTGGGGTCCCTCGGGGTGGCCTGCGAGGATTGGGCAGAAACCCACAGTCCAAAGCTGCCTGCCACTCCTGCCTGCTGCTCCTGCTCATTCCTGCCCCTCTGTGCCTGCTGTGGGCTTGCGCCCAGTCACAATCAGGAGAGGCTCCTGCTGCCACAGCGGCACTCGTCAGCCATGAACCCTCCGTCTGGCGCCTATCCTGAGGTGGGGGAGGGCCAGGATGCGTTAGGCCATTAGGTCCTCTCTGCAGGTGGTGGGATGCCCTTGCCAGCCTGGGATCTGGATCTGTTCTGCTGATATTCGCGCCAGTTGTCGGGAGCCACCTGGTGGCTGCTTTTATATCGTTTCTTCCCTGCAGAGTGTCTAGGAAGGGAAGCAGCCGCAGTGCCTGAGGCAGACTTCCAGTAGTCTGCTGACATTCACGCCAGTTGTCGGGAGCCACCTGGCGGCTGCTTTTATATCGTTTTTTCCCTGCAGAGTGTCTAGGAAGGGGAAGCAGCCGCAGTGCCTGAGGCAGACTTCCAGTAGGCCAGCAGCGCTGTTGGGATAATGCTGGTGGTGCAGGTTCATCGATGCCTGGTCCGTTTTCTGGAGATTGGACCTGCAGGACTACTGAGGGAGTGAGTGGCTGCTGCCCAGCTGGTGGGCCACTGGGACGGATCGGTCAGCTGAGCGGTGCTCCCACTGTGGGAGCGCACTGACCACCAGGGGGAAGCTCCTGCATTGAGTGTCTCCCTCTTACCAGTGCACATCATAGTGACCGGTCATTCGGTCGCTTAGGCTTTTATATATATAGACTAGAAGCCCAGTGCACAAATTTGTGCACCAGTGGGGACACTTGGCCTGGCCTGCAGGATCAGGCTGAAACTGGCTCTCTGACATTCTCTGAGCGGTCCCGGATTGCGAGAGTGCACAGGCCAGGCCGAGGATCTGGTGGTCAGTGCATGTCATAGTGACTGGTCAACCGGTCGACTGTCTGACTCCTGGTGGTCAGGGCATGTCATAGCGAGAGGTTGAGCGGCCTTAGCATATCATTAGCATATTACGCTTTGATTGGTTGAATGGACGACTGGACACTTAGCACATTAGGCTTTTATTATATAGGATTGTTTATTTGTCCTGTAATCATATGATTATGATTTAAAAAAAATGTAATCACATGATTACATTTTGAAGAAAATGTAAAACAAAAGCAAATTTGCAATGTATCACTGATAAAAGCTAATCTTCTTATATATAAATATCTCCTAAAAATATTAACAACCTAATAGAAACTGGGCCAACAACCTGTACTGATAGGTTAAAAAAGAAAGAAAGAATGAAGTACTAAAATGTTCTTCAAAGAATTTGAGGATTTAAGACAAGCAGATATTGAGATTGGCAAGAGAATGAAATTCGCATTAATCTCTCTTCTCTTACTGTCAGCTTCATTCTCTCCCACTGCATTCCAGGTTGCTTCATGTGCAACTTTGGGCACTACAATCTGCTTATGGCCATAGCAGCTCTGATGAAACAACCTTAATCATGTTTGTCAACAAAGAGGAGAAGACATCTATCTCTGAGCTCTGGTTAGAAGATCCTGTGCAGTGATTGGCCAGGCTTGTTTATCATCTGACCAGTCACATTGCAATGGGCATGTATTAGTTTTCTATCACTATGAAACTGACTACCACAAATGCAGTGGCTTGAAACAGACATTCATTATCTGGGGTTGCTGTAAGTCAGGGATCTGGACAGAGGTTAGCTGGGCTCTCTACTCAGGATCTCACTAGGCTGAAATTAATTTGTTGGTTGGGACTATGATCTCATTTGAGGCTTGGGGTCCTCTTCTTTCAGGCTCATTTAGGTTGTTGGCAAAATTAAGTTCCTTGTAATTGTATGACTGAGTTCCCTGCTTTCATGCTAGCTGTATTGTGGGGCACATAATACAGCTCTTAGAGGCCATACTCGTGTTCTAACAACTCGATCCTCTCATAGTATGACAGCTGACTTCTTCAAAGATATCAGGAGAATCCCTCCCTTGTTTGGCTACAGTGAAGTTTTATATAATCCTATATAATAAAACCCTAATATGTAAATCCACCGAAGTGGAATGACCAGTTACTATGATGTGCACTGACCACCAGGGGGCAGACGCTCAACACAGGAGCTGCTCCCTGGTGGTCAGTGTGCTCCCACAGGGGGAGCACCGCTCAGCCAGAAGCTGGGCGGTAAGCAGTGAGGGGTTCCGGACTGCGAGAGCCCCGGACTGTAAGAGAGATGTCCGACTGCTGGTTTAGGCCCAATCCCCTAGGCCAGTGGTCTGCAAACTCATTAGTCAACCCAGCCAAATATCAACAGTACAACAATTGAAATTTCTTTTGAGAGCCAAATTTTTTAAACTT
>NW_005371324.1:8205099-8207333 GCF_000412655.1 Myotis brandtii
CTCCCATCCACACTCGTCTTGTATACTTGTTTCGTCTATCTCCTTTCGTTCATCCTCTCTATATGTCCAAACCATCTCAACATACCTTTCTCAATCCTTGACACTACATCTTCTTTCACTCCACAACGTTCCCTAAAATTAACTTAATAAACTTTACTTAAAGTTTTAAGTGAACTTCGCACTGTATGTGCGTGCCCGCATGTGGTATTTTGTGGAAGAGCCACACTCAAGGGGCCAAAGAGCCGCCTGTGGCTCCCGAGCCGTGGTTTGCTGACCACTGCCCTAGGCTGGCAGGCGGACATCCCCTGAGGGGCCCCAAACTGTGAGAGGGTGCAGGCCAGGCTGAGAGACTCCCCCCTAAGTGCACGAATTTCATGCACTGGGCCTGTAGTGTAACATAATTATGGAAGTGACTATCCCATGATTTTCCAGGACCACCAACAGTCAAGGGGAGGGGATTGTATAGGGTGTGAATGAATATCAGGTGGTGGGAATTTTAGGTGAATTCCTAGAATTTTGCCTACAGCAGGGTTAAAGTGTCATGCTTGGATCAGCCAGGATCCTTGGCCACCCTGCAAGCTCACAGAGTTCCATCACTTTCTGCTCACCTGTAAAAAGAGACAAAAGAGTACCACTAATTTATCCAGGTTAAAATATTTAAGAAAGGATGTTTTTATGTTGGTCATTAATTTTTTTTCTCTGATTTTTCAAGGTGTAAGGATAATGGATCTACTCCTTTGGATATAAAGCCCTTGTAGTCAGTCAGGGCTTAGCTCTGTCTCTCTATCCCTGTCCCTTCATCCAAGATACTTTCTTCATCAAGGTTTCTTAGTAAAAGTTAGTGAGCTGAAATTATTCAGTATGTTAAAGATGCTGATAATCTCATGTAGAAATAAGTTCCATCCATCCCAGCACACTTGTTAACAAATCTACCAGGAAAGCCATAAACTTAATGGACCAGAGCTCTGAATTACTTCACAACCACCCCCACCCCGGAGATGAAGATCTATTTCTCAACATGACATCTGCATTTTAGTCCATACCAATGATATAGATAAATCCAATTTTTAATCTTAGACTCTGAAGTACAGCCAATAACACTTTATTAAACATACCATTTTCACTCAAAGTAAATCAATTTGGATTGAATTGGACAATTAAATCTTTTCATAAAAGAGCTATTGTAATAACTACTTTGCATATTGTATGAATGATTATGCTACAAAGATCATACCACAAGTATTCAGGAATTTTTACCTTGTAGAAAAGGTCTATCTTAGTTACAGAACAAAAGCCAGTCTTTTTGGCATCACATTTAAGAAACCAAATACAAATGAAAAAAAAAATGCTGCTAATCCATCTTTTATTTTCTTTCTCTTATAACTTATGCCAGCAAAATAGAGCTTTGGAATTCCATAGCAACAGTGGCTTTCCATTAAGTAGTGTTAGAAATATGACTGACTTTAATTACATATCAGCTTATGAAAATGTTACTTTTGTGAGAAAATTTTGAGTAAAATGTCTTCTTTGAAAGACGTTATTAAAAAAGAACTGTAAGAACAAGAAACACAAGACAATAAAAGACAAAAAACACAGTATCATTAATTTATACAAGTTATAAGATTTAAGGAAGAATATTTTTATGTTGGTCTTTAATTTTGAAGTTCTGTTCCATTTTAACCTTAAAACAGTACACTTTCCACACTCTGGAATGTGACAGATCTTGCTACTCTAAAGGGCAAAGCATGAAGAAAGATTGTCAAATACATTGCAAATGACTGAAAAAGACCCCTGGAGTTCAAAGCAGAACCAGAAGGGTTTTTTTAGTAATCTTGTAAATCATGCCTGAGTTTTGCCTGAGTGACATGACTCGTGTTGAAATTTATATTTGCTGTTTCCAAAAACATTTAAAAATCTTTACAATGTGGTAAGTCCCAAGTGTCACCTAGAAAAGGGAAAAGACATAGAGTTTTATAATATTCCTTGAACAAGTATTTATTAAAAATATTTTTGAATGCCTACTACGTAAGATATCACAATTGGCTCCTTGAGCAATGTAAAGTCTTACTTTCAGGGAGATTACAATCTGCTTAAGATACTAATGAAACAGGAATTTTAGGGGTAAAATAGGACAGGTTTAGGAAATTTTAGAAATTTTGGGAATTAAGGGGACCATGGAAGAAGCACAGGGCTGCAGAGCAGCAGAAGGTATATTTCCATAGAATAGGGGAAGC
>NW_005371324.1:8207372-8212220 GCF_000412655.1 Myotis brandtii
TCATCCAGAAGGAGAAGAAGAAAGCCCAAAGGGAACAGAAAACAATAAGGAGGGGGGAGAACCTCACATGTCCCATGTGAGGTTCCACCTTTGAGCCCAGGAGTTACTATAGTAACCAGTCTAAGGGAATAGTGACCAATCAGAGCGGATATCAAGGCACCAGGATCTGCAGCCTTTATAAGCCATAGGAAAAGGAACTCAGTGGGACCCTTTCCCCCTCCCCACGTGGGAGTCCATTCTGTGGGACTCTTTCCCTCTCCCCACCTGGGAGTCTGTACTTATTCTTCAATAAATCTCCACCTTTGCTATACTACCCTCTGTTTGTGGATTCATTCTTCGACTCCAACGGTCAAAGAATCCCGGTTCCAGTCCAAAAATTCCATTTCACTAAGATGCTAAGCGAAATAAGCCAGTCAGAGAAAGATAAGTATCACATGATCTCACTCATATGTGGAATCTAATGAACAAAATAAACTGATGAACAAAACAGATCCAGACACAGAAGCACGGAACAGACTATTGAACTTCAGAGGGAAGGCAGGGGAGGGTGGGTGGATGGGAAGAGATCAACCAAAGAACTTGTATGCATATATGCATAACCCGTGGACACTAACAACAGGGTGATGAAGAAGGCCTGGGGCAGGGAGCATGGGCAGGCTAGAAGAAGTCAAGGTGGGGGAGGGAAGGGGACACATGTAATGCTTTCAACAATACTAGTAAAGATTTTAAAAAAAGATACTAAGATGTTCACAGATAACTCTATTAAAAATAGAATGCAATGAGCCATCATTAGCACCATTAAATGACACAAAAAACAGAGGAGGGGGATGTGACTCTTGTTAGGGGAACACAGGAAAAAATTCATGAAAAAGGTGAAATAGGAGAAAAACAGAGTGAACTGAAAATGTATGACATGAACTGAAAATGTGCCGGAGGATTTCAAACGTAAGGAATTAGGGAGGCTGAAGAGCCATTGAAGACTTTGTGATTAGGAAAGTAACATTATCTGAACAGACCTTTAGGGAAGACTAATCTGAAGAAAGTTGAAAATGAATTAAAGTAGGGAAAAACTAGAGATAGGGAGACCTGTTTTAGACCAATCTAATAAGAAGGGATGAAGGGATGTCAGGTATCTAGACATTATACTGTGAATTATAATAGTTATATATTTGGACTTCTTTCCTCTACAGCACGGAAGTGCTACTAAAACCCTTGGAATTTCCTAAAGGATAAGAGCAACAAAGGTGTCTTTTGTTATTTTAATGAGGCAATTTTCTGTCCACTTCTAAGGCTGGAGGCTGGTTGACAAAAAAGAGCCCACAATGAGAACCAAGGGCTAGAACTTTTAGTTCCACCCTGACCTCCAAGGAGAGGAGAAGGTTTGGAGGTTGAATTAACCTGCCATAGTCAATGATCTACAAAAGAAAGCCTCCAAAACTCCCAAATGGATGGGGTTTGGAGACCTTCTGGTTGGTGAACAAATGAAAATGCCTGGAGAATGGCCCACCTAGAGAGAGCATGGAAGCTCTGCACCCTTTTTCCACGTACCTTGTCCTATGCACCTCTTCCATTTGGCTGTTCCTTTTATATGAAATCATTAACCTAGTAAGTAAATAGGTTTCTTGAGTTCTGTGAGTCACTCTAACAAATTAAGCAACCCAAGGATGGGGTTGGGAACCTCCAATCTATAGCGGTTGGTCAGAAGAGAAGGTAACAACCTGGCCTTGTGACTAGACTCTTTCACAGGGGTCCCCTAAGACCATCCTGCATATCAGATATTTATATTACGATTCATAACAGTAGCAACATTACAGTTATGAAATAGCAACGAAAATAATTTTATTGTTGGGTCACAACATGAGGAACTGTATTTAAAGGGCCAGAAGGTTGAGAACCACTGGACTAGAGTCTAAAGAGGGGAGCAGGGGGAGTCTTGTATGACTGAACCCTTAACCTGCAGAATCTGATGCTTTCTCTAGGTGGATAATATCAGAATTGAGTTGAATTGTAGGACTCAGCTGGTGTCTGGGCATTGCTTGGCACTGTGGTTGGCACATAGTAATCACTCAATATTTTGATTGAATAAATGACTGGAAGTTGAAGTTGAAGAAGGGATGGGTATTTTGTTTACCTGTATATTTTTCACTTCTGGTTTTGCAAATAATGTCCACCCAAACTCTGGTGAAGGCATAGATTTTCTTTCATGACAAAGTAGGTAAGTAAGACCTCAAACAACATATTTCCTAATAGGAAATTCATGTTAGAAGATATTAATAGTCTCCATTATTGCCTAAATGGCTCCTGTCTGAAAAATATTTTCCTTAAGAATAAATACACTGAACTAGTAATAAATCTATACTTTCCTTTTCTTAAAATAAGTGACCCATAATTTTCTTGAAACCTCCACTTTTATTTCTCTATATGTAAGTTACTAGGCCAAATAAAAGGGGAAGGCAGGAGCAAGGCCACATTCTTTCATAGGATATCTCTTCAGGAAGGAGGGCATTTTAAGGAAACCCTATTGATTAACTTACCATTAAGTTTATTGACCTAGTACAGAAGGTGGCAGTGTTATGATGCCTGCTTATTTAAAATGCCATTGTTGTAAAACAAAAAGAGCCACATCGAAACATATATAATTTATTCAGTTCACTTGATGGACTATGTATTTATTTATAGTGACCAATTTCCTGATTTTCTTTGTCCTCCAGTTTTACAGAGATATAACTAACATATAACATCATAGAATTTTAAGATGTACATGACAATTTGATATATGTATATATTGCAAAGTGATTACCACAATAAGTTTAGTTAATATCCTTTATGATTTTTTAAAAATATGTTTTTACTGATTTTTTATAGAGAGAGGAAGGGAGAGAGAGGGAGAGAGAGGGAGAGAGAGAGAGAGAGAGAGAGAGAGAGAGAGAGAGAGGTATTGGTGAGAGAGAGAAACATTGATGCTTGCCCCCATTGGGAATCGAGCCCAAAACCTGGGCATGTGCCCTGACCGGGAATGGAACCTGTGACCTCTCGGTGCACAGGACAATGCTCAACCAACTGAGCCACACTGTCCAGGGCTCTTGATGGATTTTTAATTTGATCATATTTCCCAAAGCCTGAAAGCTAATACATTGTTAATAAAATCATTTTGTGATATATTGCTTTGAAACTTGCTACTTTTAAAGACAAAAGACATGTAGAACCTCCTACATTAAAACAATATAAATATAGTTCACATAGACACCTGTGCTTCAATGAAGACATAGTCTGTGCCATGATGGAGTTCCTAATCTGACAGAGGACATGAATACAAAAAAAGCAAATTTTTGTGCTACAATAGAAATAAAGTTCTATAGGAAAACAGAAGTGTGACTGTTTATAGCCTGTTACTTCATTGAGGATATGAGTTAGGGTGCTAAAGAGGAGAAAAGTGATGTTGGAAAGTGAATTTGTTCAGAGGTACATTGTAAGCAACCAAGAGTTAGAATAAGCTTTCAAGTAAGCACCCCAGTCTGGATCATGTGAGTATTTTAGAAACATCACTTTAGCCAACTATGGTAGGAGAGACTGGGATATCACACAAGAATATACAATCCAAATGTGAGTTTATTGGCAGTAATTGCAATGAATTAATACCAGTTGCCACTCTCTTCAGTATTTATACTATATTAAGCACTCTAAGATTTTACTCTTGACCACAGTAAACTTTTTAGAGAGATGCTCAGCTGGTAAATGGAACAACAGGATCTGAACTGAGGTTCCAACTCTTAAAAATGGCTTATACTTTTCGGAGAGAGACAGATAATTAAAGTTTTCAAGTTAAGGGCATGACTGTGAAAATAGAGTGGAAGTAATCACCCTAAGAGACGTTTTAGAACTAGAATCAAAGGGATTTTGGGGGATAGGTGGGCTTTGTGTAGTGAGGGAAAGGATATGAGGATGAAGAATTGGTTTGTGTGTGTGTGTGTGTGTGTGTGTGTGTGTGTGTGTGTGTGTGTGTTTTGTTTGTTTCTTTGTTTGGCTGGTTGGCTGACTCTCTGCTCAGAAGGGCAAGGGAGGAAAGTGCATACATTTAGTTATGGAAAGATGGTTTTGAATTGCCTGTGGGAGATGGCCAGTGGGGAGCTATAAAAATACAGCTCTGAAACCCTGGAAAGAAATGAGATCCAAGACGAAGTGATGGGGACTCTTGACTATGACTAAAATCACAAAAGTGAATAAAATAACCCAGACTCAAGGGACGTACCACGTGTCAAGCCAATTCTTAATTGGAAACGTCAGAGGAGGCTGCGGACTAAGAAGATGGATGGAAGAACCAGATGCGGATGATGTCAGGGAGGCTGAGACGATCTCAGGAGGGAGAAAAGGTCAATCAGGACTGTCAAATGCTGCAGGAAACCAACCAGCCACATAACTTTTTAACAATTAAAGAATGTGGCTTCACACAGGGCCACGTGGGTGAGCTTAAATCTGCCCAACCAGGGCTATTCACAGACACTCGACTCCTTTTGGTGTTCGTGAGAAGCCACCGTTTCCCACTCATCGCCCTCCCCTCTCCTCCCCTTTCCACGTGGAGTGTAATTCTCCTCCACACATCGATGTTTTGCGAATCGCCTCCCACGTCTCTTCCTTCCCGCTGCTTACCGTTGCCATGGAGACCTTCACTTAATTAACCCAACCGTGGGAGAGGGCACCGCTGGCGGGAAGAAGACTCGGCTGGAAGAGCGGAGCGGAGCGAGGGCTCAGAGAGCTGCAGGGACTAGGGAGCGCGTAGGGAGGCCGCCAGGTGCGCGGAGGCCACCAGGTGCGCTGAGGCCGCCAGGTGCGCTGAGGCCGCCAGGTGCG
>NW_005371324.1:8212422-8280669 GCF_000412655.1 Myotis brandtii
GGGCGCGGCCGCGCGCCTGGCACCGGCCGGCTCCTCGCTGTGCACTCCCGGCTCGGACTTGCAGGTCTGAGCTCTCTCCTCCTCCTTCCGCTCGTCTAACCATTCTCAACCCCCGGTTCTTGCCTCTATACTCCTCCTCTCTCTGCGGTTACAAGGGGGTCCTTTGGGCTCTTTCTAAAACCGTGCGCTTTGGGGGCGGCTGCTCTCTACCCTTCCTCCGCTCGGGGCGCAAATCCCGTGACTCAAAACTGAGTTTGAGCGGGGACTTTGGGACTTGAACCGGCAGAGCGGGAGCGATCTTTCCACTTTGATCCTCTTACAGCGCACAGACTTCCTTATGCTTAGATGTGGGGCGGGAGTCGGGTGGGAATAGAGCACTTGTGCTGAGAAAAATAATACAAGGTTAAAGCTTTGCAGTTTTGTGGATTGAATGGTTAGGTCTTTCTTTTTAACTGGGTGCGTTTTATCTGACTGTCAAATGCTGCAGGAAACCAACCAGCCACATAACTTTTTAACAATTAAAGAATGTGGCTTCACACAGGGCCACGTGGGTGAGCTTAAATCTGCTCACCAGGGCTATTCAAGTGAGATGAACACTTGCTTCATAGTAACTAAAGAGGATTTTGTAGGCAGAAATCTGCTTTAGAGTGGGCTTGAGAGAGCCTTGAAATTGATCCCGGTACCTGTTTACTATTAAAATGATATTTTTCAGTTTTAGAAATATATATATTTTAAGTACAGATTGTTTTTTGTTTTCTTTATATCTTAAGTTGAAGGCAAAACGTTCTTAGGTCCTGAGGGATTCTAGGTTTCTATGAAAAGTTACACAAGCTTTTTATATGCAAACATTTAAAAAAATAAATGGAATAGAAACGGATTTTGAATGGTTTTTTTTTTCCCACTGAAGTTACAATTTCATCAATAGTATATTGAAATTTTTTTCATGGCGATAAAATGTGAGGAATTACTTCCAACGAAGTAGCAGTTTGTAGGTGTTCTAGATTTCCATCGATTAAGGTTAGTTTCACACAATACAATGTAATTTTGTGTAATTGCCTGATAACTCATTTTATTTTTAACACCTTTATATTTAATTACAGCAGCTTCTAGAAGCAAATTATTTTGGTATTTGTGGGAAAGTACTTATGTTTCCAACTTTATGAGGTGGAGAATATCATGCAGCACCTACTTTTTAATGCCTTAACGTTCAGTTGGATGAATAGTCATGTCATTAAAAGTTGTGACATTAAAGTGATACACACACACACACACCACCACCACCACCACCACACCACACCACATAAAAAATGTCCAATAGTTTAGTATTGAATCTAAATATGTACATGTTTATTTTCCAGATGGAGAAATCAATTATTTTACTGCTCTGGATACAATATGTTGTTAAGGTAAGACATTTTTGAATGTGCCCCTTTCAGAAAAATTAGTTAATTGGTGGGATGCTATTGCATTGAGTCTATTTACTTTGGAAAATAAGGGGCATGTTGTAGAGAAATAACACTAAATGTTTAGTTTATTTGCTAGGTGCCGCACAAATTTGTGCATATAGATGGCATCTGTCTTTACTCTTACAAATTGTATTGGGGATTATCAGTGGGGAGAAAGATAAGAACAAAAGACAGGGTGTGGTGATTCATCTTAAGGTTGTTTTTTTTTATATATACAATATATTTTATTGACTTTTTACAGAGTGGAAGGGAGAGGGACAGAGAGTTAGAAACATCGATGAGAGAGAAACATTGATCACCTGCCTCCTGCACACCCCCCACTAGGGATGTGCTGGCAACCAAGGTACATGCCCTTGACCAGAATCGAACCTGGGACCCTTCAGTCTGCAGGCTGATGCTCTATCCACTGAGCCAAACCGGTTAGGGCTTAAGGTTGTTTTTGGTAGGATTTTTGATAAATATAAAATATATCCTTCTGAGAAATGATTTATTTATTTATTTATTTATTTTTATGATCTAGGGAACATAAAAGGTCTCTCATCATGTGGTCTAATATTTTTGTCTCAGTTAGTAACATTTTTTTTTTTACCTATAAATGAACCAAGGCTCTAAAATGACTCAAGAGTCAAATGTTTTGTACTCAAACTTATTTTCATTGTGAATGTATTCTCAAGAATGCCTGTGAAGTAATTTAATTTTGTAGCCATTACCATCAAGGTACACGGTTGACATGCCAGGGCATGTACTGTGTTTTTCCTGTGACTTTGAGTTTCTCCCAACTCTCTTGAGCCTGGGAACATGGCATTTCCTAGTTTGAGAAACTTGGATCTTAAATTTCCTTGCTCTCATTTTACTTGCCTTTCTTAACTTGTTCTTAAAATTATGTTTACAAATAGAGTATCCAATGAATATTATTTAACTTATGTGTAGAAATCAATATTGCTAAAATATTTTTCAATTATAATTTGGCATATTTTAGGTTTCATTTTAGTAAAATTGCTTATAAAATATTAACCAAGAATGCATTTTTATTATTTTTTACCATTACTTTTCTTTCCCATTTCAGATCTCAAAAAGTTTTCATTATATACCAATAAGTAAACAAACAACAACAATTTTTGTTGAATGGGAAGAATTTCCTGAGGGAGGAAGTCCAGAGTTTTATTTTTTAAAATACCAACTTATTAATAATTTGGCTCAAAAAGTAAGGCATCATTTTTTTTGGCTCTGATGAAAAGTAAGCATAATGTAGATGGGTTGTAACTAAAAAACCACATCAGAAGTAGGAACTTAATAGTTATTGTGATTTCTAACTTTTATTTTATTAATACATAAAATGTTAGCATTTTATGAAGTATCTTCAATAAGTAGTCAAAATAATATTTAACTTTCTCATAGAAATGATTATGTATTTTCCTTTTTAGAATTTGTATATTATACCTAGAGTAGTTATTTAAAAAGTAACATGTAAAAATAAATACTTCATTTTGGAAAAACTGTTTTTTATGAAGGAGATATAAAAAATCAAACTTTTAATGTATTTGACAAAGAAAATATTTATTAAGCAGATGTAGATGTATCTCATTATTTACAGAATGTCAAAAGCATTCCTGCAGACCCACAAAAACCTCCAAAATCAATTATAACACTAGAAGAAAATGAAGACTACCACATCATTATACAGTCCATAAAATATGGACAAATTTTAAGTGAAAAGTCATTTCAAATGCGTAAGTAATATGTATATGTTGTTCAGCTTTATTACCTAATTATAAAAGGGAAAATACCAGATAATTTGAATTTTACAGTGATTAACAAATATGTGATGGCAGTTGAAAATCACATGAGAGTAATATTCTGTTCTTTAAATATAATGTAAATTTCAATATTTAAAGAAATAATAAACTGTTAAGAATAACATTTTCCATTTTGATGTTTAATGTGTGATAATATATATAGGTAGGCATAATGGAAATGTTACATGTAATGCAGATTATTCTAAAAAATAATGTAGATTTGTAATCTAATTCATTCATCCTAAAGAGGGTACAAGGAACTCCCATATAATCTAGAAAATATTTTATAGTTAGATATTTTCCACCATGGCTAATCTTTTGTAATTCAATAGTCTTTGTGTTTCCTTCAGTTTTATTTGAAAACATACTAATTATCCTTTCTGATTTTTTAGGTGGAATCTCAACTAAAAATATTAAAACAATAGCAACAAGTACAAGTGTTTCTTTTAATTGGAGTGTGCTATCTTCCAAGGACATTTCAGTGTCAATATCTCTTAATAATTCTTCACAAATTATGCAAAATAATGTCATGGCTTATGAGTGGGATGATTTGAAACCTGCCACCTTATATACTTTTACTTTTTTATTTAAACAGTTGCATTTGGATTTTGTAAATATACTTCAGAGACTGGATGTTCAAGTTGAAACAGGTGTTTAGAGATATTTGGTTCATTATTAAGCAATATATTATATATTTTGTAGATAACTTGGCAGTTATATTGTTCTTTAAGAAAGTGACCCAGGCTAGTATTAGCCACTATGAGCTACTTGTAAGTGAGTTAGCATAGTCCCCCTTTCCTAATTATATCCTAATTATATCATTTGGTATTTAACTGATTTAGTGAACAAGCTGCATTTAGCAGTGTAAAGGTAAGAACCAACTTTATTTTACTTCTACCACTCTTTTAAACTGAATCAAGTGGGTTCTCTCTCTCTTTTACCTTAGTAATGGTTCATACAAATTCCATAGTTTTTTTAGGTGACTTTAAAGGTTCATTAAAATCTGATTTAAACTTCTCTATTACTCATCCCTGATAGAATGCAACCACAATTTAGAATATTGCAAGGGGAAAGAGAATGTGTTCAATTTTTTGTGTGTGTGCCTTCCTGGTTCCACTTCCCCCACATGGTGGGAAAAGACGGAAGAGAAGCAGACAAGTCATAAGTAGCTAATGAGAGCAATACCTTCACTGTGATGGACTAAGAGTCCCATTTTAATACTCTCTCTATTAAACATGCATGTAACCACAGTGCATGTTTACAAGTGAAGTGGAAGAACACTTGAATAGTAAGAAAGACAGTAAGGTAATTAAAGCATTCCCTCTTTCCATGCTCCTTGCCCTCTGAAAAATGAAGACCAGTTTCTTCAAACAATTCTTCTCACATCTTCCTAATATCGTGGGTTGAGGCACTGATGAAGCATCAGCAATTATCAAAGTACAACATGTACTCTGAGCAGGCTGACATTTCCTCGATCTTTCTATGGCATGCACTCTTGGAGAAAAAAGCTAAGCAGCCATTTCATTTTTTTTCTGGAAGGTGAACCCATTTGAAGTGGCAGAGAACAGAATTAGCAAGCATTATGTCTAGTTCTCAAAAATAAAAAGGAACTTAAAATATCCTTAGTTTTTTTTTACCAGTATTCAGAGTAAGGGGTAGGAAGTCAACCTAAAGTAACTTAGAAAAAGGTAAAAACACCTGTGGTTTTGTTTTAATTAAGTTATAATTGGACAATAATTCTGCAAAATTAACTTGTACAGCTACTTAAAATTACTTTAATTGGTAGTAATTCATTTAAAACTTGAATAACAGTTTTAGCACTTTTATTCGTTTGGGAGAAATATACAGTTGGGCAAGTGCACTATGGATACTGTGAAGCTTTCACGATTCACTTCTTCAGATTTTTAAAAAATATAAGTTTGAAATGTTATATTACTAAATTCATCTTTAATAAAGTATTTTTCTTTTGGTAGGTTCATGTTCACAAGGATGGGTAGCATTAAAAAATAGCTGTTACAGAATTAGCAAAGAGAGTGAACCATGGAATATAGCCGAGCAACATTGTAAGTTATCCTTAAATTCTGCACGCCTTGTGGATATAAAAAATGAAGAGGAAAAAAAATTTATATTTTCATATCTCAGGTCAAAGAATCAAATAATATCATGGACTGGTCTTAATGATTTGAAGGTCAGTAGATATAAAAATAAGAAAATATCATGATGAACAAAACTGTTTGCCCCATGTTCTTTTATTCATTTATTTATTCCTTTATTCAATAAATATGTATTAAGTATTTATTATAAGCTAAGCACTGTTTCTCTTTTTTTTTTCAGTATCTCTGTCTCTGTTTCTCCATTTTTAGAGCAGTTACAGTTTCACAGCAAAATTGAGGGGAAGGTACAGAGGTTACCCATACTTCCCACTGTTTCCACAAATGCATAGCCTCCCCATTATCAACCCCAGAGTGGCACATTTGTTACAACTGAGTCACCTACATGGATCCATCATTATCACCCAAAGTTCATAGTTTACATATGGTTTATTCTTGGTGTTGTACGTTCCATAGATTTGGACAAATAAGTAATGACATATATCATTTGGACAAATAAGTAATGACATGTATCATTTTGGTGTCATGCAAAGTATTTTCACTGCTCTAAAGATCCTCTGTACTCTGCATATTCATCCCTCCCCCACCTCCTTCAATCTCTTTTGTAGGCAACTATTCTTTACCTAATTTTGCTTTAATTTTGGTCCTCTGCAGACCCCTCTAAATTCATTTGAATGACCTCATCCATTTCTTTACCTAATTTATCACCTAAACCAATGATCCTCAAACATTTATCTAGCCCACTTTCTTCTTATGAGCTCCAGACATCTAATTTTCTTCTGATTATGCCTTTTGAAATTATCCACAGACACATATCAACATTGCTGACTTGTCATCTCCTTCCCACCAAACCTGCTTCACTTCTTTTCTTTTTTTGTTATTAAATTAAATTAAAATTTATTTTTCCATAACCTCGTTCACCTCCACCCACAATCCTCTATTTCTTACCTCAGTGAGCAATACAGTAATATGAATTTGAAAACATTGAAAGTCTTCTCCATTTTATTTATTTCACTCCACATATCCTGGTTTATGAAGTTTAATTTTACTAAAAAAGATACAGAAATATCTGAAGATTTTTCAATACCGGTGAAAAAGATTGTGTGACATTTTTCTCCAACATCCTTTTTTTTTAATTTAAGTTTTGTTGTTTTTTACTTAGGAGTAGGATATCAATACCCGTGCAAAAGGTTGTGTGACATTTTTCTCCAACATCCTTTTTTTTTTTTTAAATTTAAGTTTTGTTGTTTTTTACTTAGGAGTAGGATATTTTTTTTTAAAAAAAAATATATTTTTATTGATTACCAAGAGGAAGGGAGAAGGAGAGATAGAAACATCAATGATGAGAATCATTGATCTGCTGCCTCCTACACGCCCCCCCCACCCCCCACTGAGGATCGAGCCCGCAACCCAGGCATGCACCCTTGACCGGAATCGAACCCAGGACCCTTCAGTCTGCAGGCTGACGCTCTATCCACTGAGCCAAACTGGCCAGGGCTTTTTTCTAACATTCCTAACACGATGGGATATCTCATGAAATTTCATTTGGGTCAGCATTTTGTAGGAAAAACTGAGACCTAAAACAATGATTTCTGTCTAGTTTGTGTTTTCTTCCTGATGACTTATTTAATATTATATCTTGTTACTCAAACATAAATCTGTTCTCCATGAGATCCTAATCTGTAGTGCTAAGCACCATTCGACGTGGTTTACTTGTATGACATGTAAAGAAATTGGAGAACAGGTAGATTAACTTGTCCACATGGACACGCATCAGAGTTTGCTCTTAACCACTGTCCATTAACCAATGACCTCTCCATTAAGCTGGTCTCTTGAGGTTGACATCAAAGCCACCTGCTGGGCTATAGTCCCTGTGAAAGTATGAGAAACTAATCATCTCTCTCACCCCCACGCTGAAAGGGTAGTTTGTTACTGAACTTCAAGGAATGGCTGTCTTATTCATCATTGCATTCCTAGCCTCACTGGGGTCTGATACTCAGCAGGAACTTAGGGAATGACAGGGTACTAGTCTCTCTAATCTACTTTGTGAGGGTTAAATAGGTAACCCTCATTCAGTGCTCACCACATCCTTATGAGGTAGGCACTATCATTGTTCTCACTGTGTAGATGAGGAAAGTGGAGCTCAGAAAGCTTTTGAGTCACCTAGGTAATAACTGGCCATACCAGGCTTCAACCTGTGCCTGTCTGACCAGTACTCATGCCTTAACCACTGGAACATATTCCCCTCAAGCCTCTGTAAAGTTTCCCAAACTGCAGCACCATGTATGCAATAAAGCAGACTCCATGAGGAAACAATATTCCTACATTCTGTTAGGTGGAATTGGAATGTACTTTAAAAAAAATGTCTTTAGAATATCTGGAGGTAGTAGTTCTCTTTAATCCTATCTGGGCAACTAGCCTGGAGCTGTACTTGATGCTGGGATGGCATAATAATCACAATATAGATATAGTCTCTGTTTCCATAGAGTTCATTATTTCTAAGAATTATGTTTATTTTATGAGGACCTATTATATGCCTGGTGTTTTGTATACACAGTCTTAAACCTGTTGACATCCATGCAAAGTAGTTATGACTATCTCAATTGTACAGGTGGAAAAGTTTAGTTTCTAAGAGGTTGGCAGTTGTCCAAGAATAGATAGTGGCAGAAATATTGGTTAGAATACAAGTGCATCTCTGTCAAAACTTGTACTTTTCCTACTACCCCTTTCAGTGAGGGTAGCCACAGGACTATCTAGAGGTATATTCATTGCTTGTGAAAATTGAGGTTGGTGATATCCATCAGTGATATCCCTTAGCAGAAAGGTATCAAGAACCACTCCCGATGCATATGATTTATTTTATGACTTTAAATAAAATAACAACTAATGAATATTGGGTCTCTGCCTGGCATTGTGTTGAGCCATTCTCATGCACTGCCTCTTTAATCTTCACAACAACTTAATGTGTAGATTCTATTATTATACCCATTTAACAGATGAGAAAATAGAGGCTTAGTGTGAGATTCAGCAATTGGTCTGAATACATATGGCTAAGGAGTGAATGAAAGTGAACTCTCTCCCCAGCTCAGAATCTTCATAATAAAGGAACTATGCATAAATATATATTAAACTGGTTTATGATTTAATAATCTTAGAACATTTTATAATAGAGGTGTAACTAATAAATATCTCCAAGTACACTTATTTGAAGATATGACACTTCTTTAAATTGGCTTAATTTGTACATCTTATTACAGAAAGAAGGTCATCTCACATGGACAGATGGATCACCTTTTGGCCTTAAGAAAAATGAAATCTTTTCTTTCCCACTGCTACCCAAGAATGAAACAGATTGCTACATTTTACAACAAAATGCAACTGGATCAAACTATTTTTTTGCAAGATTTTTCTGTTATGTTCCATTGCCATATATTTGCAAATATGAATGTAATTATTAGTATTATATTTATGCATCTCACCACTTTATTATTTTTAAAATAGAATTATAATTTGTAATTAAAATGATTCTTTTTTATATTTCTTTCAGCACCTTCTCTGCAGGAAAATCTTTTGATCTATATAAAGGATGTTGGAACAACTGAAGTTGTATTTAGCTTGGATAATTTGAATGGTTGGAATAATTTGAATAAGTGGCTAAAATTAGGATATAAAATTATCATAAAATATTATTTAGATTATGCAGAACAATATTTTGAGAGCATACCCCCAAATACTACAGAAAAAGCAATTACCCTTCTGTCTCCTGGCCATGTGTACAGCTTTTTACTCTTTGCACTAAATGAATGGGAGGCTAAAACTATGCTAAGTCCAGTATTCATTGTTGAAACACGTAAGTTACAAGACATCTGAAGTTATAATTTTTCAAGTATTTAATGTCATCATTTGTAAATATTTCCTGAAGGTCTGGTATTTTCTCTTAACACTTTAGGTACACGTGCAACTTTACCAATTTTAAGTTATAATTACTATGTTTATATGTTTGGCTTTCCTGTTAAACTATTAACCTATGAGGAACTATATCTTATGGCACCAGCTACATTATAGTCCAGGCCATAGTAGATAATAAATTTCTGTGGAAATGGATTTTTGATATTTGCTAATAGCAAAAGATAAACAGATGTGTGTCTGGACTGTAAGAGGGTTACAATGGAGATAATTAGTGAGAAATAAAAGGAAATGCAACAAAACTATATAGCAAAACCTAACTTAAATTCCCACTCAGTGGTGCATTTAATAAATGCTTTTTAGAATTCAGAGGGTGGTTGATAGTGGCAGACTTGTGGAAAGGAGAGGCATGGGCTCAAACTTGAGGGGAAAAAACACATATGAGCAAATATATGGAGATAAGAATTTGTAGGAGAAGAGTAATGCAGACTGGGAAGATTTTCTTGAGCATGAGGGTCAAATCAGTTTGAGAGGTAGGTGGTAAAAGATTTGGGAGTGCTAGAGGTCTCTGTCTCAGATGGTTAGACTTAACCTTAGAAGCGATGGTTATCAGTTAAGTCTATAGTATTTTAAGACTCACCTTACCTTCCACAAAGCACTCTTAATGCATTATTTTATCAGTCCTTACCTCAACTCAGGGAGTAGCTATGTAGAAATGAGAAAACTGAGCTTCTGAAAGGTTAAGTAAATTGACTAGAGTAGCATGATTTGCTTAGTAGATCCAAACAGGAAACCAGGTGGTTTAATTTTAACTCTTGAGATATTGCTTCTAAAGAAAGAATCAAGAAGAATGTGTATGTTGGGAGGTCAGGGAACGGATATGGGTTTAGGGCTGATATGTGCAAGGTGCTGTTTTAAGAACATTAATCTGTAGGGATTAACTAGGAAGATCATTGGCACTGGATGAAATGGTTTGCGATGGGGAAATATTTCTGTAAGAGGATGAGGGCCAAGTTCCGGTGATGATGGGACTAAAGAGTGAATAATATGAAGTCCCTGCCCTCTAGTTTGACAAGACAGAAGAGGGAAAAGACATAAAATGAGATCACTGAATGCCGTGAGTGCCCTTTCAGTGGTGCTTGCATTAAAAATAACGATTGAACAATAATGTGTGTCAAACACGGTGCCAAGTGCTTTAGATACCTTATCTCATTTAATCTTCACAATAATTTTACGAGGCAGCTACTACTATAATTCCCATTTTATAGTCAAGAGAAGTGAGGTTCAAAGCTGGCAAGTTACTCAGGGAGTGGAGCCAGAAAGTGTAAGAGCCAGGACTCAAACTTAGTTTTCCCTTTCTCTTTAAACTAAAGTATTATAGAAGTATTGAGAAGTGAGAGGTTATTCTGGCAACCCATATAACTAATAGCATGTATTTTTATCTCCTAGGCCCGTTGTCAGTCCAAAATGTCACAGTTACTCATGTGACCCCAACAGAAATATTTTTACATTGGGATCCTCCAGATCCTGAGTCTTTTCACCATTATCTTGTAACTACTTTGGATGTTCAAGATAATAAATCAGAAGAGGTGTTTGTTGAAAAACTCAACATATCAACAGCAATTAGAGGTCTCAAATCTTTCCACCATTATTTGATATATCTATTTAGTGTAGCAGAACGAGGAACTTTAAGCTGCTTTGAGCAACCTATTTCAGCCATTACAGGTAAGTGTGGGCATATTTTTCCTTTTAATAAATCATATATAAACTGAATATATTGAACTATTGTTTTGATGAAATTTAATTGTGTTGATCCTATATAGGTAGAAATACTTACAGTTGAATATTCGTTTGAATGTTGGATCACAATTTTAAGCATAGATTCTAAATAACTAAATTTAGATGTTTAAAGTTAGATTTAAACATCATCATTGTTTCAACCAGAGTTCCTAGAAGACATCTTTATCACAGCCGTGGCCAGAAAATAAATTATCATAAAATATGAAGATTAGTTCACCCAGTTCTCTTTAATAACACTAGATCCAACAAATATGAAGGTCTGCACATTTAATCAGTTTTACTTCATTCATTTTCTTACTCAGTGTGATTATTTGACCGCTAGGGGGCAGTTTCATCTCAGGACTTTTAGCCAATGCATTTCTAATCTCTATTCACCTCCACATGACAGTTTTTTGAATCCTTGTCTAGAACATAATAATTTATCTTATTTAAGCATTCTATTGACCTCTTTAAGTATAAGTCACTCTTTTTTAAAAGATAAAACACTATTGTATGAAACTGCATAGCTAAACACCTATCCCTTTGCATGTAATGTGTGTATTCGTGCGTGTGTGTATTTAACATGCCTTCATGCAAAGTTCTTTGAAATTTCACCATTAAAATGTAAACATATTAGAGCTGAGGTGGAAAACCTACATGTTCACAGCCATAGATGAATTAGCCTTCTCATACTTGTGGAAATACTTGGTAGTCTTTGAAAATAATAATAAGAAAATATATTATTTAACGTTTATGAAATTGCAAATGCTTAACATACATGTATTCAGTGTTGCAAATCCTAACCAAGAGAATTTTTCCAATTGGATACTAGATATCAGATGTTTTTCTCCTCTGAGCTCAGACAAAGCCTCCTTCATTTGATAAATGCTTAGCTGAGTTCCTTACACTTTAAGAAGATAGTTTCATTTTTAACTGACAGGCAGACTTGGAGGATTTCTCAGAGATACATTAATTCTGAAGTCATATTAAAATATCCTGTGGTACATACCTATTTATTTACTACAGGGAGTCTGCATGTTTATTTACTTGTTTTTTTAAATATAGATAGATAGATAGATAGATAGATAGATCTCCTGTGGTACATACCTATTTATTTACTAGAGGGAGTCTGCATGTTTATTTACTTGTTTTTTAAATATAGATAGATAGATAGGTAGTTAGATAGATAGATTTCGGAGAGGGAGAGAGAGGTAGAAACATCAATGATGAGAGAGAATCATTGATCATCAGCCCCACACTGGGGACTGAGACTGCAACCCGGGCATGTGCCTGACCGGGAATCAAACAGTGACCTCCTGGTCCATAGGTCAATGCTCAACCACTGAGCCACACCAGCTGGGCCTGCATGCTTAATTTTGGGTCATTTGCTATGTATATTAACTGTAAGCTGACACAGCAGTACATGTCCAGAATTTAGTAACCCAGTGCTTTTTTACTCCCCTGAGGTTAAGGCCATATTTTTTCATTTTCATTTATTATTTACTCAACAAATTATTTTTTAGTATCTGGAACTGCAATCGATACTAGAGACGCAAACGTGAATTAGACCTGGTCTCTGCCTTCCACTAATGGAGCAAGATGAATACATTTTAAAAAAGTGGTAATGCTGAGTTATAATTGCTATTATAGGGGAATGCTCTGGATACTGTGGAAGTGAAGAGAGGGATCAGTTAGCCCAGACTTGGGAAGTAGGGATGGTTACAGAAGTCTCCCTGTGGAGGAGTGGTGCTCTGAGTCATAAAGGAACAGAAGGAGTGCACCAGGTGGGAGTGAGGAGGCAGCAGAATGTTGCAAGAGGACCAAATAGATGTACATACACAGAGAGGGCCAAAGAAGAGGCATCTGTCTAGCCATACCTGGGAAAGCCAGAGAAGGCTTTAAAAAATTATTTTAAATTAATTTCAGAGAGAGGAAGGGAGAGGAAAAGAAAAATAGAAACATCAATGATGAAAGAGAATTTTTGATCAGCTGCTTCCTGCACGCCCCCTACTGGGGATTGAGCCCACAACCCAGGCATGTGCCCTGACTGGGAATCAAACAGGTGACATCCTGGTTCTTAGACCAATGCTTAAGCACTGAGCCACTGTGGCCTGGCCAGAGAAGGGTTTTTGAAGAGACCAACACTTGAACACCGAACATTGAAAGTAGATTGGCATGGCTGGAGTACAGAGGGTCATGTAAATAGAGTCTAGAAAATGTAAGTAAACTAGACACATAACATGAAGAGCCTTGATACCTAAGAAGGAGTATTTTTTTATTCAGTAAAATTTAACTTCTTTGGGGCATGGAGCCTTTTGAGAATGGAAAAATGAATGGACCCTCTCCCATGAAAATGCAGAGAGAATTCTGTGCTTACAGGGCTGCCATAGACTTACCAAGTAGTTGTTCCCTCAATCTCTGCTTGTGTGTGGCATTCAGTAGATTTCATCTCAGTCCTCCACTGGAGTAAATGTTTATAATAGCTACTAGAGGCCCGGTGCACAAAATTTGTGCACAAGGGGGGGGGGCGGTCCCTCAGCCCGGCCTGCACCCGCTCCAATCCAGGACCCGTCGGGGGATATCCAACTGCTGGTTTAGGCCTGATCCCAATTGGGGCAAATCAGGCAGTTGGACATCCCTCTCGCAATCTGGGACTGCTGGCTCCTAACTGCTCACCTGCCTGCTGGCCTGATCCCCGTAACTGCTCTCCCCTGCCGGCCTGATCCCCCTAATTGCTCTTCCCTGCCGACTTGGTGCCCCTAACTGCTCTCCCCTGCTGGTCTGATCCCCCTAATTGCTCTCCCCTGTTGGCCTGATCGCTCCTAACCGTCTCAGCCTCAGCCTCGCCACCATGACTTTGTCCGGAAGGACGTCCAGAAGGTCGTCCGGAAGACATCCAGTCTAATTAGTATATTACCTTATCTAATAAAAAAAAGAGAGAGAACCAGCAGGATTTTACCTTATCTAATTAATATATTAGATAATATATTACCTTATCTAATTAGTATATTACCTATACTAATAAAAGTATGGATACGGTTTGCAAGTACATAAGAACAAAGATCTGAAGTTGTTTCACCCCGGAGACCTGTGAATAGTTTTTATAATTGGATTATGCTGGTATTTTCTGATAATTTTACATAAACGATCAGTTTCAACACCAAGTCAGTCCAACTATGATTTTGTGGAATTAAAGTATGGGATGAATAGACTGGGTTTAGTTGAGAATGATACTTTCCTGAAAAATTCAAAAGGGTGTTTAATTATGTTGATAAGGAATTAAACTTCAGAACAGATTAAAAATCAAATTATAGTTTCTTCAAATAAAATAATTATGAAAATCATAATAAATTCTTTAAAGATTATTTAAAGTAAAACTACTGAACAACTTAAAATTCCATATTCATCTTTATCGTAATGAACTAATGATTTATTATTGTGCTTGGGAACTATTAAAAGTTCAGGTAAAGTTTATAGCATAGGACAAAGAATTAAGTCTAAAAGGAAGGCATTACAAATTCCAGAGTGTTATATAGTAGTAAAAACCACAAGGCTTGATATTCAAATAAATTGTGTAAGGAGATAAGTCTAAGTATTTTCTTTGGTTATTGTAATAGAGTATCAAGGAAATTTTCTTCGATTATGTTCTAAATGAATTATAAACACAATAATTTTCTCTTTATTTCTAAATGTGTCATACCTTTCAGAAATTAGAAAGTTAATATAATTTAAAGTTGCAGCTATCTTTATGATAAATACTAGTCCCAAAGTTCTAAAAACCATCTACATGTTAATATGCCTAAATTTATATCTCTTGCTCAGACCATTCTCCTGAAATCTAGACTTAAATATCTAACTGCCTACTCAATATATCTCATTTGGCAATCTAAGAGACATCTAAAATGGAATATGTCCAAAGCTGAACTGCAGATGTTCCTACCCAAATCTGCTTTACCCATAGCCCTTTCCACATAGTTTCATTCATCCAATTGTTTAGGTCAAAACCTTCAAGGCGTTGTTAACCCTTGCATTTCTTTCACAGCCTACACCCAATCTGTAAGGAAATCCTGCTGGTTCTCTCTCTCTTTTTTTTTTAAAGTATATTTTTATTGATTTCAGAGAGGAAGAGAGAGATAGAAATATCAATGATGACAGAGAATCATTGATCGGCTGCCTCCTGCACTCCCCCCACTGGGGGTTGAGCCCGAAACCCGGACATGTGTCCTTGACTGGAATCAAACCTGGGACCCTTCAGTCCTCAGGCTGACACTCTCTCCACTGAGCCAAACTAGCCAGGGATGGTTCTCTCTTTAAAGAAACCCAGAATCCCACCACTTGTCCCCACTTAGGGCTATAGTCAACCAGGCCACCACTCTCTCACATAGATGACTGGCCTTGCTCCCCTGTGTCTACCATTGGCTCTCTCCATAGTCTATTATTGATATAAACAGCCAAGTGATTCTTGAAAATTTAGGAAAGGTTATGCCTCTGCATTTAACCCTGTAGTTGCTACCTGTTTTATTCAAAGTGAAAGCCTGTGAAGCCTTGCAGGGCCTGGCTCCCTGTGAACCCCTGGCCTCATCCTTTCACACTACTCTCCATTCACTCTGGTGTTCTTTCTGTGTTGGAAGATGCCTGGTAAACTCCTATCATAGGGATTTTACATTAGCTGTTTTTTTTTTTTTCTGTCTGGAATTCTCTTCTTCCAGAAATCTGTGTGTCTAACTTTAACTCCTTTGCCTCCTTCAAGTGTTTTGCTAAAAAATCTCATCTTTTCAAAGACACCTGCACTGAATTCCCTATGTAATATCTCAGTTTTTTTCCATAATCACCACACTCATGATCTCCCTAACCGGGGTTTCCTTATCTTTTTTATTTAGCACTTATCATACCTAAAGTATTATATAATGTATACATTATATATATATAATATATATATAAATCAAGCAGAATGCTCACTTTTAACAAATTCTCATTCTCAATCCTTATAACAACTCTTCAAGTTAGGTACTACTATTCTTTTTATTTTATAGATGATGAAAGTGTTATAAAATCCTGTGGACCTTAGAAAACAATGACTTAGAGAACTCAAACTTCCAAGGTCAAAAAACCCTCTTATTTCCTTTTTTAAAAGTTATTTTTATCTTGAAGGTCACAGGCTGATAAGTTGAACCCATGCCTACAGGACTCCAGAGTCCATGCTCTTTATTACATATTTCATCCTCAGCCTACTCTCCCATAAGCCCTTTGCCTCGGCTCATTCCATGGCAATGGAATCTGGTGGAACTTGGGCACAAGGAAGAAACCACACCTCAGTCATGATGGGTTGAGCAGGAGATCCCAATTCCTTCTTATTTTGGGGACTGTGCCAAGATACTATGTTGCTTCCCCTACAGAATTAATTGCAGATCTCAATTTTCATTGTCACCATTAAAAGCATTTATTAGCTATTTATTTATAAGAGCTTCTGTATAACCTTGATTATTTTTTATTGATGTGCTCTACGTGCTAGGAGAATGCCTGGTACTTAGTAGGTGCCTATGTATATTTGATAAAAGACTGAATAATTTCAATAAAACTCTTAAAAATCTGAAGAATTTACAAAGTACTGTCTACTTTCCCTTGATGTGTAATGTTTGAGCTTAATCATAATTAGTAAATCTTACATAGTAATAGCGAAATACATTTTTCTTTAAAAGTCAGTTATTTTTTAAGATATGGTGATATAGGATTTGTTTAAATTACTTTAAATACTAATTAATATTGAACTGAGTGCTGCTAACAGTAAACTAAGATATGTGTATCTATTTCTCTGTTTCTCTAAGGTGTAAATCCACCACAGAAAGTTTATGCTAAACCTGATGACGTGGGGGAGGACAGTATAATTCTTCAGTGGGAATCCACACAAGATGGCCATGAGGTCTACATTCAAATCAAATCCATACCAGATAAAAGAGAAGTCATGACTTTTTTTGTAAAGGATGCTAATAGATTCAAGATTGATAATTTAATCCCTGGAATGACTTATGACATTGGAATGGCAACAGTGATGAATGGGAATTTGAGTGAGCTGGTAACTATTCAACAAACTCTAAGTGAGAACCAAATACTTGTCATTTATTCTTTTTTTTAATTTCATATAGAGGCAGGTAGCTTTATTTAAGGTATGCTAGTTTACTTAAAGTAAAGCCTGATACATACACACAAAGCCTGACCTATAGAAGACCTTAATTATTGCTTTGTTTTATTCTTTAAACTTTTTAAATATTTATTTTATTTTTATTTATTCAATGTCTAAAATTTTACATGTCTCCTTTTTCCCCGCTTGACCCCTCCCCCCAACTCCAGCCATTCCCACCCCAGGCAAGCCCCCACCGCCCCAGTGTCTGTGTCCATTGGTTATGCTAGTATGCATGCATACAAGTCCTTTGGTTGCTCTCTAACCAATTATGATGATCATTATATCCTTAACAGATATTTGCTGATCTTGCGGTACTATAAAATATTCTCTATAGACCCCTCTGGTAGCAGGTTTTAAGTAGATTTTTAGTGTGCTTTGTCTAATGGTAGCCTCAGGAACTAGAGTCATTTTTTAAATATATTTTATTGATTTTTTACAGAGAGGAAGGGATAGGGATAAAGAGCTAGAAATATCGATGAGAGAGGAACATCTATCAGTTGCCTCCTGTACACTCCTCACTGGGTATGTGCCCACAACCAAGGTACATGCCCTTGACTGGAATTGAACCTGGGACCCTTGAGTCTGCAGGCCGACGCTCTATCCACTGAGCCAAACCAGTCACGGCTGGAGTCATTTTTATTCCTTTCATTCTGACAATGCTCCCTGCTTGTATAAGGCAGCATTGTTTACGGTTGTTTATGATTAAGAACCTGGTCCTAATGCCATACTATCTAGGCTTGAATCTCAGTTCAACTCTTTGAATAACCCTGGGCAAGTATAGAATTTGAGGCATTTACTCAACCTGTAAATGCCTCAATTTTGATACTTATAAAACAAGAGAAATAATGGGATTTCCTGAGAATAGCTGATGTAGTAAATGTAAGGGCTTAGAACAGTGCCTGACACATAGCTATGTAAGTGTTTACAATTATTATCAACAGATATACAGTAGCACACTGGAAGGAAATATTGACAGTATATAAAAGGTTTAGGATTAAGCCAACAATAATTTTTATGTCCTTTTTTAAAAAAAATATATTTTATTGATTTTTTACAGAGAGGAAGGGAGAGAGATAGAGAGTTAGAAACATCGATGAGAGAGAAACATCGATCAGCTGCCTCCTGCACATCTCCCACTGGGGATGTGCCCGCAATCCAGGTACATGCCCTTGACCGGAATCGAACCTGGGACCTTTCGGTCCGCAGGCCAACGCTCTATCCACTGAGCCAAACCAGTTTTGGCTATGTCCTTTCTTAAATAAGTTTACTAAATTAGTAATCATTGAAAAAATCTATTAAGGAAAGACAGTTAAAAAGTAAAAAGAAAATATATGATTAAATAATATTTATACATATTTATATTATGATAAACATTAGGAGAGGAAAATGCAAAGTGATGTAATGGAGAATAATTGAAGAGGGATGGAGGGTTCTATTGTAAACAGGCTGTAATAGAAGGAGTTACATTTGAATGGATATGTAAAGGAGGAGCCAGAGTGGAATTAGATGGAGGAAGGGCACTTGAGGTACACACAGCTAGCACAAAGGATGTGAAACAGGAAGAACTTTGGTACATCTAAAAACAACAAGGCCACAATGTGTGGTGTCTAATGGATAGGGAGAAAGGTGTTGAGAAATGACATTGGAGAGGTATTCAGAGGTCAGATCATATAGCATATGCTTTTGAGTTAATTCTGAGGTGATGGGAAGCCATTGAGAGTTTTATGCAGGAGAGTGACAGTGTGACCTATGTTACAAACATTTACCTGTGGCTGTGTGCAAAGAATGATATGTAAAAGGCAAGGAAATGGTGTAAGAGGTTGGAGAGTGTAGACAAAAGATTACTGTGGACAAGTTGGGGAAGGACAGGTAGATTTCATATTATGGAAGTAGGTGGCCCAGGCTTTGATGCTGGAGTGCTTGTGGTGAATAAAGGAAGAGAGATACTTAGGGTTTTGACATGAGTAATTTGGGTGGATAGTGGTGACTCTGAGGTAGGGACCTCACGGGCCTTTTGGCTATCAGTAAGGGCAGCCTGGTGGAAAAGTGAATTGGTTCAAAAAATTATGTACCAGCAGTGTCTACACTCAACCAACATTGAATCTCCCTGTTTTATCTTCCAAAGACTAAGACTAAATTCATGTATGACTTTTTCTTTAATTTCTGAGAAAATCTACCTAAAGTTAATTATCATAAGAAAGTTATGATAACGAATACTAAGAAAGAGATATGGTTGAAAGCAGTTATTTCATGCCTAGGATTTATTGGCTGAATGGAAGTACTAAGATTAAACTGCATAGATGGGACATGAACTCTAGTCTTAGATCTACCATTATCAGAAGTATGAGGATAGAGTGTTTCCATATTGTTTCAGTGCTTAAGTTTTCATTCTAAAAAAAAATTAGGTCATTGAATACATTTTAAAATTGGCTTCCAGCTCTAAAGTCATATTCTTTTTTTGATTCTATGGAAATTAGCATAGTTTAACCAGCCTTCCATCTAAAATATAAAATTTTTGCCACATTTTCTAGATAGTGATCTATTTCATAAAGTTTTTAGCTCTGTAGCTTCAGGCATAAGCACAGTTCTTGATTTTGTTTAATTTGAGCATTATTTGTAAAACTGCTATCCGACATGGAAGCTGAAACATGGATTAACATCTATAAATTTTAGGAAGAATAATAGAATGTTGGTGTTTGAAGGTAGGACAGAGATCTTCTTGCCAATCTGATATACAGTTCCCAGTGTAGTGCCTGATCATTTTGTAATTCATGACTATAATTGTCCTGTATGGTGGGGTCACATCTGTTCTCCAGGGCATCACAGAGCAAATCTACTCCCAGATTCACATGAAAGATCATCAAATGTTTGGGAACAGCTGTTATGTACTCCTGGTTCCTATGGTTTCTTTTTAAAAAAATATCTTTTTATTAATTTTAGAGAGGAAGGAAGAGGGAGAGATAGAAACATCAATGATGAGAATCATTGATCAGCTGCCTCCTGCACACTCCTAATTGGGGATCGAGCCCGCAACCCAGGCATGTGCCCTTGACTGGAATCGAACCCGGGACTCTTCAGTCCACAGGTCAACACTCTATCCACTGAGCCAAACAGGCCTAGGATCCTATGGTTTCTTTCCTTCTGCTGAATTATCTATTTCTTATAATCCTATTGGCCTATCTATTCAGTTCCCTGGGATCCTATGGTTTCTTTCCTTCTGGTGAATTATCTCTAGTTTGAGTGTTCTACTATTTCTTATAATCCTATTGGCCTATCTATTCAGTTCTTAAGCTTCATAATCATCAGATTATTTATCATTCATCATTTGTACTTGTCTCAAGAAGATAAAATAAATATTAACCTATTCCAAGGTGCATAGGTAGAATTAATGCTTTCCATGCATTTATTCAACTAGTATTAGTTGATAACTATTATTTACTATGTCTTGTTTTACTCTCTTCTATACACTTTGAGGCAATCAAGCATAAAGGGTTATTTTCTCTCTCTCTCTCTCTCCCTCTCTCTCTCTCTCTCTCTCTCTCTATTATTCTGAAAAAAACGAGCAAAGCTTGATTTCCATTTATTATTATGGACCTTGAAACATAAATATGCCCTTTGGGAAAAGGCAGTCTTACCAGCACAGACTTGGAACTGGATTGCCTGGGTTAGAAATCCAGCTCCACAATTACCAGTCTACATCCTTGGGGAAGTCATTCAAACTTTTTGGTCCTCAGTTTCCTTCTCTCTAAAATGAGAAAGATAAGAATCGTATCTAATTTATGAAGTTAATATAATTTAAGGGCTCAGACATGAAGCACGCACTAGGGGGGTATTTGTTGTGGTGGGTTGTATTTTTCAGGAGGAGTGGAGTGTGGCATTGAGGAGCTGTGGCCGTCCTTAGTGGGAAGAAAAACTGTTCCAGCTTTCCATGCAGTCCCTCCTTGTTGGAGGAATGCACTATACCCAGTTTTCTTGAGGCAACGAGAGCTATAGGAGAGCTGGTGTTTGTGTTTTCTTTTTACCTCTTGGTATAGAAAAATAAATTTTAAGATAGTTGCGTGTCCCTGAGACCCAATTCTACCTTGTCTGTAATAATAGCCTTTGATTTGGCCTAGTTAATTTTCTCTCATATTAAAATAAACCTCACACAGCCCCCAGTGCTACCTCTTCTTCTGAAAGAGCTTTTGAAGTAAAATGGGTAAGGATTGAGGTCACAGTAATAGTGGTGGAGACCCATCACAAATGCCCAGATTATGTCAATATATATCTTTTTTTTTAAGTGAAATCTTATCCAGCTTGAGCTTGCAGAGGTTCAGGATAGAATTTTGAAGAGAAGGAAGAACTTTGCCCTGTTCTACACATTTCCAGCCTTGGTGAGCCCTCAGGTGTAATGTGTCACTCAGTGAGGCCATTGGCTCCATTTCCCTGGGCAACTGAAACTGATGGAAAATCCCACATTTTCCGACTGGAGGGAATGTCACTGACTCTATATACCAGGGGTGGGCAACCTTTTTGTGAGTGCGTGCCAAAACCAGCAAAATCTCTGACTCAAATTTCTTCTGCGTGCCAACCCTAATTTTTTGAGAACATGTTACACCTACTTGATATCTCTTACTGTGTACGTATGTGAAGAACCTTGAAGAAATAATAAAATTCATTCGAGCGACAAAAACACAGTATATGATGATGAAAAATACATTTATTTTTTAATGTATACATGTTATGTAAAATTATTTATTTATCTAAGATGCACCTACACTGAATTTATCTGAAAAATAAAAAAGTCGATATTAAGAAAACCTTTTATTTTATTTTATTTTATTTTATTTATTTTATTTTATTTTATTTGTTGTTTGTTTAAATTGATTTCAGGGAGAGGATGGGAGAGGATGGGAGAGGAAGACAGGAATAGAAACATCAATGATGAGAGATACTCATTGATTGGTTGCCTCATGTAGACCCCCTACTGGGAATTGAGCCCATAACTCAGGCATATGCCCTGATCAGGAATCCTGGTTCATGGGTCAATGCTCAACCACTGAGCCACACTGGCCAGACTCAATATATCTTTAGAACTTAAACTAGACAATGCCTATTTAAAGCTCTGTCTCTCCTTAGAAAATGTCTTTGGCACTCAGGAAAATGGAAATGAATTGTTTCCATGACTACACTGGTCACTCATTTCTAATCCCAGATTATTAATTCCTGCTCAAGGCACATTTAGAAGCTTTCACAGATCATGGCCCACGGATTCAGATGGATTGGATACTTGTGGGATGTCATCCTAGCCATATTTACACTATAGGAGTTGCAACTGAAGAGAACTGGAAGGAATGTAAAGAGGAAATCTACAAAAAAAATTAGTTATGGACCAAAAGGGAAAAGTTAAGATAATATAGCTGGAAAAGAAAAACCATGTATAAAAGCGCCTTGAAACCCAGTAGTATACCATATGAAAATTTTTTTATGTTTAGTGTATTGAATATTTTCTCATAACCCCAAGAATAGAAGAGGCAAGAAATTTATATGTTCCAGCTGAATAAGTTGATGGATATTGCACAGATTTCAGTGCTCTGGAATGCTAATTATAGGTATGTGCCTAAATACTTTTACACATTACTGGTTCTATGTGAAGTAGCAGAATCTCATTATTGAATATTTAACAGTGACTTAGAATAATTTCCATTGCCTGAAACCAGATGTCACCAATAGAACTGAAAAGGCCATCTAATTCTGTGGAGGACAAAAGGACGTTTTTTCAGAATAGATATTTCAGAAGATATCTACTTGGGACAAATCTAGGGATATACCGGATGTTATCCCAATAATCCACAGATAGAATTGAGATTAAAATTGACTTGAGGAAAAATAATGTGAATAGAATTTGTGTGAAATTTCAAATCTGCTCTAAATAGCACAGTGGGAGGCTGAGGTGAAAGAAAGCTATTTAATAGAGGTCAGGGAGAGTGTAAAATGTCCTCCAGGCAGGTGCCAGAACTGTGTTCCTAAAAATGAAATGAAATGTCTGCTCAAATCCCCGTGCCTGCAGGATACTGACTGACATCTGTGGCCTGGTATGCGAAGCCTCTCACAGACAGTGTCCGGCCACAGAAGTGGCCCTCCCATGCCTTGTCCCCTCTCCTCTCACACACCGCATGCTTTCACCAGCTTAAGCGTGTGTCTGCACAGCTCTAAGCACTTAATCTATAAATACAGCCTCTCATTTAATCATCACAATGACCCTGCAAAGTAGATACCAGTCTCCTTCCCGTTTTAGGGATGAGGACACCAAACCACAGAGGGACGAAGTAACTTGCCAAGATGCTCTGCTAATAGAGAGCAGAAAGAACTGGACACTCCCAACACATGATGATGCCTTTTGGGTTTCCACACGGGGCTCATGTTTTCTCTTTGCCTGGGATTTCCTTTCTACTTCTGCCCCTTCACACACACTTTTTCTGGTAAACTTGTACTATCCTTTAAGGCTCAGATAAAATCTCACTGATTCTGGAAAGCCTTCCCCAATTATCTCTGCTAAAATTGATATTTCTTCCTCTCCTCTCAACAGCTTTTTGTTCATGTCATCAGCTCAGCTCTTGACACACGATAGGGACTTGGGCCCCGGGAGAGAGAGAATACGGGTGGTCAGGAAGCCAAGCTAAGACCAGATGGCCAGAAGGAATGCCAGATAAACTGGAGTCAAGAAAGTTACCACCGCTCCACTCCCTACTCAAAAACAGAGGTAGCTGACTTCATCTCCTTTCTAACTGGGGTGGTGATGATGAGTTGTCCATCACCTTACCCTCACAGCATGGTGAGAACATAGTTAGGAGGCAACGCAGCTGCAAAGGGAAGTCACCTGATGCTGAAATGGAAAATTCCGCAAGCCTGCTTTTGTCTAAAAAGCCAATTTTTTCCCCCCACACAATCCTGCCTTCTTTCCAGCTTATAAAAGCAGCCAAGCAGAGCCAGCCCCCAGCCAGTTCACAGGCCTTTCCTCTGTGCTGCCTTCCTTGTGCTCAAGCATAAGCTTAATAAAATCTGTCTGGGAATTTCCCTGAGGTTTCCTCTCTATTTCTACCCGACGTCAGTAACACTTCGACCACTTGGGTTTCTAGTTAGTGATATGTGCATCTACTTCTGAGATTGGGAACTCTTTGAATGCAGAAACCTGGCCTTATTTATTTTATTTGAGTACTCGTTGTAGTATATAGGTTCTCAGAAGTATCACTTAATAAATAAGTAAGAAAGATAACCACTTGCAAAATCTCTAATTATGTTTTTGGTACTATTACTGCAAATCAAAAGGTAAAAGTTAATTATGTACTTCCAGTATACTTGTACATAGAGTCTATCAAAAGATCCACCTTGTTTCTCTGTCTAATGCTGACATAGGAAACAAGTCTAATGCATAGACATTTGATATTTTTACATATTCTAGGACATGCCAGACAAAATACAGAGAAATATACTTGAAAATTTGAAGAAACCTACTAATTATAAATCTCTCTTTTTACCTTTCAGAGCCCAAACCAGTACAAATTGTTATTCCTTATGAAAGTTATAGTACCTCTGTAATCTTATTTGTTCAAACACCTGATATTGGAGTGTTTGATGGCATACAGATTGTAACTGAAGGAGGGCCAAATGTAACCAGGCCTTTAAAACATGACAATAAAATAACCGTTGACAACTTAACCCCAGGCACAGAATATAATTTCTTTGTTTCCATCATCAGTGGGACTAAATTAAGTGATGTATATTATGTGCCTGCAGTAAAAACATGTAAGTATTTTAGGACTTGCATAAGCTTTATCTCGATTTTGGTTTGTGTACCATTTTAAATAGTAGGCTATGCTCACGGTAATGCAATAGTTTTTAAAGATCTTTTAAAATAATTGCAAACACCTCATTACTGATCCCGATCTTTTATTGCCTAGAGTTAACCTTGCATAAAATTGAGGTCATAAAATTTTTAATCTACCCATTATCAAAAATGTGCTTGTAATCAGAACTTTCAATGGCTGAATCCAAAAGTGAGGAATGTGAGTAATTTTAAGCAGATTGTGAGGACTAGGTTACATTTTTTGAAAGTGTCTCTCAGAGGTCAACATCAAGTGTGTTTGGTCTCCCTTGTGCTGCCATTCGTCTGGAATGAACTAATGCATATTTTCCCTACCTCTGAATATTTACAGTGAAAACGTATTACATTTATTCATACCAATACTTACGTTATGAGGTTCATATTGATTTAGACTCATCTTTTTTTAAGTCACTCAAAAATTCTATAAATCTTGATTTTGACATTTAGGATATATGTAATTTATCTAAGATATTCATCTAGTATGTGCAGAAATAAATGGTACAGAATAATAAATGGCATACAAATATCACATGGACTTTTAAAAACATTACAATTTTGACTATACCATGTCCAGGTGCTTTATGATTTGCTTTTTCTGTTTATAAATTTTTTCGCATATATCATTATACTACCAAGTTTCTTCTTTCTCCCAAATTATAATCCTTCCACAACTGTTTAAACTTAAATTTTCCATAAAATACTCCCAAACTGATGTCACAAGTCACATTTTTCAATAGTATTTTAACATATTTATAATTAGCTCAGTACATATTTTATTTTTGCTTGTAATTTTTATATACTTTTCATATATGTATTCTCTGCCTCTCTTCCTTATATTATAAAGCTCATGGGTAGCATTCTCTTTGACAATTCTTGTCTTTGAAAATAATTAGGCTTGATTATCTAAAAATGTCAATATTGTGATATCAAGCAGTAAAATATATCAATATATACGATAGTTTAAAACTGTCAGTTTTTTTGCAATAATTTTTGCCTTTATGCTAAATAGGATCCTTTAAATTAGAAAAATAACCATTAAAAACTCTGCAGATAAAAATTTGTTTCTAGGTTCAGCCAATATTTGATACAAAGAGGATTATTTTACTTTGTCTAGACTTCATATTTTTCTCTCTGTTGTCTTTTCAGCTTATGCTAATAGTTTCAGAAAGCTTTAATCTCTTCTTTCTCTTTTGAATGTAGTTTTGCTGCAACATCAAAATTAGCTGCCTGTAATGGTATTTCAATGACTCTGAGTATTGCGACTGATTATCATATTTTATAAACTGTCATTGTATGTGTAAACAACTATTTTTAATTAGTATATAGAGATAGTTGATTAATAAACTTTACTCTTCTTTTTTCACATTGTGCTTCCCTATCCCCCTGCGCCCCTTAAAGGGATAAATTAAAAGAAAAACCCAGTTAGAAAACATCCAAGAAGAATTTAAGTGTGTTTTGTGTATTTGGTAGGTTTGGAGGCACCATCAATTATCCATGAGGGCAAAGTTACAGACTCTTCCATAGAAATTCTCTGGAATCGAGCTGATGGGAATTTTCAGCATTATGAAATCACATGCATAAACTGTGCTGACATTTTCATGGTACGTTATAAAAGGCTCTTGGAGGAATTAAACTTGAATCTTTCATGCTGAATTCAATATTACTGCATTCTTATATTGGATAGTAGTGAAATTAAATAACCCCCAAGTTTTTTTGCTTATTTAGATTATAGAGCCCTTCTTACATGAAAACTTGCAAATGTATTGTTTTGGGTTGCTAGGTTCAGAAGGTAGTGCAAGAAGCAGCAACATTCTCTAACCTGGAGCCTGCTACAGTGTACACTTTTTCAATTCGCACAGAGAAAGAAGGTTTTAAAGACAGCACTCCTAACATAAAAGAAATACAGACAGGTACAGCCGTGTAAACACTTTTGGTCTTATTCAATGTTCAATCAAATATTTATTTGTGGGTTTTTTGTTTGTTTGTTTGTTTGCTTTTAAGGAAGATTTAGTAAATAGTACATTTTCCCTAGATTTTCTTTATGGCCTGGCAGTGTTTTCTCTTGTCTCTTTTTCTATTTCTTCTTATATGGATTAGCACAACCTTTTTTTGTGTATGTATTGTTAGATAATAGGGTGGCTAATTGTCTGGGTCTGATCAAATTTTCCATTTCGGATTTAATTTCTCCATTGTTCAGTTAGGTAGACAATGAAGTACCATTTTCCATGTTAGCAACTTACTCCCAGTGGCAGATGGTAACTTATTCCATGGTTGTCATATGAAATAAAGGATGATTGGGAAGGATATATGTAAAATGTATATTTTCACAATTAGGTGAAGTAAAATTGTCAACTAGTCTGCTGAAATAACTATTTTAGTTATTCTTGACACTGATGCTATATATAAATATTTTCATATTTAGAAACTGGTCATGTCTAATATTCTTTTACTATAATAACAAGGAATGGAATGGAGAAGAATATCTTGACATTTTGTTCTTATACATGGAAGAATTTTATAGAGGAAAGAAAATATATATTATTTAATTTAACTTTTTTTCTCAGGAAAGGAGAGAAGCATTTCATATTTAGATTGCAATTAACTTTCCTGATGGTTAACCTTGTCACTATTTGGTATTTAATTAGAATGAGTCCTAAAAATCATTAAATATTTCTGAGGGTCGTGGTTGTACAAGACCAATATATAATCTCTTCCTACATTTTAAAGGCAAGGGAAATATTAAGTACAATGCTAGTGGAATACACATCATCTTTATTTTAAAGTTTAAAATGATTCTTGTTGGCTTTTTTCCTCTTTTGACTTTTAACTGTTCATATCTACTAAGAAGAATAAAAGAAATGTCTTGGCTACCCTCAGAGTTTGAAGAATATCAAAGAAATCCTGGGAGTGTTTCAGGGCTGTTTTAAAGCAGGTGCTTAGTATGTTAGAAAATGTTATCTTACGTGTGTGCTTTAAATGATACAGCCCCAAGTGCAGTTGAATTTATGAACCATAGGAGAAACTCAAGTGCAGTAACTGTTAACTGGCCTTCACCCAGAAGTCTTCTGGATGGGTACATTATTTCAATATCCAGTGAAAGGTTAACAAAAGAAGAAATCCTGCCTTCCACAAAAAGGTATGATAACATTGAAAGAAATTATGTCAAGTTACATGGAACACAAAATTAACATTATATATATATGTTTCATAAACTAAATGGTTTAATATAAATTGATATTAGAAAACTTTGCAAGAAAACTTTTTGGATTATAATGTAATTAGAATAACTGATGTGTAGAGCCAAATTTATCTCTGCAAATAGATAATGATGAGTTATTTCAGGATATTGTCTTGCTTGTATGTATAATATACACTCTGATTTATATGAAATTTCTCCATGTGAGAAGATGTGGTTTCTAATTAACCATTTGTGCTTAAGCATGACACATTGTTTCCATGATAGGCAATAAAAACCAAACATATATAACATTATTTCTTCAGGTAGTGTGAGATAATAGTGTTTTCCAATGTTTCTGAGCTAAATATCTTAATATGTGACTTTTTTTTTTTTTTTTTACTGTGTAGGACATTCACATTTGATAACCTTTCTCCAGGGACTGACTTTTCAGTTAGCATTATAACTACCAAGGGATTAAAGAGAAGCCATCCTATTGTCCTCATGGTTAGCACTTGTGAGTTCACTTTATATTTGATTAACTTTTCATGGGTAGAAATAAGGGGAATAGTTTTGTTTAAAGCCAATATCTAACTTAAAATGAATGAATTTGGAACTAGTTTGTGACATGCTTGAGAAGGAACACTGCATGAAATATGGAGAAAGCCTGAGTTATATTCCTGCCTCTATCACTTATTAGTTATGTGACCTTGGGCAAAACTACTATGTCCACACTTAGAAAATGAGAATAATCATCCCTGCCTTGGTATAAAATCTTGTTACTAAAATGAAATTCAAAGTTCTTAGTGAAAGTTCAAAGTGCCCTAAATCCCAGGGCACTATCATTATGAAATACTTGATATTTTTCTAACATTTTGACTGTAACTATAACATTTTATGAAAGCCAAACAAAAACCTTGGACTATGATAAAAATAGATGGCACTGTGTTTTCAATTGCATTATTTGGGTTCAATTCGCCTCTTCTGACCTTATTAGCATCACTTACATACATGAATATATTTAGACATGTTCCAAAGAACCCTGTCATCTGTAGGTCATAGTTGCCTGAATGTGCACGCAAGTACCAGTGCCCTAGGAGAATGAGAGGAGGCTTAATTTCAGAATTTTCCATGTGGAGGAAGGGAAAGCTCCGGCAAATGCAGCAGCAGTCAAATCAATTCCAGGGAAAGAAACTAAAAAATTCGAGCACTTATATATCAACATGGTACTATGTGCTTAAGTTACCACATTGACTCTCCCAAGATTATCTAAAATGTAGGTTAAGGCTCAGAGGCATTCATAATTCATTATTTAAGGTGAGATTTAACCCAGGTCTAAGCTAACTGATATGATACTGCTGCCTCTCAAAAAAATCATCCTAAAAACACACACACACCAGAAATAAATGAGAAATGGCTTCACTTTTTAAAATGGTAACTCATTATTTTTATATCAGTGAAACCTTCTTAGATTTGCGTGTGTCATTATAGTTGTCAACATCACCATCACCATTGTCATCATTGTTGTTTTCATCACATTGAATGATTGTTCGTTGTCAAGCACCTTGCAAAGAATTTTTATGATTTATATCACTTAATTTTCAATGACAACCTTTATTCTATCAATCATAATGAGGTACTTTTTTTCAAATGAGGAAAGTGGGGATTAGAGAATTTCAGTAGCTTATACATGATGACAGGGATTTGAACCCACATTTCCCATTAAATTCTGTCCTTATAACCACTGTTTCAGTAGAAGAGTCACTGTGTTATTGGAAGGCCTGACTCTACCCATTCTTGGCTCTGTGACTTTGTAGAAATCATTATTCTATTTGGACCTCAAGTTCCTCATTTCTACCCTGTTTAATAATATGTTTTTAGAGGTTGTTGTTCCGGCTTTGTTTTCCCTGACAATTTCACTTGTGTCTTTAACGATATATAATTTTTTTGTACCACCCTGTCTTTGAAAGCCACCTCAAATCCATTTAGAAGTAGATGGGATATTAAAAAATTTACAAAACAGAGCTAAAATATAATGGTAATGTGGGGTGATAAATTAATTCCAGTAGGAAGGCAATATGCACTCTAAAAAACAAAATAAAAAGAATTGTGAATCAGCAATACAGGTTTAATTTTTAGCTGAATTCTAATAAATTAAATTAGTATGTAAATAGGGACAAAATCTCATGCAAAATTTGAATTTAGAGATGAAATTATTTGATTCCAATGAAATGTTAATATCACATTTCTTCCAATTAAGGAAAGCAATGCAACATTTCAATTTGAAATATGATTTGTAAGTAGAGACATGTTACTGATTAGAAAAATAAATTTCTAGAACCTTCTCAGATAAAATGTTTAAAGGAAAAAGGAATTTGTGAACTTTAAGAAGGGGAAAAGGTGCATCTCTTACTTTATGCAGTGCCATAAAATTTTAAGTTAAAAATCCCAATTGTAGTAACTGCACACTGAATTCTCCTATGAGAAAAATATTTTTGAAAATCCATAGTTCATATAATTTTATTGTGGAAAAAGGCTTTCTAGAAAATTCTTTTTTTCCTTCCACTATAAAGATGAGGAGACTGGGACTCAGGGTAAACAGCTTGCATGAGATCAGATGGTGCTAAAACTGACTAGAAAAACCTAGGTATCCTGTCCTCTCTTTCATAGTGTGATAGTCCAAGGTCATCAGTCCAGTGTAGATAAGATAATGGCAGAACCTTTAAAAAAATATCATTGCTGTGTCTTATTTCATTGCCCTAGGTCCAGAACCACCATCAGACCTGCTAATTTTTGGGCAGGAAGAAAACACAATATATTTGTCTTGGAAATTCCCACAAGGAGGCTTCGAAAAGTTTCAGGTAAAGAACAGTGCTGCTGTCATAAAACTTGATGTTTATTGAGGTCTTTATTTTACTCCTTCTTTTTGTCCTTTGTTTTACATTAATGGTTTTAGATATTATAGTAGCATTCCTTTAATGCAGTGGTTCTCAACCTTCTGGCCTTTTAAATACTGTTCCTCATGTTGTGATCCAACCATAAAATTATTTTCATTGCTACTTCATAACTGTAATGTTGCTACTGTTATGAATCGTAATGTAAATATCTGATATGCAGGGTGGTCTTAGGCGACCCCTGTTAAAGGGTCGTTGGATCTCCAACGGGGTCGCGACCCACAGGTTGAGAACCGCTGCTTTAATGTAAAATTCTTCTCCAAAGCAATGCTTCTATGTACTGCTTTAAAAGTACAAAGTTGTCATGGGAGGCATTCAACTTTAAGTAAAAGCTGATACTTGACTTTAAATGAGCTTGGAATTTCAGTGGAGCTAGGCATGCACATACATAGTACAAAAGTAAATAAAGGAATGATGGCACTGGAGGATAATGCTTCTGTTGCAGCACTGGCCAAAATAACAATTCTAGGAGTTAAAGCTGGATGATGTGCCACAGGTTCCCTTTCAGGGGATATATGGATATAAAGAAGAAACCATGTTGAGATTGATAGGAGGGGCAGAGACCTGGAATGGGTTGGTCCCACATCCATGTGGGATGGTTAAAAATCCCAGAGGAATATCCTGGCTTCATAGGTCCCCTCTGAGGAGCAAGGGGTTCCAGCCCCACACCAGGATCCCCACCTCAGGGTTGCAGTGCTGAGAAGTACCCCAAACTTCTGAAAACCAGCGGGGATTGTGGCTGAGTGAGATGGAAGGCTCCTGGAGTCCTAGGTGTTCCTCTTAAAGGGCCCACATGGACTTACTTAGACTCATTCCTCTGACCTCCAGCACTGGGGCATCAGGGACATAAGGGAAGGAACTGAGTTGATGGTCTTTAAAATGAAGGCTTGTGGGGGAAGCTTTCTTCCAGAGACCATTGTTCCTAACTCCCCCTTCCCCGCCCCAGGGCCAAGAGACAAGTGCTATATCTGATCTGAGTCTCCATCAACCTGGCTCACACTGTTCACCCCACCTGGGGATTCCCTGAGACCCTGCTCTACCCAACTTACAAGCCCACTGGAGCTGTTTCCAGTGGCTTTTCTATACAAATGGCCAGTCTTGGTTCATGCTGTAGACTTTCCTAAAATATCTCAAAGGTTTACAAACCCCAAACAAGCAGCATCTGGCCTCAGTGTGCCCCATATCTCTTGCTAAATAGCCCCATGCCTGGCAGTAGTGGCAGCCAACATTCATTTGTAGCTTGGCCTCTCCCATCACCTCCAAGCCCAGCACAAGTAGCATCCATCTGCAGATCACTTTGTAGCTCATGCTTGGTAGCCCTAAGCAGGGCATCGGTTACAGCTGATCCTTGCTTACACCTTCTGTGAGGCACCACAGCCAGCACATCCAGTGGATGGCTTCAGACCATGCTGAAACATAACCACCCAACCACCTCCACAGGTGACACAATTAAGGGGTGAACTCAGTGGACACTTGAACCCCACTGAGACAAGTCCTGTTCTGTGGGGTTGGCCTCTGTGCAGAAGATCCTCTGCTGTAGTCACTGGCAGTCCTTACAGCCGATCGGCTTGGGGGTAAAACACCCCCCATTGACAGCAAACAAGGCTCAACTTTGTAGTCACTGGCAGTCCTTACAGCCGATATTCAAAGTGATGAAAAGCAAGGAACTCTAATCAAGATTACTCAGCAAAGCTAGAATTGGAGGACAGATAAAGAGCTTTCCAGACAAGAAAAAGGAACTAAACACCATCAAACACAGTAAAACACCCCCCATTGACAGCAAACAAGGCTCAACTACAATAAAAAGATGTGTACGGGTCATAGGGTAGGAAAGGAGAGTGCACCTGGAGTCCCCAGTTTAAGTGACCTGAGAGACTGTGCCACTATAAAGCTACTCTACCAAATCTGGGAGACATAGCAGCTCTACCTAATACATAGAAACAAACACCGGGAGTTGGCCAAAATGAGGAGACAAAGAGACATGTCCCAAATGAGAGAACAGAACAAAACTACAAAGAACCAAACAAAATGGAAACAAGCAATCTACAGATGCAGAGTTCAAAACACTGGTTATAAGAATGCTCAATGCACTTAAGAGTAGACGAATTTTGGGAAAACTTCAACAAAGAGATAGTAAACATTAAAATAAAGTTAGAAACATAAAAAAGAACCAGTCAGAAATGAAGAATGCACTAACTGAAATGAAGAATACATTACAGGGAATCAACTGTGGAGTAGATGAAGCAGAGGATCAAGCTGGCAATTTGGAAGAATTTAAAAAAAAAATAAGGATAGTTTAAGGAGCCTGAGGACAACTTCAAGCATACTAACATTTGCATCATGGGGATGCCAGAAGGAGAAGAGAGAGAGAGCAAGGAATTGAAAACCTATTTGAAAAAATAAAGATTGTGAACTTCCCTAAGCTAGTGAAGGAAATAGATACACAAGTCCAGGAAGAGAGTCCCAAACAAGATGAACCCAAAGAGGCCCACACCAAGTCACATGATAATTAAAATGCCAATGGTCAAATACAAAGAGAGAATCTTAAAAGCTTCAAGAGAAAGCAGTTAATTACCTACAAGGGAGCTCCCATAAGACTATCAGCTGATATCTCAACAGAAATTTTGCAGGCTAGAAGGGATTGGCACAAAATATTCAAAGTGATGAAAAGCAAGGACCTCTAATCAAGATTACTCAGCAAAGCTAGAATTGGAGGACAGATAAAGAGCTTTCCAGACAAGAAAAAGGAACTAAACACCATCAAACACAGTATTACAAGACATATTAAAAAGTCTTATTAAGGAAAAAGAAGAGGAAGAAGAAAGAAGGAGGAAGAGGAGGGGGGGGCAGGAGAAAAAGAAGAGGAAGAAGAAAAGTAAAAAAGTGAATAAAAATGCTTATTCATTTATTTTGTTTTTTAGAATCTGCATTTAAGTGAAATCATATGGCAGTCAGACATCCCTCTCACAATCCGGGACTGCTGGCTTCCAACCGCTTCTGCCTGATCACCCCCTAACCACTCCCCTGCTGGCCTGATCAATGCCTAACTGCTTCCCTGCAGGCCCAATTGCCCCCAACTGCCCTCCCCTGCGGGCCCGGTCACCCCTAACTGCCCTCCCCTGCAGGCCTGGTCACCCCTAACTGCCTCCCCTGGTGGCCATCTTGTGGCGGCCATCTTATGACCACATGGGGGCAGCCATCTTGTGCAAGGTTGTGACAGTCCATTTGCATATTACCTCTTTATTATATAGGATGGTGTCAGATGGGTACTAAATTTATCAGGGCAATCACTTCATAGGTTATATAAATGTCTAATCACTGGGTGTACATCTGAAGCTAATATAATATTGTACATTAACTATAAATAAAATTTTTTTAAAAGGCATTAGCATGTGTATTACTCACTAGTTAAGTTTAAAATATTTAAAATAATATATAAAATATTAGTTATTAAATAACCAGAGACCCGGTTATTCATGCACCAGTGGGGTCCCTCGGCCTGGCCTGTGGAGATCGGGCCGAAACCAGCCCAGTTCACAGATTTGTCCTGAGCATGTGTGGTCCGTCTCAACCAGTCCCGATCGGCCAGACCCCAGTAGCAAGCTTACCTACCAGTCGGAGCATCTGCCCCCTGGTGGTCAGTGCGCATCATAGCGACTGGTCAAACGATCTAATGAATGGTTGGACACTTAGCATATTAGGCTTTTATTATATAGGACTAGAGGTGCAGTGCACAAAAATCATGCACAGGGGCGTCCCTCAGCCTGGCCTGCACCCTCTCGCAGTCTGGAACCCCTCTCTCCTTACTGCCTGCCTGCTCGCTCCTTAGCATTGCTGCGGAGGCAGGAGAGGCTCCCATGACCACCACTGCGCTCGCCAGCCGTGAGCCTGGCTTCTGGCTGAGCGGCACTCCCCCTGTGGGAGCGCACTGACCACCAGGGGGCAGCTCCTGTGTTGAGCGACTGCCCCTGGTGATCAGTGTGCATCAGAGTAACTGGTCGTTCTGGTTGTTTCGCTGTAATGATCGCTTCGGCTTTTATTATATAGATAGTTTATATATAGAGAGATACTATTATAGATCTAACTGTAAGGCTTATATAAAGTATAAAGCCTTCTGTGGCTCTCTACTGTCTGCCTAATATTATATATATTGCTTATTGTGATCTTTGGTTCCAATGAGTGACTCCAACAGCCTTTCTAATCTTCTACTTTCCATATATCTCATATTTCCACTGAATTGTATTGCCCACCATTATTCTTATACTTTATGTTTTCCTGACTGTATTCTTTGGTTATATTGTTCTTTTCAACCAAATTACTTTCTTTTCTATGTTTTTCTTTGGCAATTCTTCAAGACCCTACTCAGATATCATTCCCTATATAAAAGTTCCCTTTAATATCATTTATGAGTCTTCCTTACTAGAAATTTTAGTGTCATCCTTTGACTGCTCTCTTTCTTTCATGTCTATATGTACTTGTTCATGGGATTGTAGTGATTCTAACTTAGAATTATTATAAAAATATTTCTCTTCCTTTCCATTTCCATTTTATATGCCTCAGCTGAGGCCCTTACCATTGTTGTTGGCTCCCTCTTACCCTCAGGATCAAGCCAACTTTCAGAACAATTCTAAATCTGTTGAACCATCATCTCATTGCCTTTTCCTATACTTACCTTAAATTCTGACTCATATTGTAAATGCATTAGACATCTTACTCTTTCTTTGATAGTCACACCTGCTTGAGATATATCTGTGCAGTTGTTTTTCCTCCCTTAAATGACCACTTATATATTCTTCACTCTCACCAGTTTTTGAAGGGGGAGGGTGGTGGCTTTCCAACCTATTTCTAAAAATAGTTACTTACCTTCTTCTCTGACTCACACACCTTTATTTTTTATCTCTCTATCCCTCTCCCTTCCTCTCTGCAAAAAATCAATAAAATATATTTTAAAAAAAAGACTGGAGGAGGTAAGATCAAGTTCCCAAACCTTCTAAAACAAAAGGGAGGAGGGTACTATGTATTACGGTATGGTTGATTAACCAAGGCAAATTTCCAAAGGAACTGTTTTGAATAAAATCTTAAGTCACCATGCATTGTCAGTTCCATTACTGAAATATAAATTCCACTTGGCTCTTAAAGGGTGGAAAACCAAATTATTTAAAAGTTCCCTACCAATGTGAAATGATGGAATCTGTGTGGCATGCAAGGTCATTAAAGTCTATGTCATAGAGAACATAAGAACACAAGTATCATCTTTCTTATGAGATTAGGATATCAATTTCAGTTTTGTGTTTTTTTTTCAGAAGAATTAATCTCTGAGTGATATTCTTATACAAAATATTCTGGTAATAAATTTTATATTAGGGTTTTCTTTAAACAATAGAAATCCTTATTTTGTTTTGCCCAGCATTCTGAGAGTTCAAAAGATAAGGAATATTTATTAGTCTGTACAAACTGTGAAATTCATTTAAACACTGAATATTTGTTCTAGCTAGTAATCCTCTGAAAGTATTGACTTGCTTTTTCATAAGTACTGTGAGTGCAAAAATATTTATATCTTTAAATAGAATCTCAGAACTGTAATGGAACTGAAGGTCTAATCTATTCCAAGCATAAAAATAAATATTAGTTTGCATATTTAAGACCTAAGAGAATTCGTTGTGAACTTAGGAAAAAATCAATAGTTGACATAGAACATTTATGAAAGTTTGCCATTTCCTTTCGTACACATTTTAACTGTTTTTTTAAATGAACTCAGTGATGTAACACCAGCACTATCCAGTAGAAATATAATGTGAGCCACAAATGAATAATATGTGTAATTTAAAATTTTCTAATAGAAACAGTAAAAAGGTAAAAAGAATAAAGGGAAATGAATTTTAGTAATATATGTTATTTACCTCAACATATTCAAAATACTAACATGTAAACAATATATAAATTATTAATGATATATTTTACATTATTTTATACTAACTCTTCAAAATTGAGTGTCCATTTTATACTTTAAAACATCTCAGTCAGTTCTGACTAGACACATTTGAAGTACTTAACAGCCACATTGACAAGGGGCTATGATAGTGGACTATGCAGCTACAGAGTGACTGTTGTCATCTGGATTTAATGATAAGGTGGAAGATGGTAAAATTGGCCCATCAGTGCCCAGCTCAAATCCTACTTCTTTTTTGAAACCTTCTCTGATCCCATTATCAGAGAGTACTATTTCCTTGCACAGAACTTTTATGAAACTTCAGTTTAACCTTTTCTGTGTTACTTTTGTCATGCTATCTTGTATTGCTATTGTAGATGTACATGTGCTAACATCACCATTTCTTTAGGGGTAGAGTTCCAAACTTACTGTATACTTGTCCATAATTTCTATCTTTCAGACCTCATGTGCTAGCCTTCTAATAAGATGCAACTTTGATATAGATGCCTGTGTTCAGTTATCCTGTGATCTTACAAGGTGTGGTAGGCAGTGTGCTGGAACAGAAGGATCAAAGCCCTGGAATTTCTTGCTTTGAATCCCAACTTCACCTCAACTGTGAGACCTTGGACAAGTTTTTATATTCTTTGGTGCTATTTTTTCTGTCAGTGAAGATTATTATTATTTTATAGAATTGTTGTGGGAATTAAATGAGATAATGTATTTGTCATATAAATTTTGTGAGGGAAGACCTTTTGCCCACTCATCACCTTTTGGTTCCATTACTGAGATCAGTATCTGATATATAGCAAGAGTCAATAAATATTTTGATGAGTGAATGATTGAATTATTACTTTTCCTTTTTTTTAAGGAAAAAGAAGCTTACTTTTTAAAAAAGTTAACTATGTAAGCATTTATCATTTTAAAAATGTTTTTATTGATTTTTTAGAGAGAGAGGGAGAGGGAAAGAGAGATAGAAACAATGATGAGAAGAAACATTATCCATCTGCTGCCTCCTGCACGCCCCCTACTGGGGATTGAGTCTGCAACCCAGGCATGTGCCCTGACCAGAATCAAACCAGTGACCTCTTGGTTCATGGTTTGACACTCAACCATTGAGCCACATTGGCCGGCCAAAGAAGCTCACTTTTAATGTGAATTTCTCTTTTTCCTTTCCCTTGCCATACAGCAATCATCATTCTCTTTCTTTTTAAGCAAAATAAAATGTATCATTTTGTGCTTCAAAGACTCCTTACCATGGCTTACAAGGCTGTCCTGTGTGACCCCAGCCCTGCTCTTTCCAGTATCTCTCATCTCAGGAAAGGATAGGGTCCTGCAATCACTTTCTTGGTTATCTTTGATTATTCCTATTCACTCATCCCTCAGTTCATCAGCTAGTTAGTTCTGCCACTTCCACCTCTAAAACCCTTAATGTGTGCACTTTCCTTCAACCCATTGTACCACTCTTGTCCTAGGCACTATCATTTCTTACTGAGACCAGCAGCCAACGTGACAGATAATAGTCTCTTGCCTCCTAACTGGTCTGTTTCCAATCTTGAGTACCTTACAACCCACTTTCCACATCACAGCCAGGGAGAACTATTAAAAACTGTGTCTCTCATTTGTTCAACACCCTCCACAGATTTCCATTGCTCTTCAAATTAAATCTAAACTACTTGCAATGGTCTCCAATACTTCATTTGATTGGACCTTCATCTACATATCCTGTCTACTTAGTTATTATGTTGAGACCACATTTGGCTTTTACTGTTTCTCAAGCACATCTCCATTATAAGGTTTTTGTGCTTGACATTCATTATGCATGGATATCTTGCCTCCAGTTTTGGTTTATTTTTTTCCCATCATTGAGTTTATAGCTCAAATACCATCTTCTCATATTCTCCTCTGATTACCAACTCTAAATAAAACTGCTCTTTCTAGTCACTCATCATGTGGATGATTTATCTCATTCATTTATTTATTGAGTTGCTTATTGTTAGGTGCCACCACTAGAAATGTAATTTCCTATAATCAGAAACCTTTTTTGTCTTATCTATATATATAAAAGCCAAGTGACCAGAACAACTGGAAAGACCGAATGACTGGAATGACCGGTTGCTATGACGGACACTGCAGAGGGCCAACTGGCCCAATGGGGGTGGGGGTGGGGCCAGCCTCCCTCGGCCCCTCCTCCTAGCTGGCCCCACCCACGGTCGACCCCCCCAACCCTGGTCAGGGGCAGGGCTGGCCAGTCAACCTCCCATGGTACCCCCAACCCCCTCACCCCTGGCCACCAGCTGGACCCCACCCATGCACGAATTCATGCACCGGGCCTCTAATTTACTATAATATCTAGTATGTAGAATAATGCTTGCCCTAAAATAGGTGCTCTATAAATATTTGATGGATAAATACAACTTTAGATATCAGTGTTCCCATATATGACTGGGGTGATGATGGAAGAAGACGTCAATGCTGAATGTAATTATCAGGAAAAGTTGGAACTTGAACTTTCAGTAATGGGTAGGATTCAGATGCATGGAAAAGAGGAGAGGATTTTCTACATTAGCAAGTTCACAAAGTCAGGAGTGAGCATTCTATCTGTTATTTGTAAATGTAATTCAATCATAGGGGCATCTTGAATAATAAATCATTCATGAAAAATTCTATCCTTTTAGAGTGATTCAAACCATTCCTATATTCAGTGTTGGTATTTTCTAGTGAAAAATCTGCCTTTTAAATCTTAATTGTAAAAGATCCACATTTTTTACCCTTGTCTTTCTGTTTTGATTCACATTATTTCAAAGCAAATGCCCAAAGAAATGATCTTTCCATGGGGTTAACCAAGCCCATAAAATTATTTGTTGCTGGATAAAATATATAGCCATAGAATTATTTTTTACTATATCAATGAACACATTTCTTTCAGAGACTTTAAATTATTATCTGTTATTAAGTGAAACTTATTTTAAGAGATCATGTTAATGTTTAGGATTCAGATTATTTTTATTAAATATATTATATTACTAATGGTTATCCTAGTCTTACGCAACCAATGAGATTATTTGTTAAATTTTAATGAATTAAGCAACAGTATCCTGGTTGCTTAGCAAAGTGTACTTGCATAATTGGGATCATTTTCCTCATCATTTAAAATTAATCATCCCAGGTCTTCAAACTATGCTTTGAAAGTAGACATAAAGCATGAATTCAGTTTTCTTCTGTTGGTTTCTATTAGGCATGTGTAGTCCACATACAATGGGAACAAACCTCTATTTTTCAAATTGCACTTTTAAAAATTTACATATTTTCATCATTAGGTCACTACAGACAATTTCTTTTCCTTCTACCCCTTTCATTTGTACCTTAATATGCCACTTACTATGTTTGAATTTAGTACTTTATTCAGGAAATATTCTTCTATTATTACATGGTACTTTCTCCTATCATTCTTTTCCAAACCAGAAGTACTCAGCATTCTATTCACTCCTTCTATCTTTTCATATGCCAGACAAGCAAGGTAATTGTCAGTGACACCTTATAAGTCAATAAGCAATGATATGCTTCTAGACCTAATGATTATCTTCCTCCAGTAACAAAACACTCTTCCCACAAAACAGCAATAAACATGTCTGCTTAGAAAATTTGTTTCACTCCTACCACATAACAATGTTCTTAAAAGTATAATAAAGTTGAAATAATATATAAAATTACTGTGATTACTTTCACTTAGAAATATCTTTCTGTTTTACAAACGTGAGGTAAGGAGTGAAGAAGAGTAAAAATCATTTAATGAATTAAACTCCAAGGTATTGGAACGATCAGATTACTCCACTGAAAATTTCTAAAGGCAATGCCAATTCTCAAAGCTTTAATGAATAATTGATTGGCTCAGGTTATGATAAAGGATGGGCTGGTATGGAATGTGACATTTATGATTCATTCATTTAACAAAAAATTGAAGCACCTTCTTCATTCTGGGTGTCTATTTTTGTTCTCTCTCTTGCTGGTTTTGTCTACCCCCCCAACACTGACTGACTGCCAATGACATCAGTTTAACGGTCCTGCAAACACTGGCTCTCTCCCCGGCACATGCATGAGTTCTCCGAGGCCCCTGGGGGTTACCTCCACTGCCCACTTCTTTGACATGACAGACCAGCTCTGGCTCAATCATTTTTAACTCTTTTTAGCTCCTCCCTGTGGCATATGTCCTGATGCTTTCTGCTGTGAGGGTCTGTTTGCACGGAGGCCAGCCTTCTAGGGTGAGGTCCTGGAAAGATAGCTCAAGCCTGACCACTCTTTGTGGTCTCTACTTCACCCATGGAGGCTCTGGCATCTTTGTCAGGGCACAGGTGGGTGTACAAATTGCTCCACGGCTCTTTTTTTTTCTTCTTTTCTTTGTTCTCTTTTTCCAATTTCCTTTTTCTGTGATCAACCAGACATATGAACAAAACGTCTGCTGCCTAAGCACATGACTTACTGGGAGGTGCTGCTTTCTCTAGCAGGCACCCTCAGGTGATGGTGGTGATACACGTGGCGCCCTCCTCATTTAGCTGGAGTGTGGGGTGTTGGCAAAAGCCCTACTTCCCACCTCTTGGGCAGCCAGGACAATGTCTTGGCATTCTCCCCTAGGCCAGAAAGTTAGACTTCAGCAGGTCCTTTCTCCTCCTGTCTTCTGCTTACACGGAATTTGGAGAGTGGTTATAAAACTTTACATAATATTTTTTTTGCTCTCAGGCAACTAAAAGGGAAAGTCCCAATCATTATGTACATATACACATATAAGTCAGAGCATATGTAAATGAAAATGTAAAAACAGTTTGAGACTCTTGGTCTTTTAGTGAATTACTTCTAATTCAGTCCTCTATGCTCAGTGCTATGGGAAGTTGACTGCTATTTAGTCTCAACTAGACTCAAATTACTTCTTGGTGAACATAGGGAGGATCACAGCCCCGACCTTGCAGTAGTAGTTTATGTGAATGTGACTAGAACAAAGTTGGTGCTAAGTAAATACTTCTTAAACCATGAAAAACATCAATTTATCTCTCCTTCTTCTAGGTATCTTATTGTATGACATCTAGAAAGGAAAAGCTATTTAAAGTAATTGTTTATGGAAACAAAGTCCAAGTAAAGAATTTGACTCCAGGTGTGGACTACATGTTTCACGTGAAGACAGTTAGAGGCAAAGACTACAGTGTATCCGTGATGAAAAAAGTGACTACAAGTAAGGGTATATCATAAATGAAATCTTTGTTTTATAGTTAAAAAAATTGAAAGTATTTTGGCTCAGCATAAATAAAGCTATTTTAAAACACAAAGCCTGATAATAAAGGAATAATAAAAGCCTGATGATAAAAAATGTTAAGAGAACTCTCAAAAATATATGAATTAAAACTTTCTTTATATGTGTAAATGTATTGGGAACTACATAGAGTTTTTTAAAAATCTGAAGTCAACATGTATATATATACACACATGTGTCATGCATGTCACATATATGGAACACATGTGTGCATATGTATATATACACACATAATAATATAAGCACAATTTATTTTCATCTGAGGTAGAGTTTTGATAAACAGAGAACTCTATCTTCTTTTCCCCAAAGTTTGTAAATCAATTGTAAATCTGTCTCAATGTTTTAGAGTTGGGAGAAGTTATAGTATTTGTTATACTATAGTATAACTATAACAATTCTTGTAAAAGATTGTGAGGCCTGTAGGATCCTCTCCCAGTGGAGACCAATATTGCAAGAAACAACATGACTACCATTGATGAGTGGATTGAAGTGAAGTGATATAGGACTATTAAAAAAAATGATATAACCAGATCACATTTGAAAATGCCCTCACTTCTGGTCCTCATTGCTTCTCTAACTTATTTGTTCTGTCTCATCTTCATTTAACACTAGCTAACTGCTATGTGGTAGCTAAAAAATGAGCATTCAGGAGACACAAGACTACAAGAATTACTATGGGAAGTGATTTATGATTGGTTGAGGAAACTAGTTGGGAAGAAGGGAGGATGTTAATATGGCACGTCAATAAAAACATATATTTATATATATAATGTTCTATTTCTCTATTTGCGTAGCTGAACATGTAGGACATTATACTAGTACATGAATAAACTTAAGGATTATTACATAAGTGTTTAAATTATATTATTCATGTTTGCTATATCATTATATATATGTAGTTTTATTTACATGTAATTTACCTTTTCAATAGAACCATCTAAGATATGTGGCTTAATATTAAAAGCTGTGAATACTTCTTCTGCAAATTTAATGTGGAATCCAACAGAAACCAACTTCACTCATTACAAGATTTATATATCAAACATAACATTTGCAAAAGAATATTTCATTTGGGGAAGAATGACTGAGTACACAGTTACAGATCTGACTCCTGGTGGGATATATAACATCACAGTACACAGAGTAAGAGGCAATGTTGAAGGATCTGGAACATTTATCAGCGTTGTTGCAGGTATACAAATTCTTTTTGGTATTTTTAAAGTTCACATTTATATTGCATATTGTATTGTTCAAGATAAAATGTCAATGTATTTTTTAAAATTTGAAAACTTAGAGTCCACAGAATATTTAAGAGGGTAAAAATACTCATTTTGCTGAAATATTCTGAGGATTTTTGAGATAATAAATGTAAAATGTAAATTGAATAAAACAATATTTGGTATATAGTCAGTACTCAATAAATGCAGCCAATATTATACTTAGTTTCACATTAAATTAAAGGTACAGCTAGTTAAATTTGATGCTGATTTGGGGATCACCCATCTCCTAAAAACTTTGTCTTTGATGTCCTACTATGTGCTTTACACATAGAAAAAAACCCATAGTCTTAGGATATGCAGAGAGTAGTAAAGAATAGAAGCAAGAAAACACATAGTATAAATCAAATTAATAGGTGAAGTAATGGGAGTATGTTCAAACAATGTGGTTGCACAGAAAAAGGAAAGGCTAGCTCCATAGCATGGGTAGAGAAAGTTCTTTGAGCCTGATAGTATCTTCAAAAGGATAAGGAATTTTTAAAATATATATTTTTATTTATTTTAGAGAGGAAGGGAAGAGGAGAGAGAGATAGAAACATCAATGATGAGAATCATTGATCAGCTGCCTCCTGCACGGCCCCCACCGAGAATTGAGCCTGCAACCCAGGCATGTACCGTAACTGGGAATTGAACCCTCAATCTTTTGGTGTATGGAACAATGACCAACCAACAGAGTCACACTGGCCAGGGCCTTCTCTCCCACTTTAAAGGGTCTGTGTGCTTAGATTGGGCCTACCTTGGTAATCGAGTTTCATCTCCATTTTAAGGTTCACAATCTTAATTAAGCTTGAGCTCTGAAGCTATTTCTCCTGTGACTAAATCCTACTCTACCATTCACTTGTTAGCCTTGAGGCCTTGGAGAAGTTATCTAAATTCTTTGTTTCCCAATTTTCTCATTTAAAAATGGCAATGATAATTGTATCTACTTGTGAATTGTTATAACTGCTACATAAAACAATGTGTGAAAGTGCTTAGCACAGTGCATAGTATATAATAAACTTGGTAAGAGTTCTTATTTTTTGTATCCAATGCATGAGTATCCCATGGATCATAGTATATATTATGCCCAACAAATAATTTAATCATGAAAAGGCTCACTAGTAAATGTGATAGCTTATCATTACAGTTTTGGTACATGGGAAGTAATAAAAACAATAATGCAATGAAACTTTGTAGAGTCTTCATGTTTTATTTTTAAAAAGCTGTGCATTGTATTGTGGGGTTTTTTTCTTGATACTGTTTTGATAGGTTTGTGCAACTGTTTTGTGAATATTCTGGGATATGTAACATTTTGGCCTCACTTTGTATGTATTCTTTTAGGAGTCAGAATAGACTGAGGAGCTCTGGGTGTGCTGTTTTCTTCCATTTCAGATCTATTTTTACTTTCTTTCTCAAAGGTTAATATACAATAGTTTGTATCAGAATTTTGTTTTTGAGGTTCTCCCAACTCTTTTGAGCTGTTTCCCTTATAGATACCGATCATGGGATATTTCTATTTTTTTCCCTCAGCTTCTCAAAATGCAGCTTAGGTAAATTTACTGAAATGTTAACGGGAAAGCTGTGAGATGCTTTAGAGTGCACTAATATGTAGTGATTAGCAACATGTGACTACTGAGTCTTGACATTGGGCTAGTCCAAATTCAGATGCGCTATAAGTGTTTAAGACACATGGGACTTCAAAGACAGTTTGAAAAAAATTAACAATCTTATTAATAGTTTTATATTGATTACATGTGAAATGATATTTTTGATATATTGGTTTAAATAACATATTGTTAAAATTAATTTTACATGTTTCTCCTTTTTTAGTGTGGCTGACATTTATATATTTTTAAAATTTTTTATTTATTTTTAGAGAGAGAGGAAGAGAGAGAGAGAAACATTGATGTGAGAGTGAAACATCAATGGGCTACCTCCTGCATGCCCCCTGCTGGGGGTTGAGCCTGCAACCAAGGCATGTGCCCTGACCAGGAAACAAACCGGAAACCTTTTGGTGCATGAGATGACACCCAACCAACCGAGCCACACAGGCCAGGGCTCACGTTATATTTTTATTGGGAGTTACTGCTTTAGAAATCATAATAGATATATTTAAGCATATTTAAGGCTCTGAGATATCCTGCAATAAAGAAAACTAACAGAAAATGGAAATTATTTGACAAAGTGTTTTGATCACGGGACATCTATTAAGTTCTAAGGACTTAGGGTTCTGAAGATTAATTTTTGGGAGACTATGGTCTAAAAAAATATCCAATTAAAGCCTAGAATTCCTTTTGCTAGCCCGAATTAAATTGAACATATTGTGATTTTTTTGTTTGTTTTCTTAAAACTCCAAACATATCCACCTCTAGTTTTTATTGTTTAGTAACAATTAGGTTAAGAGTAATATTTTTGTTTCATATTTTCCTACCCTTTGAGGGATTAAATTCCATTGAGTGCAAGTCATGTATTTATTATGGGTCTACTTTCAATTAATTGAATCTTTCAGCTCATACGCAAAGAGCTGCACTCTTCCATATGACTTGGCATTGTTCTACCTCCACTACCTTTTATGAGGGCAGGCCTCGCTCCTCTGCTCAGACTTAACAAGATCCCACTAACTAGCATCTCACTGCTATTTTTAACCTTTCTCCAAATCATACCATTCCAGAGTAATGGTTTAAAATTAAATAACAAACAAAACAAAAAACACCAAATCAGATTGCTTTCCTGCTTAAAATTTTTAAATGAATTTTCATTGTATTTAGGGGGTAAAAAATCTAAAATCTTTTTTATGGCCTGCATGTTCTTCAGACTGTTTCTCTTTCATATGTGATCCCAGAAACGCAGGCTGCCGTTTGTCACTCTAAATTCTGTCCATTTCCCAGGCTTCTAACCACTCTGCTTTGAAAGGACTTTACCAAATTGTCTTGACGACAGGCTGCCTTTTCTCACTTACTCTTAAATTCTGTCCATTTCCCAGGCTTCTATCGACTCTGCTTTGAAAGGACTTTACCAAATTGTCTTGACGTTTTCAGACCTTCCCTCCTGATCAGATTGGCAAATGTCCAGACAAATATATTCTTCCTCCTCTTGGTGAGACAGGCTTCATCCTTAGCCAAGAGTTCTTCAGTGTGTAATCTTAAACCTCAGTCTAGGAAACTACATCCTATCTCACCGCTATCTCAGTAAGCAGACCTTCACTTCTCTGATCTTCCTTTTTCTTCCAAAACACCAAAACACCAAATCAGATTGCTGAGGTATTTTTCTAGATTCTTCCCTAAGACTTCATGGATATTAGCTATTTTCCGGGACCCTTGAAGCAATAGCATTGCCCTCATATAAATCAGTACGTGTTGGTAGTAGTTAATTGGACTTTTGTCATGTTGGACTTTTTGTCTATGTTAATGTGGGCTGACTAGCAGAATCAAGCTCTTTTCTCTCAAGCCTCAGAATACCAAGGACATAAGTCTGTGTGCTCAATGATCCAGGAAAAATGCCAGCACCTATGAACAACAAAGGAATTGTACCCCTCACAAACTGGGTATTTTCCTGATCTTTTATCTTGGGCTTATAATAATTCTATTTTTTTATTAATGAGAGAGAGAGAGAGAGAGAGAGAGAGAGAGAGAGAGAGAAATCGATCCATTGCTTCCCGCTCATGCCCTAATTGGGATCAAACCCAATACCCAAGTATGTGCCCCGACCCGAAATCAAACCCACCACCTTTTGGTGCAAGGGACGACACTCCAACCAACTGAGCCACACAGGCCAGGACTACAATATTTCTAAAGAGTTCTTACAAAAAACTCTAGTGCTCACTCTGTGGGCAATTTGGAGATGCCTAGAGGATGTATCTTTGAAACTGTTGTGGTGCAAGTTAATTAATTGATATCAGTTTCAGGTGCTAGGGAAGCATTATAAGCATTAAAGGAACTTTCAAAGGGAATAAACAATAATTCCAAAAGTATCTCCCTCCCACCTCCCCCCAAAAGAGAAATTGACTTGTTATGTTAAGATTTCTGTTTTAGGCAATGTCTCATTATCAGTTTTGTTAGGAAAAGTATATTTAAAAATTATATTCATTCAAGTGATCTTGGATGGGGGAGGGCTTTAAAATGGTAAGTGGAATTCAGTTATTAATTCCAGACTCCTTTCTTCTGGAAACAGTGTTAAATTGGATGTGTATCGGGTATGTTTTTCACATGCTTGTCCTCATAAATTCTCTCCCTCCCTTATATTGTTTGTCTGAAATCTGCACTAAAGATAAAGTGGAATAAAAAAATGAGTCATTGGCAACCAATCAGCAGAACTTAATGTTCGAAACTCCCTTCAAGGAGGTAGAGGCAGCATAAGAAAAATTTTGAAAACAGAGGAAGCAAAGATAGAAAATTATGGCTGAAATAGCTAGGACAGTTAGACTAAGTTAAAAACTATCATATTTCCTCTCCCATCTGAAAGCTTAGCTTTCCTTTAAAAAGAAACACCTAACTAAGTATTTATCAGAATTTGTAACCCTTTAAAAATTTTGCCACGTTTTGGTTATACATTTTTTCCAATTGTCTTCTATTTGGTAAATATCCAGATAATTGGATAAATAGTTTGTACTTACTTTGCTTAAAATGATTCAATTTTTTCTATTACAACCAAGCTTTAAAAAACAATCTGGTCCACCAACAGATTTTAGTAAGTAAAAAAGAAAAAAATATTCCAGAGACAGATAACCTAAGTCGATATGCTATTTCTGATCATTATACTTAAAAATTAGTTATTGTTAAAAGTATGATATACATGCCTAGCACCTTCGCATGACCAGACATAATTTAAAGGACTCCATGCTTTCTAACAATGTGATTAGTTTGAAACTTGACCCTTAATCCATTGATTTTCATTTTCTTCTTTGAAGCTTTCGCTGAATAACCATTTGAAAACTCTAATTTTTCAATACCAGAGCCGGAAAAGCCAGAGAAACTTAAAGCCTTCAATATCTCCGCACATTCCTTTTCTCTGCGCTGGAGCCTGCCCTCCGGCCACGCGGAAGGGTTTCATGTGGATCTGGTTCCTGACAGTGGCTTTGTTTCTATCAAAGATCTTGGAGGCGGAGAGTATCAGGTGTAGTTTTCATTATCACACTTGCCGAGCCAACTTGTATTTATATTTGGTCCTAATAGGAACGTTCTTTATGAAACTCATTCAGCACGAAAACATCCTCCTTTGAGAGTTTTTCAAAGCACAAGTTGAAGACAGAAACACTGTTGCCGAATTGAGGAGTGTAAGTTTCAGCATCAGTGGACTGTTACCTTAGCGAAGTCTATACTTTTTTTTTTTTAAGTCTACCCTGAACCTACAGCCAACCATCCAAGGGTTCATGAATAGTTTAACAAAGAAAGGGCAGAGCTATTGAGTAATCCAGGCTCATTAATTGTGTACCTGCCAGGAGGATCTGTCTTTAAATCATTAATGCATGCAACATTTCTCTCTAGAGCCATCAATGTGATTCCACTGCCTGAAAAATGTAATAACGATGGATATTCTTATCCTATTTTTTTTAGTTTTTATTGGAACTTCAGAGACACAGGTATTTCATACACACTCATAAAAATGAGGGCTAAGCAATGGGCTATAGATTTAAGACTCTTAAATAGTTGTTTCTTGTGACAATGAACTAGCATAGATGGAAATACAGATTTAGTGTTCTATAATGCAGTATGTTTTGTAAGTTTTGTGTGTGAATAGTTGTGTGATAGAACACACTTATATTTTACAATACTATGAAACTTGTGATATTTTAAACAGTGCAGAGTTATACAGTGAAGTTGCTTTATTGTTCTGACTGTGATAGATTCATTATTTTAGCTTTCTTGCTTTCCAGGAAGAGTTTTATTGCAATTGTTTGTTTTTGGTGTTCTAGGTTGATGTTTCCAATGCTGTTCCTGGCACTAGGTACGATGTGACAATCTCTTCAATTTCTGCTACAACATACAGCTCACCTGTTAGTAGAACAGTGACAACGAATGTAACAAGTGAGTATGTGCTTCTATTTGGATCCAGTATAAATCTATTGGATGGAAACACTTATATTAGCAATATGGGCTTTATATGCACGAAAGCAGTTTGGTAATTAAAGCAAAAATGGAAACTTAAGAAAGTGATATGTTTAGGACCTTCATTTTACTGGTTCTTTAGTGTCCTTTTCTTTCAAAGACTAAAGGTAACTATTCTATACCTGTTCATGAAACGGATGAGAGACTGTTACTGGTAATATTTAAATAATAAAGAGCCTGAAAATAAACTCACTGTACTTGCTAAGAAAGAATTATTCAGTTTGCAAGACTATTTCTTATTTTCTCAGTTTTGTGTGTAAGACTGTACAAGTAAGTTTCTTTTGAAAATAATCTGGCATCCAAAGTATATTTGGCATGTAGTATTTAGTAGCATTCCATTTTTTACATTCTTATAACAGAATGTTTTTGGTATTTCCCGAAGTACTTAGTCTTTTTATTTTTCTCTTGGTTCTAGGGAGGATGCATTCACATTTAAGAGACTATTCATCTTCACAAGTGTACATTTGCAAATACTTTTCTTCCCTATGACTGTTAACATACAATAATTTAACATGATTTTGCTTTAATAGAACCAGGGCCTCCAGTCTTCCTAGCAGGAGAAAGAGTTGGTTCTGCTGGGATTCTCCTGTCTTGGAATACACCCCCTAATCCAAATGGAAGGATTATCTCTTATGTTGTGAAGTATAAGGAAGTTTGTCCATGGATGCAAGCAGCATATACACAAGTTAGAGCAAAGCCAGACAGCCTGGAAGTTCTTCTTACTAATCTTAATCCTGGAACAACATATGAAATCAAGGTAATAATTTTTTTTTAACAATTACTTAGTATTAAAATATTCCCTTATTTTAAAGGTGAAGGAGCTTTTCCCATCTGGTCAAGCCTTTTCAGCTGCACAGAAGTGCCTGAGGAATGATAATTTGAATCATGACCTCAGTGCCCACCGGGGCTTTTAAAACAAACAAATGTTATAATCCTCTTTCATTTTTATGTGCATTTATGTAATTTATCTATTTTTAAAAGCATTGGCTTAGTGATTTTTTTCAAAGAATAAATTAAGTTTAAAATACATAATTTAGGGTTTATAAGTGAAAATGTTCTACTTTTTAATTAAAATCAAAGTTAGCTTTGTTATTTTTCTTTGAACCCTGTTGTATTTGTATGTCTGTTATTGAAATTTTGGGTAATGGAATGGAAGTTACTCATGAGCCAGTTTTTCAAAGAACCATGAATTCAAATCAGCTCCATTCACCAATATTTCCTGATAATTTACTGGGTATTTGTGCTAATAAAAATGTTTAATCCTTTACAACATTTAATATGCAAAATTTAACATCTTATTTGAAAATGAAATAAAGAAGAACCTATGAAAAACTATCCTAAATTAGTTAGGCCAGATGAAAATGTTTACAATTAAGAGATATCTGTGATATTTCTAGGGAGGTAGTAAAGAATACAGATGTTTTCTTGTTCTTCTGTACTTTCAACATAACATCAAATGTTCTTTGATTGTTGTAGGTAATTGAATGTTGAGAAAAAATCTGTTAGAGCTGTATAAATATGTGATCAGACAAAACTGGGGTGACCTTCTAGAATGGTTAGAAATGATGGAGAGATTTTGCCTGGAGGGTTTTTCCTACTGGAATTTTGCCTATTTGGGAAATAAAAAAACATAACAAGAACTGGAGAGCATATACCAAAATTGGAGATCTCACAAATGAGAAAAGTAAAAACAAACTTTTACTGATACAAATGTCAAATTTAAACATTTGTGATGGCAATTTTATTGCAGAAAAGTGGGTTAAAGAATGGGAAACCTTTTCCTAACTGCATCTGAAAATGACATACTACAGATATTTTCTATAAACAGGTGCATATTCAGATTAATTTATGTGAAAATATCCTGTTGAAGGTGATAAGTAGAGTTTATATTTTAATGTGATATGAGAAGCTACTTAGCCAACTTAGCTCTGCTTAGATCTATTTTTATGGAGTTTGAGTTTTTATTCCTTTGAATTCTCTTATTCTTTTCATCCCACACTTTATAAATCATTGTTGAGTCCTTTACACTGTGGAGATAAATGTTAGCGATTGCAGAATTCCAAAAGGTATTTGGCATATTACATTTGATATCTTCAAAATGTAGGTATCAAATCTATATGATAATGGAAAAATCCTGTTAAGTATATCACATGTGCTATTTCGTTTAGTCCTCAGAACAATCCTAGGACATAGATACGTTATTATTGCCATTTTAAAGAAAAGGGAAATGTGACTTAGAACAGTTAAGTTAATTGACCAAACCTACTTATCTGGGAATTGGTAGAGGTGCACTTGAAACCAAGATCGTCTGACTCCGGTGTGGCATTTGGAAGGCCTTGAGTCTTGCTCCGTTTTCATGACACTTTCTCTGCCTGTTCTATTTGACGAGCTATCCAAGTCAAAAAGAACTGTTTCATCTCTGAAATTCTAGAATCCTTAGTCTAAATGATTAAATAGATCTGCTTATTTTAAAAATTGTTTTCCTGAGTGTTTATTTGCCTGATTAAATTGTAAACTCTAAAGCCAGATACCATAGCTATGGTCTTGTATTTGTTACAGAAATAATTGTAGATCTTGCATGGAGTGACTACAGTTGAAAGAGGTTGAACTTTAAAAATAAGCCAAATTTTAGCTGGATTTTGGTTCTGCTACTTATGCCTGTATGACTTCAGGCAAGTTATCTGACCTCTCTCAACTAGTTTTCTCATCTATAAATTGTTGACAATAATGCCTCATGTTTTGATTATGTGGCTAAAATGAGATTTATAAAATTGTTTGAAGATTTCCTGGTATATAGAAGTTGCACTTTATTTTTTATTTTTTTTATTAGCATAACAATTTATTAGCAAATGAAATAACACATATAGGATCTTATGTAGTAAACAATGAACATACCCTTCCAGAGAAAAAGAATCTGCTATTAACCAACTCCCCCTCTCCTACAATAGGCTGCAATCATCAATAACTCATTCTCATTCCATAGAGTAGAGGTGAGGAAGCTTTATTCTGCCAAGGGCCATTTGGATATTTATAACATCATTTGCAGGCCCTACAAAATTACCAACTTAAAAATTAGTCTGCCATATTTAATTAATTCACCCTTAATGCTTTGGCAGGGCCAGACCAAATGATTTCACAGGCCTTATATGGCCCTTGGGCTGGACATTCCCCCGACTGCCATAGAGGATTAAGCATGATTTATGTGTAATAGCATCAAGGCACTTGCTTTAATTAAAAAAGATATATGTGGTATAAAACATATTCCTAAAAGTCATTGGCCTTGAATAATTGAAAAAAAAGGCAGTATACTTTTTTAATGAAGTGACAAGACTCAGAATTTGAGTTAACTCATTATCACCCTGTTATTGTCTTAATTTGTGTATAAAATTGCAAAGAGACAAAAGGTAGCATTTTATAAAGATTGATTTGTTCACACTAATTTTTGAGAAATCATGGCAGCATCAGAATTCAAACAGTAATTTCCCAAATGATTTGAATTAAAAGGTAACAGCTGTTTCACTCCAAGTATTATCTTATTACTTTAGGGATGGAGAATGTGGCAGGGGAAGAGAACTTCTTAAAATAAGTTTATTAAAACTGAAGTTAAAAATCTTTTCTGGCTTAAGCTGCTTATCTGTTTGACAACTAAAAAGCCTTCAGTTAGAAATTTAGTCACTGGTATTTTGTAGTAAGATTATGATTATTTGGCCTTTTTCAGAGTTATAATTCAAGTCCAAAGAAAGGTTATATGCCTGGTTCCAGTGTAGACTTACAAACATACTATCTCCAGTAAAGGCATTTGGTGTCATTATTCCAGTTTCCATAATTCAATATATCCTTCCTATTTTACATCACTAAGAGGAAAAGAAAATACATACCAAACCCCCTACAATCTAATATAATGCTTATTGAACATGTTTACTTTAAAATTTAAAGTGCAAAAAACTTTTAAAAAAATAATCCTTGTCAGGATAAAAATTACCTTATAAAAATAAATCTCCACCACTCACACATCCAAATTCTCCATTCCTAGTTACTAATATATTTTTTTAAAAAACGAAAATGTACCTTTAAGTTACAGTATTTCAATAGAATTTTACTTTAATAATAGGCTATGATAACAAACCAGCTGGTATATTATTTTGGCCTGTTCCATTATAATTTTCATTCTTGTTATTAGCACTCAAATTAATGATTCCATTTATGATTATCTAAAACCTTTCTACCAGAGCTCTCCTCTTGGGAGCATGCCTGAGCCTTTTCCTTCCTCCCTCTCCCCACCAGGCAGTTACCTTTGCCTTTCTTTCTCCTGAGCTCCAAGGGCCCTTCTTTTGCTTCTGCAACATGTTTCCTGAGCCCAGGCAGCCCCGCTGGCTCATTTCTATTACCTCTGTAACTTTCTAAATAAACTTAATCTGAAACAAACACATACAAAATCTTTATTTAAAAAAAGAAAGCCAAATTACTACAGAGCCTAAAGGCTTTCTAGATCCAATTTCCTCCTTTTGCAGTTTTTAAGCCCAGTTTCAAATAAGGCATCACTATAACAGATAAAGAAAACATTGGGGGTGGGGGGAGAAAGAGAGAAACATCAAAGAACAGAAAAATTAAGCAAAGTCTAAATCCTATCGATTGAGTTTTTACTACGTCACTGTGGAATCATTCCCTGAATAGACGGAGGCATCCCTGCCTCCTTCTTTGTCTCAGTTGCCTGCCTCCTGCTAAGACCTCTGTCCAGACTCAGTTCAGCTCCTCCATAAAGCATCTCCAAGTGCCACTGTGTGTCACTGAGTTACCACATGGCTCGCCTACTGGATTTAGTATCAGAGTCCCAGCACCCAGCACAGAACCCTAGAGTTCTGCATAGGTCTTCAGGAAGTGTTTGAGGAATTATCTACATTGATGCAAAAAGAACTTATAGTTCATCTATACCACTACATAGAGGAAAACAATTCATTAAAAACTTTAATAAGGCTCACAGACCTTGAATTTATCATTATAACTCCTAGATTCAATTTTTAAAGTTCCCAAGAAATTCACTGCAGCCCTTTTCTAAGAGTAGAGCTAACACCCAGACAAATTACTAAGAGAACACAATATACATTTAAAGACCACCATTTACCATACTGTAAATTTAGCGACAAATTTGGCTTCAAAGTCTACTATTGTTTAAAAGCTAAGTCAGTCTACCCAAATCTTGTTTTCCTTTGGTCCTAATGAGAAATTTTTAAAAGTAATTGTCAACTAGACATCTGTCCATTTGACTGCCATCAGAGGCACAGATAGTACTGTAGTCACTAGTGCTCCACAGTAGGTCAACCTGGGCTTATGTCCAATGCTGGCTACTACATGCTCCTCAACTCTCTCATCTTTGGTGAATCTGTGCCCCTCTCCTTTTAGAAACAGAACCCAGTTTTGACCTTGCTCTCAAACTAAGGTGTGGCTTCTAATCCTGACCTCCCTACTGTTGTGCGGGGTTAACCAGGGATTGGATCCTATTCAACTGAATGCCTCTGTTTTCTCCCTTATTTAGTCAGCGGTGGTCTTTTCAATGATCTACTCCTTTCACCCCTCTCCTGAATGTCAATCCTTAGTCTCTCTGTGCATGGGTACCCTCCACTCCTCTTATTGTAGCAAATTTAAAAATAAATAAGGTTGTAAAGTTTTAACCATTAAGTATGTACACAATACATTTCAATTAAATGACCATTTTAAGATATTCAGAATTTTGTACGTTTGTCAATAAGCAATGAGAAAATGTTCATTTAGACACTGAAGTCTAGAGTAAGCAAGATATTTTTGTATCAATAAAACTTGTAAAGTATCGCATAGTGAACTGAAAATCCAAGGCTTTGAGCAAGAAAGCAAAGGAAATGAAAACATTAGTTTTGCGAGTGAATTAAGCTTTGGTTTCACGTTTGATTTCTTTAAATACCAGCAAAAATATTTTAAGACATGTATGGATAGGCCAAACTCTACCCAAGCAGAAAGGGTAAGATATAAATTCTTGAGAAATCTTAAATGTTTTTACAACTAGTTACCAAAAGCAGAATCTCGTTTGTCTGAGTGGAAGAGGTACTAATCAGAGCACAATTCAAGACTTTGCTAAATGCACAAAGCTCCAGAATTGTTCATATCCACATATGAAGAGAAAGGTTAGGTAAAGGTCAAATTCTGTTACTCCATTTTGCTAAGGAGTTTTTCAAATTTTTTGGACTTTTTTTTTTACTGTGCTAGTGTTTGCCAAATTATAGAGTTGTCTTAAACATGTACTCTACTCTGTCAGGCATCATTAGACATCTATATTGGTCTGGATTCAAACCTAGCTTGGGGGAGGAAGGCAAGAAGGATTAAAAACAAATGATTAACCAACAGAAAAGAAGGCACAGACGCTTCCAAAGGAACATCAATAATTAATTTGTACATGTTTTAGAGAAAACAAAGCTAATGCTTACTGCATGCACTACTATTTCAGAAAGACTATCAATAGAAGTTGCACTTTAAATGGTAATTGTTAGCATAGGCTATAAAACTTGATTATTAATTTTTCCATTTAGAATATGAGAAATTTGTTGAATCAAACTATGCTTTAAATACATCCTTAGGGGAAATAGAAATATGGACAAACCCTGTATATGCCTTACACTTTGGGTGTATTGTAAGGATGAGAGAAAAAGTGTCTTTATCATTTGCCAAATAATAAGTCAAAGTTTTATTATTTCAGATTCTGTTTAATTAGAGAGCAAAACCCTTGAACATAATTATTTCAATCTCCTCTAGGTGGCTGCTGAAAACAGTGCTGGCATTGGAGTGTTTAGTGACCCATTTCTCTTCCAAACGGCAGAAAGTGGTAATTTTCCTAAAGCATTTTTTCTACATTAACTTAGTTATGAGTTTTTGTTACTTAATTTGTTGCCAAAATGAATAAAATTTTCAATAGTATGACCATTTAATTATTTTAGAGTCTTCTTAGTTAATTTATTCATTAAAGTATATATTGTCATTTCTGATTATAAAAGCAGTGTTATCTTAACAAACTAAAAAAAAAAACAACCCACAAAAATAAAAAACATGAAATGAAAATTATTCATCGCCCTGTTTTACAAAATATCCTGTTATTATTTTGGTACATTTCTGGCTGGTCTTCCTCTCCTCTCCTCTCCTTATATATTTCTATATAACTGCATATAATGAAAGTGTCATTTATGCACATTTATATCTTGCATGTTTCTGTTAACATCATCATAAGCATGTATATGACATTAAATTTTTAGAAATATGGATTTTAACAGTTATAATATTATCCATAACATGTAGTCATTACCAAACCAATTTAAAGACACCTCTATTATTCTAGTGGCAGAGAAGAAAAATCTTGAAGTCATTATTGATTCTAACAGTATACTCACCAGCAAATCCCGCCAGTACTACATCAAAATGTTATCTTGAATCTCACTCCTATTGCTAATCACTGCAATCTATGATCTGTTCTTGCATGAACAATTGAAAGTCCTCTTTCTGATTTTCTTGTTTCCAATTTACCTGCCTATAGTTTACTTTCTTTACAAGAGCTATATCATCTTTTGAAACAAGCCAGACTGTGTTACTTCTCTCTTCTTAACATGGCTTCTATATCATTCAGAACAAGACCCTAAATCAGTGGTTCTCAACCTGTGGGTCCCGACCCCTTTGGGGGTCGAACGACCCTTTCACAGGGGTCGCCTTAGACCATCGGAAAACACATATTTTCAATCGTCTTAGGAACAGAGACACCACTCCTCTATCTGTATCCAGGCGGGTCCGCCCACATGCAGATAGGCCCACATACGAGTACGGGGCGCATTAGGAAGGTTGAGAACCACTACCTAAATCCTTCCCATGGCCTACAGTGCTCTGTATGCTCTTTCCTCCCTCAGATTTCATTCTCCCCTCCTCCATCTACTCCAGCCACACTGATATTTTTGAACTCTATGTATTCCATACTTCTGCTAACTGACATAGTTTCTAGAGATATTAACTCTCTCGGCAAAGTATGATTGAGAGAAACTAGAGAAACTCTAAGATGTAGTGGAAATAATCTTGGAATTGGTGTTTCATTGTTTCTCATATGCTGTGTGTTCTTGGTCAAATTGCATAATTACACAATCCTGCTTGCTATATATTTCCCCCCTTTTTTTTGGTAACTGTAAAGAGGTATAAATGTAATGTAAATATAAATGTAATCCAATCATTGATCTCCAGTTTTCCCACCAAACCCCTTTTATTATTTATGCTACATAGAACCGACATTTAAGGAAAATTTCTGTGCATTTATTATTGTTTAATCAGAAGTAATTTCTTTCCCCATGAATAAAAGTACTGTTAGGAAGCGTGTACAAGTTAACCAGTTATACTCTATTGAGTTAATGTTCCATCCAATTAGCACAAAAGCCCAACTTTTTAACTTCCATGGAGCATTATTTCAGGTAAACATAATTTATTTTGGCTTTACAATATAAAAAATATCTCTTGCACCTTCATTCCCAACTTAGTGGATCCTTAAAAGTGCAGGAAAATACTTTTAAAAGCCTCTGTATTGCATTTATATAGTTGTTTTCTGGCTCAATAAATGTGTGTTTTGTATAGTGTACACTTGGAAAAATTGTAGGTACTTTCACACACTTGTGTCCTTACACATGTCACTGGTCTAGATATAGCCTCAAAGTGTTGGAAGATGCTTATCTGAAAGATGAGATGACTTTGTAAACAGAATTTTTTGGTACTTCAGTATCAAATCTTTCTACTTAGATCATGATGGATATATTAACCTATAAAAATCAAAATAATGGGATTTTTATGCATAAAAATTCAGAAGTAGAAATTAGACTATTTAAAATAGAAAAAGACCTGCCAATTCAAAGAGCTAGAATTAGTCTTCAGACAATATGAAGTCACAAAAGGAAAACACACATATATTTTATTGAGATAAAGTTTAATTTAAAGCAAGTTAATAAAAAAAATACTATTTCTCGCTAAATGTTGTCTAAGTGATGGAATTATGTAATTAATTTTAAAATCTATTTAATGTTTTGGGTCAACTTTTATCTTAATATTCTGAAATCATGCTTTGGAATTTAATAAAAATTTGGTTACCTTATAAATTCAAATTTCTCTACACTTGAGTAGTTCTCTATGACTGTTATTAAGGCCCATTTGGAAATGTGTCAGCTTGTCTGACACACTTGTTAATTTTACACACATATATACACATATGTGTGTGTGTACATATATCAGGAATACTTATAAAAATTTGTATAGTTTACACAAATAAGAAATTTAAAGGGATGATTAAGATTCATGAAGAGAGTAAATTGATGGTTACCAGAGAGTTTGGGGGTATGGGAATAAGATTGATGTTGTTTTAAGTACACACTTGTTGCTCTGGCCAGTGTTGCCCAGGGTGTCCTGGATTCAATTCCTGGTCAAGGGTATGTACCTGGGTTGTATGTTTGATGCCCAACCTAGTCAGGACATCTGTAGGAGGCAACCAATCGCAGTTTCTCTCTCACATAGGATGTTTCTTTCTCTCTCTCTCTCTCTCTCCTCCCCTTCTACTCTCTAAAAATCCATGGAAAATATGTCACTGGGTGAGGATTAACAAAACACTTAAATAAAGTACACACTTGTAATGAGTAGTAAATAAGCCATAAAGATGTCATGTATAGTATAATGAATATAGACAACAATGTGGTACAATAACCATGCAATTTGATAGAGTGCTAACTATCACTGACAGCAATCATACTACAATGTATAAATATACCAAGTTAACACTATGTGTACCTTAAATTTACACTATGTTATATGTCAAATATATTCACTTTTTAAAAAGATATGTTTTAATTCTTAAAAACCCATATTATATATTTAACAGTCGTTCCTTTTGCATTATTATATTTTATCCACTAAAAAGAAATGTAAGTGTTCAGTCTTTAGTATCATATAGTAATTACTAGAGGCCCGATGCACGGATTCGTGCACTGGTGGGGTCCCTCGGCCTCGCCTGTGGGGATCGGGCTGAAACCGGCTCTTCAATATCCCCTGAGGGGTCCAGGATTGAGAGAGGACGGTTCTTGGGTGACAACCCTAGAATTGGGCTCCCTCCTCTCAGGTTCTGGGTGCATCACCTGAGAACTGCCACTGCCAAGTGACCGCAGCTCAGCAGCTCCTGCATTGATCGTCTGCCCCCTGGTGGTCAGTGCGCATCATAGCTACTGACCAGTCGGCTGGTTGGTTGGTCGCTTAGGTTTTTATATATATAGACTAGAGGCCCGAGGCCTAGTGCACAAAATTCTGCACGAAGGGGGGGCCCTCAGCCCGGCCTGAACCCTCTCCAATCTGGGACCCCTCGGGAGATGTCCAACTGCCGGTCATCCTCTCGCAATCCGGGACTGCTGGCCCTTAACTGCTCATCTGCCTGCCAACCTGATCTCCCTAACTGCTCTCCCCTGCCAGCCTGATAGCCCCTAATCACCTCTGCCTTGGCCCCACCACCATGGCTTTGTCCAGAAGGACATCCAGAAGGTCGTTTGGAAGATGTCCAGTCTAATTAGCATATTACCCTTTTATTAGTATAGATATTATCTTTATTATTCATAAGATTTAATTAAATCCATTGATCAGTTTCCCTTGGAGACAAAAAATTTCCATCCATCATTTCATCTATTATTAATGATTAATCATCCCCCCAAATTGATTTATTTTGTTTTCTGTTAAAATGCCGCTGTCCTTACGTTTCTTTATACTGTTTGTCATATAATTCACATACAACCTCTCTCCCAAGGCCAAACTTTTTTTTATAATTTTTGTGACTTTCATTTATAAATCTATTTTGTCATTCTTTTCTACAATGTGCACCTAAATTCTATTATTTGGTTTCTTAATACTAGGCACTGCTATGACTTATAATGTTTTATCACAAATGTCTTATTTTGTTTTTATTCTTTCAATAGTGAATTGTCATGTTTGTTCAATATTCTGAAGAATCTTGATTATTTACTTTGTCAGTTTTGTATAATTTTCCTTGAAATTAATGGGCATAATTTTCTTTCATTCTGTCCTTATGTTTTTCTCATTCCAATTAAAATAACATACAGATTGTTATTATTGCAGATTATGAATAATTGAAACCGAAGTACCATGAATTCTGATGAAAATTAATTTTGAGGGTGTATGAAACTCAAAATGTAATAACCACAACCAGTTGGGTGGTATTCACTTTATGTTAGACACTAGATATTTAGACATATTCTAGAAATGCTTTTTGGTGTAATTGGTGGAATATTTGTTTTAATTTGCCACTTCTTCATTACCTAAGGAGTCTATATAATTCCAAAATGTTTTAAGAAAAGATTCATGTTTCAGGTTTTTTTTGTTGTGTTTTTTTTGTATATTCACAACTATTAATTGAATTTTTCAGATGTATTTGAAGTAGTTTATCAGTAAATGTGTTGATCAAATAGTCTTGAAGTTAAACTTATCTACTCCTTAAACACAACACTATGGGCCTAATTTCTAGTTCTTTATTTTAGGCAGAAGTTAATTAAATATATTTGAAAACATCTCACCCAAGTAGATTCCCCCTTCCCCAATGTATTATATATTTAGTTTCAGATAACATGGGAAATATAATATCCCAAAATTATATAATTGGCATTCTAAGTTTTATAACATTATTTTTACCTCCCTTGTAATCTCTCTCACTTCCCCAGCTCCAGGAAAAGTGGTTAATCTAACGGTTGAGGCCTTTAACTATTCAGCAGTAAACCTGATTTGGTACTTACCTCGTCAACCAAATGGCAAAATTACCAGTTTCAAGATTAGTGTCAAGCATGCCAGAAGTGGGATAGTGGTGAAAGATGTCTCAATCAGAGTAGAGGACATTTTGACTGGGAAATTGCCAGAATGCAACGTAAGTATTATGGAACACTTTCTATGTCTCAAGAATTTTAAATAAATGTATATCTTGAAGTTTCCTGCATCTGGATACTATATATTTTGCCAAAGTATAGCGATTTGATTTCTTATAGTATTAGGTCATAGTATCATGTTACACACAATTGGCTATATTCAAGGTAGAATAAATGAAGGGTTTGAGAATTCAAGAGTGAGATGTCAGAATTGCTTAGGGAGCTCAGGAAAGACTCCTGACAGGACTGGCATTTTTGATAGGCATTGGAGAAAGGATTGGTGGAGATTGTCTGAGAGGCATACTTTGGGTGAAGGATACTTTATAAAGCTCTGAAGTAAGAAAGTGTAGGCTGTCACTAGTAACAAGATGTGGCAGGAAGTGAGGGGATAGGCATTGCCAAGGTTAAGTTTGTGAAAGTAGATTTTTGTTGTGCATATCTTTGCTGAAAAATTTGTTATTATTCTAGTCACCAATGGGAAATCCCTAGAAGTACTGTAATAATGCTCTTCTAAAAGTAATTTTGTTGTTCTTTGTGATAATATTGATGGAGAAACAGCCAAACAAAATTTTGTTTTAAATATTCAAATTTTTACAAGTTTCAAAATCTTCTTTGTAGAATTTGGATATATTCTAATATATACAAACACATATACACACACATGAACATTTACTCACATACACAACATATACTTTATGTATGCTTATGAGAAAAAAATGATAGTAACAGTAAGAAAGAAACATTTGAAATTTCACAAACAGGGAAAAATTTCAACTCTTAGGCTCTTGTGCTTTTAACATGAATTTTAAAAATTCTTACTAATGATTTTGCTATAGTTTTACCTTTAAGCCACTTGAAATCCTATTCATAAGAAAGATTAAGGTATAAAGAATGCAATATATTATGCTCTAAAACTGTAGGCATAAATGGGTATAATTCTAGGGTATAATCTAGCAGATTTTTCCATAACTTGAATAGGCTAATTTGTTAAAATCTTAACCAATCATACACATATCACCAATTTAATAATAATATTTATAGTATAAAGGGAAAATAAATAAATTTCTTAAATCTATGAAGAGACAACACATTTTTCCATTGATATTTATTTTATTCCCTAGGAGAATAATGAATCTTTTTTATGGAGTACAACCAGCCCTTCTCCAACCCTTAGTAGAGGTACGCCTCCAACGCGTACCACATATTCATCGAACACATGGGCACGGAGTAAGATAAGCTCCGTGTGGAAAGAACCTATCAGTTTCGTAGTGACACATTTGAGACCTTATACGACATATCTTTTTGAAGTTTCTGCTGTTACAACGGAAGCAGGTTATATTGATAGTACAATTGTCAGAACACCAGAATCAGGTATGGTTTCAATTTATTTCATGTGTGTGTGGGAAAAAAGTTAAATTATGTATAGAAAGGTCTTTCATTTTTTTTTATACAGATCTTTTTGTTAAAATATTTCTTCCCTTCCAATAACTTTCCCCCCTAATGACAGATAATAGAAATCTTACCTGAAGAATCTTCAATTTCACTTCTCTTTTTTGACATAAGCATCTAGAAGCAGAAATATTTGAAATGATTCTTGAGCTAATGACCATGATTCTAAGATCAGCTTTTATTCTGTGATCTCAGTATTTATTCATAATCATCCCCTCCCTTCTGCATCTTCTATGATCACCTATACCAGTGATGGCGAACCTTTTGAGCTCAGCGTGTCAGCATTTTGAAAAACCCTAACTTAACTCTGGTGTCCTGTCACATATAGAAATTTTTTGATATTTGCAACCATAGTAAAACAAAGACTTATATTTTTGATATTTATTTTATATATTTAAATGCCATTTAACAAAGAAAAATCAACCAAAAAAATGAGTTCGCGTGTCACCTCTGACACGCGTGTCATAGATTCGCCATCACTGACCTATACCCTTCTCTCACTGCTACTGCTACCACCAAATGTGAAGATATCACCTGCAGTAGCATAAATATCATGCAATTAACATTTCAGTATTAAATAAGAACAGTAGTTAAAAATATACATATTAGTATCCTATTTGCCCTGCAGTTTCCTCATGTGAAAAAAGGAGACTGCAATAGTGTGTTTCTTATGGCAGTGGTGTTAGGATTCAATGAGTATAATTAGATATTACTATTACTAAATTCAAAAAGCACATACTATTTCTAGATATGAAAATATCTATTTGATTATGGTAGTATGGATATATATATGTAAATTTATGTAGATACTGACATAATTCCATACTAAATATATAGTATCAAACATTCAGTTTTGATTGGTAATATTTGAAGTTATTGGAAATTATTGCTGGTAGAGTAATTTCACTAAAGCATAGTATTTTCTTTTCTGGTAACATAGCTGTTAGTTTTCATCATTTCATTACATGTAAGTTTTAAGTTTCTTTTAATTTAAATAACCATCTTCGAATCATAGCATTTTCTTTTTCCATATCCCTTACTCCTTCTTATACAATAAAAACAAATTCATGAGGGTCACCCAAAGTGAGATTTAGTAGGCACAAAATTTGTTTGGAAAAAAAAATTGAAACGTTTCATTTCAATTTAAAGAAAGGGTAAAATGTAGAAACATCTATGAAAAATAGACTATTCTAAATTGTCATTATTAATTTTATATGTTACCAGTGTTACATTAGAATCTTCTAACTATAGGCTATAAATATTCTCTCAGAACCAAGTACAAATATTGATACAAAAAATAAAGATCATTGCCAATAGATTCTGAAGGTTGTTATTTCCTTGACGCTTTTACTTGTATTTACCAGGAGTTGAGTGTATATCAAGTCAGATACAGGCCTGATGAATGCAATATATATGTACATATACATGTTGCAGGACAGTGTAACTCTACACTGAACTATAAAGAAATGAAACTTAGATGCAGCATTAAATAAGACTAGTAATTGTTGCAAATAAGTTGATCTTATGATCCAGCATGTCTTATTCAAATTCAATTTATTCTATTTTTCCTTTTCTTTTTTTATTTTTATTTTACTTTTCCTTTTCTTAAGTTAAGAAAACACTTTGATATTATTGTGATATTTTATTTTTGACTTTATATTTTATTATGTATATTTAATCAGGTAATTTTTAATTTTAAATATATATATCTGTTCTGCTATTTATTCATTTTCCCCTGTGATTATTTTAGTACCTGAAGGACCACCACAAAACTGTGTAACAGGCAACATTACAGGAAAATCCTTTTCAATTTCATGTGATCCACCAATGACAGTAACCGGGAAATTTAGTTATAGAGTTGAATTATATGGGCCATCAGGTAAGTCTTAATTGGTTTTGTGTTTACCTTTTAGAATAAGAATATTATAAAATATGTTACTGGTATCAATTTTTTAAAAGTATCAGACTCCTTTTATTTTTATTATTATTATTATTATTATTATTATTATTATTTTATTGATTTCAGATAGGAAGGGAGAGGGAGAGAGAGATAGAAACATCAATGATGAGAATCATTGATCGGCTGCCTCCTGCACGCCCCCTACTGGGGGTCGAGCCCACAACCAGGCATGTGTCCTTGACCGTAATTGAACCAGGAACCTTTCAGTCCACAGGCCGACGCTCTATCCACTTAGCCAAACCGGCTAGGGTCTTTTAAAAAGACCCTGTAAATGAAGCAAATAATTGAAAAGTAACAAGGAAGGTGAGGCTCTTTGAAATTTTTGTTTAAACCCATAAATAAGTATAAGGATGGCAAAACACTATCCATGTTTTATATTTGTTGAGGACCAGCTGAACTAGAGATAACCCCTCACGAAGAAAAGTATTAGAGAAGATATACAGAGACCTCCCCCCAAATGTATATACACTTTAACAGCCGATAGCCTAATTTTGAAAATGAAATGTATTTTAATAAACACTGCCTTTATAATTATTGTGTGTATACATTTTTTTGGGACACCCTATATGTCTTCATATTTGAACAAGAGGACCTTGAGTTATTCTGATTACAAATATATTTATGAAGAACAATAGTCTTAGATGATACTAAATCAGATTTCTGCTTAGAATAAGGACTCCATTTCTAATAGTTAGAGCTCTCTGAAAATAATATGAGCAGCTTTATGAAGTGTCAAGTTCTCCATCTTTGTGAACAAGGAGAACTTTGGCATCCATTTGTCATAGATATTTCGAGGGATTGAAATACTGTATTCTTGGGACTTAATTTAAAAAATCTAAAATTGTTTCCTAATTGAGATCTATGGTTATACAAGAGAAGTTAAATTCAAATAACAATGAAATAACATAAACTCACATATTATTATTTATTTGGAAGAATGAAAAAATAGAGTTCCAAATTATTCATTGTGAAACTTTTATGAATCTCATGAATCATATGAGTCACCTTTATTTTTCATTCCTAAGTACCCATGCTCCTAAAATTCTGAAATACTTGCAGTTTTTTAAAAAATGGTAGTCCTTTCTTCTCCTCCCAACCCTTTCTTCTTTCTGGAACACAGAGACAAGCACAATACAGAGACATACCTTTTCTGTATGTTTTGGTATTATTTTGCAAAACATTGACAAGGTAATCTTTCATCTGTAAAACTGATAAATCAAGTAAGATGCATTTAGTAACGATTGCATTTAACAACATGGAGGTCATTAACAATCTGGCAAGAACAGTTATGATGAAGTGTGGGGGTAAATGACTGAGTGGATTGAATTCAATGGGAGAACATTGTTGTAGTGGGTAACAGACAACTCTTGAGTTTTGCTGCAAAGTGAAGCAATGAAAGGAAGCAGAGAATGGGGATAGGGGTAAGCAGAGTTAACAGGGTTTTCCCCCCATAAAGAGAGTGAAGCAATGAAAGGAAGTGGGGGTAAGGGTAAGCAGAGTTAACAGGGTTTTCCCCCCATAAAGAACAAATAATTCTTGTTTGTTGTCTTATGCGAATGAAGAAAGAAACAAAAACTTAATGATATAAGAAAAGCAAGAATTATTGGGAATATGTTTTTGTGTAGGCAGAAGTTGAGATCTTTTGCTTAAATGTAGGGATTAGTTTGAGATAAGAATACAGATGGTTTGTCCATAGTGACAGACTGTAAGGCAGAATATTTGAGTACAGAGGCTGGTAAATAGGTAATTTTGTTGGTGGGAGTCTGTGGTAGATCTTTTCTGATTGATTTAATTTTTTTAATGAAATGAGAAGCAAGACTATCAACTGTGAGTGATGATGGAGCAGACATACTTTTGAACTCGGAGGAGGGAATAGAAAGTACAAAATAATCATGTAGAAGAATAGAGGGAGTGATAGGACTGGAATTGAGTAAGGTGCTAGGCACCATTACGGGCTCTTTTGAGATGTGGTAATGAATAGAGTGATACCAGTCAGAGTGGTTTGTGTTTTTCTCCAGCTCCCTTCAACAAGAGAAGGGCAAGGGAATTGAAGACTTATGTCAGGCAGTGATTATAATTGACAGTGACATTGAGGAAATCAAGTGGTAAAGGACCAAACAAAATAAAATAGAAGAGGTGGTAAAATAAATGGGTTGGAGGTCTGAATGGACTCAAAGAACTTTTGTTTCAGGGTTCTAGAGTAACTGAATAGGAGATAAGAAAGAATGATCGGAAAGTTGAATGAAATTGAGATTATGGAGGATTTGCAGTTATTGGTAATAGTGATAACCAAGTTATGGCCATGAGAGAGTGACTGAGTTAGAGTGCAGGACTAGATTATTTAAAAAGAGCCCGAAGTAGTTTAAGGATTATCTCTAGGAATATTGAAATCACCACAAATTAAGATGGTAGCATTAAAGAAAGTGACATTGAAGTCGTAGGTACTCCATCCAGAATGAAGGTGAGTGACCCTGGGGTTAGAAGATCACTACAACAATGAGGGCTAGTGAATGTCATTATAACATCATATTTAAAACTGTAGGCTTTTATAAGGAGGGAGCTAGAATGGCCTATGACTGGGTAATGAGGAACAAGGAAAACACCACATCTGAAAGGCTAATCATGTCGTAAGGTCTCTGGGGAAAAATAGACTACCACTATTGGGAAGGCTGAAGGGAACAGAAGTGGCCCTTAGAGGGGACAGTCATGTGTCAACTACAGCAAGAAGGTGAAAGAACTATTTAGTGGAAAAGTTCAGGATTTAAGGAATTTTGATGCTGGACTACTGAAGGAATTTTTCTCAGAAACTAAATTAGAAATGTTTTCTAAATAAAATTTTCTATAGATGAAAATGAGAATATTTAGCATTATAATTGACTAAATTTGAATACAAAATACTGTCACTGATTTTTTAAAATAAATCTTTATTGTTGAAAATATTACATATGTCCTCTTTTCCCCCCATTACCCTTTCCCACCCCTCCCCCCCCCCCAAGCCTTCACCACCCACTGTCTGTGTCCTTGGATTATGCATATATGCATATGAGTTCATTGGCTGATCTCTCCCTCC
>NW_005371324.1:8281382-8288998 GCF_000412655.1 Myotis brandtii
TTGTCGTTTGTTGATTTGTTAATGATAGCCATTCTTACAGGTGGTACCTCATTGTCATTTTGATTTGCATCTCTGGGATGATCAGTGACTTGGAGCACTTTTTCATATGCCTTTTGGCCTACTGTATGTCCATTTTGGAGAAGTGTCTATTGAGGTCCTTTGCCCATTTTTTGATTGGATTGTTTATCTTCCTTTTGTTAAGTTGTATGAGTTCCTTATAAATGTTGGAGATTAAACCCTTATCGGTGATAACATTGGCAAATATGTTCTCCCATGCAGTGGGCTTTCTTGTTGTTTTGTTGATGGTTTCTTTTGCTGTGCAGAAGCTTTTTATTTTGATGTAGTCCCATTTGTTTATTTTCTCTTTAATTTCCACTGCCCTAGGAGCTGTATCGGTAAAGATATTGCTACGACAAATGTCTGCTATTTTGCTGCCTATGGTTTCTTCTAAGATTTTTATGGTTTCCCATCTTACATTTAAGTCCTTTATCCATTTTGAGTTTTTGTTTTTGTGTATGGTGTAAGTTGGTGGTCTAGTTTCATTTTATTTATTTATTTTTTTGCATGTGTCTGTCCAATTTTCCCAACACCATTTATTGCAGAGACTGTCTTGACTCCATTGTATGCTCTTGCCTCCTTTGTCAAATATTAAATGAGCATAATGACTTAGGTCAATTTCTGGGTTCTCTGTTCTGTTCCATTGGCCTATTTGCCTGTTTTTGTGCTAGTATCAGGTTGTTTTAAATACAGTGGCTTTGTAGTACAACTTGAAATCTGGTATTGTGATTCTTCCAACTTTGTTTTTCTTTCTCAAGATTGCTGCAGCTATTCGAAGTCTTTTTTGATTCCATGTAAATTTTTGGAGAATTTGTTCTAGCTCTGTGAAATATGCTGTTGGTATTTTAATAGGAATTGCATTGAATCTACAGATTGCCTTGTTATTATTGACATTTTAATGATGTTGATTCTACCAATCCATGAGCATGGTATATTCTTCCACTTGCATATATCTTCCTCTATTTCTTTTTTCAGTGTCTTGTAGTTTTCCAAATACAGGTCTTTTACCTCCTTGGTTTAGTTTATTCCTAAGTATCTAAATTTTTTTGTTGCAATGGTAAATGGGGTTGTTTGTTTGTTTTCCCTTTCTGAGAGTTCATGTATAAAAATGCCATAGATTTCTGGGTATTAATTTTATATTCTACTATGTTGATAAATTGATTTATTAAATCTAGTAGTTTTAATGTATTTCTTTAAAATATGTCAAAAAATAACATGGGAATTGAACAGGACTTTATAATTTAATAAAAGTCATTTAAACACTGGATAATTTTCATGTTATTTTTGTTATTTTAATTAAATTGATAACAATGCATGATTAAACTAAATGTTTAAAATATATTTAAATGTTATAGTGCCCTGGCCAGTATGCTCAGTGCTTAGAGCATTGCACATGCATGGAAAGGTCGTGGGTTTGATTCCCAGTCAAGGACATGTAGCTGGTCTGAACGTTTGATCCAGGCCACAGTTGGGGCAGGTGCGGGGGGCAACCAATTGATGTGTCTCTCTCACATCATGTTTCTCTCTCTCTCTCTCTCTCCCCCCTCCCCCCATACCTTCTTCTCTTCCACTCTCTTTAAAAAAAAATCAATGGAAAAACCCATACCTTCTTCTCTTCCACTCTCGTTAAAAAAAAAATCAATGGAAAAAATATCCTCTGGTGAGGATTAACAACAAAAATAAATTGTACTAAAAAACAATGCACAAGTTAGCACTTTAAATGCTGTTCTTGGCTATATCCTTTTATGTGAGAATGATTACATGTTTGATGAGAAAATAATCCACAGGTATCTTATTTTGCTTTTTTCAGGTCGGATTTTGGATAACAGCACAAAAGACCTTAAGTTTTCATTCACTAACCTAACACCATTTACAATGTATGATGTATATGTTGCTGCAGAAACCAGTGCAGGGATTGGACCCAAATCAAATATTTCAGTATTCACTCCCCCAGAAGGTAAGAACACCTCCTTTAGTGTATTAATTAGATGTTTTTGCTCTGCTTGTGAATTTTGTTGCATTGGTTAAACATTATATTACAAGCTATTTGGCTTATATAGGGTGTCCCAAGAAATGTACACCCACACTTTGAGTAATTATAAAATCAGTGTTTATTAAAATACATTTCATTTTCAAAATTGAGCTTCCAGCTGTTGAAGTGTGTATACATTTTTTTAGGACACCACATATGTATTTAATTCATGTTATTTCCTTATCAGGTGGCTACCTAGTACATTCTAAACATATGTTCCTCAGAACATTGAACCCACAGCATACTTCATAATAAGAGGTTAGGAAACACACTACATGCAGTAACAGACCTGTTCCCAATGAATATTGGCAAAACCTCAAGAAATCTTAAACAAACAAATACATTTAACATTGTTTAACTCACATTATTTGATGTAGAATATATATTTTTTCACAGATTAATGTTCAGAGGAATCCATATCCCCAATGCCTGTAAGAAAATATGTTTATAATGAAGAGGATATTTTAAGCAAGTAAGGAATCCTAGAGGGTGCATAATACTAATTTACAAGCATATACTGAAATTATTAAAACAATATTTCTCCTAAAGAAACACTTTTATTTGTATCTTGTAAACATCACAGTTTTAGGTGAAGTATAGTGTTTAAAAAATGTTACCATACTCTTTTATAACATTTTTTTTTTGGCCTACACCAAACTTGTTAAATGTCTTTATTTCTATTTAGGGATTGTATAACTGAAAATAATACGATAATTTTTTTCACAATCACATTAACACTTTACAAATTTTACATATTTTCTTTGTGTGAAAGATAACATACAGTAACATAAATTAAATACATTCATGTGTGAACATACATGGGCATGCATACACCACACACACACACACACACACACACACACAAGATTGGGCATGAATTCATCAGATATATCCAATCAAGTATTTCACCATTAGAGGGCAGCAACCATTAGGGAATTATGTACTTCCCTTCAAAAAACAGTAACATATTTTATTGTTTAAAGAACATACAAATTATGTTTTATATCACTTTCAAATGAAAATGCTAATGCATATATGGTTTCAATACACCGATTAAGAAAGAGATGCATACACATAAGCAAAATGTTCTCATTTTTTTCTATTAATTTTTTTCCTCCGTGTTTCTATTAGAAGAGTTTTGGCTTTTATATGTCTTCTCCACTAGACCTTAATTTTTCCTCGTCTCCACCTAAAAACTGCTCTTAAGCATTTCCAGGAAAGCGGGACAGATTTATGGACAGCTGTCAAGCACAGCAGAGCTCCCTGGCCCTCATCACACCAGAGTGCTTGGGTTTGATTGCAATAGCACTTTCTCAACCAAGCTTATTGACCAGCTAATTTCTCTTCTTATGTTACACAATTAAATAATTAAAAACTTTTGTCTTCTTTCAAGTCAAACCAGTTTTGGTGCTTCTGAATCCACAATATAAGATTGTTTTATTGTCATCGTTCTTGGCCTACAGAGAAATAGAAAATATTGCTACATACAATCCCATGTTGTTTATTTCGAATATCATGTCAACATTCATTTCCCTTTTATTTCTGCACTTATAGTCACAAAATAATAAGTATAATTTTAGGGACATTGTTCAATATATTTTACATGAGTTATTTTTCACACCGAATTATTTTCAATAAATGACTCTATTTGCCCTGTGCAGCAAACAGTTTACCCTGAGTTTTATCTTACTATCTTCTTGGGCTACTCACCATATAGACCACATCTGTATGGATCTCAGGAGGGTCCATTGACAACAGGTGGACTCCAGTAAGGGCAGGAATGACATGGTTCTTAACTTCTGCATGCCAGCCGTCCTCCATGGAGTGCTTGGGGATGGTTCAACCTTAGGAAGGACTTCGCTGGAATACTCTATCTAATGCAGTGAATGTAGATTTGTACTTCTGACAACATTAATAAATCCTGGTCCCACTAGTTAAACTTTGTAATATAGGAATCTTTAAACTATATGAGAATACTCTAATAACTCATAAGAACTATATTCTTTCAATTAAAATTGATCTCTCAATTTTAGATGATTTTTTCATTTATTGATACAACAGAGAATAGATTTTAAAGTTACTCAATTTATTTTCTTAATTTAGATTACTCTATTTTCTTCTCCATATTTAAAAGTAGGTTATAAATCTATTTAAAAATTCATTAACACAAACTTTAAAAAAAATCTTTATTGTTGAAAGTATTACATATGTCCCTCCTCTTCCCCCAATTGATCCCTTCTAGCCTGCCCCCTGCCCCCTACCCCAGGCCTTCAGCACCGTATTGTCTGTATCCATGGATTATTCATATATGCATGCAAGTTCTTTGGTTGATCCCTTCTCAACTACCACCCTCCCAAGCTTTCCCTATGAGATTCCTCAGTCTGTTCATTAGGACAAATTTTTAAAACAACTGGGCTCTAACAAATCTCTATATATTCATAGAAAAATGTTGAATTTACTCTTATAGAAAATAATATCTGCAATTACATTGCAATTGGGCTGATTTCATTAACACTGAGAATATTTTGGTCTACAGTATATTTTGATTATCAAAGAAAAATCAATGTCATGTTGTTATAGCAGTGGTACTATATATTTCATAAGATTCCTATATTTGCTTAATATTTTACTGAACAGATGTTTACATAAGAATGAAAAAGATGATTTTGAGGAAAAAATGGTAACTTAATAATCTCCAATGCTACAAAATGTCATGAGTTACCCAAATAAGAGACAGCAAAATGAGACAGTGCTCCTGAACATAGACAACGGCATTTTCTTATTATTTGTATGGGGCTTAAAAAACCTTAAGTGCCCTGGCCGGTGTTTCTAATTGGTTAGAGCCTCTGTCTGCTCTGCAGGTTTGATTCCTGGTCAAGGGCACGCACCTGGGTTGCAGGTCAGGATGCATGTGGAAGGCAACCAATCAATGTATCTCTTTCACATCAGTGTTTCTCTTTCTCTCCCTCTCCCTTCCTTCTATTCTCTCTAAAAAAATAAAATAAATAAATGGAAAGGATTAACAACAAAAACAAATCTTAAGTAAACTTTGTTGCTTCAATATCGCCTAATAACGTTTCTAATACTAGTGTCACATGTTTTGTAATGAGTTTAACATCATATAAAGCAGACAAAGTATTGGAAGCCATATTTACTTCCGCATAAATAGGCTATAGAAGTTAGACTTTTGTTTTCAGTGATTTCAACTTGCTACTTTCTGCAAATGGTAGTAAAACTTTTTGTAGGGAAATCACTGAGAGACTGTCAACTTTGTGTTTTTCAGGATTTTCAGTGACATTTATTTTTCAATAGTTTTTTTTTTTTTTTTACAATGTGTTTCTAATGGAAATTGAATTTGCTCCATAATGGTAAAAATTATTTTAATGTATTTTCTTTACCCAGTGTCATTTGTCTTCATTTTGTTTTTTCTTATAGTTTTTTATTTGAAAACTTAAAGTCATTTGGAATATTTTTTACCAACCATAAATCAACTCTGTTTCTCATTTATTAGCAAAATTTATAGATGTATTGACTTGAGTTTTATATAGTCCCTGTAGACAATACAATAACTAATTGCCTTGTGTGTTTGATTTTCTTTAGTTAATTTGGTATCAATATTAAAGGAGCTTGATCTAATCCACACTTCTCTAGTTTCCCTATAAAGAATTTGTGGCATAACAGATCAAATATCTTTCTGAAGATAAGATACAGTGCTGTCTACTTCATTTCCTTTATCCCCTAAGCTTTTTCTTCTAAGAAAAAAAGAAAGATAGGTATGCAGTCATTCTGATACAAGTTTGGGGTACATTTTTAAGGTAATATAGAACCATTTAATTTTTACTTGAATCATAATTTTAGGCATTAGTATCATGGGGCAATACTTACTAAGTTATATTAAAACATCTTCTAAATTAGAAGATGAAGAAACTATCTGCTACTATCCTAAGTTGTCTAGCTAAGAGATGGCCAACTATGTACTGGGTAGTTTGTGGTATCCTACTACATTAATGTGTTACATCAAATGGAACTAACTGTTACATCAAATTTCACTTATTTTCTAGGAGGCAAGGTTTAGCTGCTTGATCAATCTGATTAATGCAATCATTAAATTGGCTTCATAAATTGAGATTCCACTACATGAATTCAAATTAAATAGAAAAATGACCTTTCTCTTCTATAAATAGGTTATGCAATACTGGCTAAGGTTTTATCTACATAGTGATGCCAAAATACAATATGGAAGAAAGGTGGAATGGGAGCATTGCTAATTAAATGGCCGAGTTGTTTTCACACTACTCAGTCAATTGGAAAGTTTCTCCACCTTTGAAAAATATGATAATAAAAAAATAAGCTCTGGGGACAATATCTGGTAATGAAATAAAACTTGTATAAGAGGTGACCTGTGCAAAATGTTTTATCTGTCTTATTTCTCCCTCTGTCCCCAGGTGCTCAGAGCAGTGTGACTATATGAGTGCTCTGTTGAGTGATGAACGAATGAATCAATGATTGTGGGATCCTAGCCTAGAACTCTTCCCCCGTCCTCCAAAGGACAGTTTTCTCTTGAGATTAGAACTCCTGTGGGAGATCAATCTAAAGAGTTATCCTTCTATTTAGAGATATACCACAATTTTTTTAGAATAGAAGATTCCAAGGATTAGCAAATGACAGATGTATAGCCATGTTATGTTTATCTCCGCTTTCAGCACAGATTTTACCCTCACTGGACACTAGAATCTGGCCTGTAATAATCAAATAATATGTTCTTCAGCCTGAATGACTTATTCATCCATCTAGCCATTAACTATTCAAAAAAATGTTTAGAAATATTTAAATAATTACAATATCTAGAGAGCTTTTTAAATGGTTATATCATAGAGATAGAGAAAACACTCTTAATTACTGGATGAAAATGCCATATAGTTTAATTTCATGCTTAATTTAAGCATGATTCTATTCACTAATTATAGATAACTGAGGCCTGGTGCACGAAATTCATGCATGGGGGAAGGGGGGTCCCTCAGCCCAGCCTGCACCCACTCCAATCTGGGACCCCTTGGGGGATGTCAGACTGCTGGTTTAGGCCCAATCAGGCCTAAACTGGAAGTTGGACATCCCTCTCACAATCCGGGACTGCTGGCTCTTGACCGCTCACCTGCCTGCCTGCCTGATTGCCCCTAACTGCTTCTGCTTGCCAGCCTGATCACTCCCTAACCATTCCCCTGCTGGCCTGATCTCCCCCAACTGCCCTCCCCTGCCAGTCTTGTCGACCCCAACTGCCCTCCCCTGCAGGCCTGGTCGCCCCTAACTGCCCTTCCCTGCAGGCCTAGTCCCCACTAACTGCCCTTCCCTGCAGGCCTGGTTTCCCCAACTGCCCTCCCCTGCCAGCCTGGTCACCCCCAAATGCCCTCCTCTGCAGGCCTGGTTGCCCCTAACTGCACTTTTCTGCAGGCCTGGTCCCCCCCAACTGCCCTCCCCTGCAGGCCTTGTCACTCCCAACTTCCCCCCCATGCCAGCCTAGTTGCCCCTA
>NW_005371324.1:8289099-8294855 GCF_000412655.1 Myotis brandtii
AGCCCTCACTTGCAGGCCTGGTTTCCCCAACTGCCCTCCCCTGCTGGCCTTTTTGCCCCCAACTGCCCTCCCCTGCTGGCCTGATTGCCCACAACTGCCCTCCCCTGCTGGCCATCTTGTGGTGGCCATCTTGTGACGATGTGAGGGTGGCTACCTAGGGTTTTATTATATAGGATATTTATGGAAGTTGTGACATTAATTTTTAATTTCTTTATGTTATTTTAAAAGGGAACAGAGTAACTTTCCATTCATATTATACCCCCTCCCCGCCTTTAAGGTGTCTCTCTTCTAAGTGAAATTTGCTAAACCTTTACTTATGCGAAATACCTCAGCTTAGGAAAATGAATTTAATATGTTACCACATCCTGATTATAAAATTTTTCTGTCATATTTTTTCTTTCTTGAACCAATGTTTTATAAATTCTCTTGAATCACTTGTTCTTTACAGAAACCTTACATAGGAACAGGAATGATATAATTACACCAGTTTTATAGATAAGGAAACAGGATGGAGGGGTGAATTTGTAACCACACATTGAGTTATAAGAAAAATGTGGACAAAGGCCCAGGGCAGTTTGTCCTTGATCCATTACTCCTTTGCACTGGAGGTTTCCTAGGTGTCACTTTTGGTGACTTTATATCTAGAACAGCGGTTCTCAACCTGTGGGTCGCGAACAATGAAAATACACCCTGCATATCAGATATTTACATTATGATTCATAACAGTAGCAAAATTACAGTTATGAAGTAGCAACGAAAATAATTTTATGGTTGGGGGTCACCACAACATGAGGAACTGTATTAAAAGGTCACGGCATTAGGAAGGGTGAGAACCACTGATCTAGAACTTGTTTTAAGTATTTGGTGCTTGGTCTTAAACCAATTAGTTTGTCCCTGTTTTTCTTTACTGAAATATGTAAGGGTGCCTGAAATTTGAGACTCATGTAATTAATTTTTAAAACCAGCAGATAAAAATCAATCAACTCTTCAAACAATCTTATGTAATAAATTAAATGATAGCTTAATTGAATTTACCAACTACATTTCATTGTATTCCAAGTCTTCTAGATGTTGTTTTTTGATATGTTGTTATAATTTGTATAAAGCCTTCAAGGTTTCTATTGTGCATTAATCATCCAAAAACAGCTTCGTCTGGGAAGTTATTTTTTATTAATGTAATTATTGGAACAAATATTATGACATTTTGATTTGGGGAAATTATTCCAAGTTATCTTATTTCTTATTTTCATTTTTGAGAACAATGTGTAGAAATTTAACTTTAAATACCCATGTATTTAATGATTCTTATACATATTTAATTATTTATAAATTAATAATTGCTTTAGCCTGTTTTCTAGATGAATTTCTTATAGATCTTAAATCATTAAGAATTTGGAAAATTTTTTAAAATCTGAAAATGTATTTTAAAATTTCCACATCCTTATTTTTATTTACATTTTTAGTTCCAGGTGCAGTACTTGATTTACAGCTTGCAGAAGTAGAAGCCACACAAATAAGAATTACTTGGAAGAAACCACGACAACCAAATGGAATCATTAACCAATACCGAGTGAAAGTGCTAGTTTCAGAGACCGGAGTGATTTTGGAAAACACTTTGCTCACGGGAAAAGATGAGGTATTGCCTTTTATTTTACATCTTGGTGAGCCCTTTCTACTTGGTCCTGGCACAGGATAACTTGGAAGGTTTTCAATCACTCACACAAAATACTTGACAAGCTTTATAGTAGAATGTGAAGTAAATTTGGGCCTTGTTGATAATCTAGTTGGATCATATTTCATTTTAAGACAGATATTATTAGTGAAATGTTATTATTCTCTTTCAGCATATGAAAAATGTTAATTGAGCAATTAAGTAGGCAAAAGGTCCTTTCATATATAAATATTATGGTAATTCAGTTAATAATTGTTTCAAAACTCCTATTATAATTTAAATAATCCTACTAAGGTTGTGTTTGCAATTGGAACAACAATAGGTAAAGTCATTTTAGTAGCTATTGTTGACAAATGGTTATGTCTGTTTAGCCTTAGGAGAGTAAATTTCTCAGAGCTGCTTTATTTTTTAAAAAGTACATTTTATTAACGAAATCAAATAACTAAATAAAAGAAATTAGATCATATTATAGATGTAAAATAAGAGGGCAATGTTTTTGTTCTGGCCACCCTGGAAGTCTTGCTTTTTGCCTTTGTTTCTGTTAGGAAGCACAAGCAGCCCTGACTTTCCTTCACTGATTTATTTATCTCGTCCAGCCAGCTCTTCACTGTGAGGACCCCTAAGCCTCCAGACTTGTCAAATCCAGATTGTTTTTTTTAATTGAAATTATTGGGGTGACATTGGTTTGCAAAACCATACAAGTTTCAAGTGTACAACTCAATCAAATATCACCTGCACACTGCTTGCTGGGGACACATAGAATAAACAAACTTAGGACCAGTGAGTTCACCTGGAGGACTAGCTTGGAGGCACTGCCCAATGGTTATTCACCAATTGGCTTCTACTGTTTTGGTTCAAAATCACTGCTTTTTCCAATTGTGCTGTTATTTTCTCCACATGCTAGTCAGTCTGTTTCTAACCCCAGCCTTCCTCTGTTTCTGGCATCTATTTGAAAGTTGACTCTTCTAGGTGCTCAATGCACTCTGGCTGCCCAGGATTATTACTCCGAGTTGTTCACCATCTTCAGACTAGGGTTCAATTTTAATCCTGTGTTGACTCCTTTCTTCTGTGAAAAGATGTTGAGTTCTACTTTCTTTGATACTCAGGTAAAAGGCAAAAACTCAACCCTTTACTCCTGCCAAAAAGGTCTTATATTAGATAGATAGCTCTTTTGGGATTTAGGTGACAGGTCTCTCACTTGGTTTTCTCTTGAAGGGAAGAGGAGGTTCTAGAGAGACTTCTTTGTAATTTTGCTTCTGTCTATATGATCTGCAATCCCTGTGACACAGTAGGGAGAACATGAGCTTTGGAACCATATAAATCTGGGTTTTGTCACTTACTGGGCTGTACTGGGCAGAGAAGTTAAGAGCATGGACATAAGAGAGAATACTTGGGTTTAAACCTTGGTTTTGTCTTTATGGACAAATTAACTTTGAGCAAGTTGGCCTGGCATCTCTGAACTTCAGTTTCCTTTTCTCTAAGATAGGGATTATAAGAGTCCCTAAAACAAAAGGTTGGTAATAAGGATTTCATAGATTAATGTATGTAAAGAACTTAGAACTGTAAGTTGGCAGGTAGTAAGTACTGTGCTAAATAATTGTGACTTATTGTGATTATATTTTAGCATAGATTTTTCTTTTTTAAAAAAATTTTAAAAAATTTAAATTACAGTTAACATACAATATTATATTAGTTTCAGGTTCATAGCATAGTGATTAAGCATTTATATAATTTATGAAGTGATCACCCAGATAAGTCTAGTACCCATCTGATACATGGATATTAAAAAGTTATTGACTGCATTCTCTATGCTGTACTTTACATTCCTGTGACTGTTTTGATAACTGGCAGTTTTTGTTGTGATTATTAATCATGGCATTGGACCATTTGCCTTGGTTGACACTCAATCTTAGTTCCCTTATCATCTCTCAATACAGGAGACATTATACTTTACTTTTGTGATGGTATCTTCTTCATTAGATGGTGTTTGGGTTCACCTTGCAGGGAGACAGATATGGCTAAGGCTCTAAATTCAAACGGGCCAGGATCCTAGCACTGGCTCTGCCATGTTCTAGGTCAAGAACTTAGACAAGTCAACTTTTGGAGACTTGGTGCCCTCATTTTAAAAGCCGGGCTTATATACCCACTTCAGAGAGAGGAATATATGAGATAACAGATGAAACCTCTGGGTTAGTGTATTAATTTCTTATCCTTTTCCTTGATGTTGGCACCTGTCTTAGGGTGACATTTTTCTGCCAGTGACTCTTTTAAAAAATATATTTTTACTAGAGGCCTGGTGCAAAAAATTCATTCACAGGGGGTCTGCACCCTCTCCAATCTGGGACCCCTGGGGGGATGTCCGATTGCCTCTCATAATCCAGGACTGCTGGCTCCTAACCACTCGCCTGCCTGCCTACCTGATCACCCCTAACCACCTCTGCCTGCCTGATCACCCCTAACCACCTCTGCCTGCCTGCCTGATTGCCCCTAACTGCTCCCCTGATGGCCTGATCACCCCTAACCACCTCTACCTCGCCCCGCACCCGGGATCCTGGATTCCCTCCTCTGGCTGGTCACAGGCACCTGAGACCTGGGCTTTCCTCCCTCTGGCTGGCCGTAGGCACCCAGGACCCGGGCCGGCTTCGCCTGGGCCAACTGTAGCCACAGGGCACTATGGGCAGGTGGCTTTGCCTGGGCCACAGACACAGGCGCCCAGGACTGCGGGGCAGGCAGATTGTCCCTCTCCCGGGCCACAGGCACAGCCACTGGTGCCCTGGACCACAGGGCAGGCAGCTTGTCCCTCTCCTGGACCACAGCCACTGGTGCCTGGGATGGCGGGACGTGCAGCTTGTCCCTCTCCTGGGCTGGGGCGTGCAGATTGTCCCTCTCCCAGGGCACAGGTGCAGGCTCAGCTGCTGGCACCCGGGACCTCGGGGTGTGCGGCTTGTCCCTTTCCCGGGCCGCAGCCTGCCTGGTCCCCATTCCTCTCTTGTGGTCCCCATTCCTCTCTTGAGAGCTCATTTTTGCCTAGCTGGTTCCCATTCCTCTCTTGTGAGCTCATTTGTGCCTGCCTGGTCCCCATTCCTCTCCCCAGTGTTGAGTGTCTGAGCAGTTAAGGCGTGATGGTGTAAGGGTATGATGACCATTTGCATATAAGCTCTTTATTATATAGGATTTTTCAATTACAGTTGATGTACAAATTTATATCAGCTTTAGGTGTACAATCCAGTGATTAGACATTTATATAACTTACAAAGGGATCATCCTGGTAAATCTAGCACCCATTTGATATCATACATAGTTATTACAATATTATTGACTATATTCCCTATACTGCACTTGACATCCCCATGACATTTCTATAACTGCCAATTTGTACTTCTGAATCCCCTTTTTTTACCTATTCCCCCAACCTCCTCTAGCAACCATTAAAATGTTCTCTGTATCTATGAGTTTGTTTCTGGTCTACTTCTTCATTTATTTTGTTCATTAGATTTCACACATAAGTGAATTCATATGGTGTTTGTCTTCCTCTGTCTGACCTATTTCACACAGCACAATACCTTTTAAGTCCATTCTTGTTGTCACAGATGGCAAGATCTCACTGTTTTCTTATGGCTGAGTCATATTCTATTGTACATATGCACCACTTCTTCTTTAACCATTCATCAATTTTTAAAATATTTTAATTAATTAATTTTTAATAATCTTTATTGTTAAGAGTATTACAGAAGTCCCCCTTTCCATCCTCATTGCCCCCCTCTCCCGGGTTCCCATCCCACCTTCACCACCCTACTATCTGTGTCCATAGGTAATGCATGTATCCATATAAGATCTTTGGTTAATCTCTTCCCACCCCCTCCCCCACTTCCCTCTGAGATTCCTCAGTCTATTCCATGTTTCCATGCCTCTGGTTCTATTTTATTCATTAGATTGCTTGTTTGTTTATTTTGATTTTTTGATTCAATTGATAGATATGTATTTATTGGCATTTTATTGTTCATAAATTTTCTTCTTCTCCTTCTCCTCCTCCTCTTCCTCCTCCTCCTCCTCCCCCTCCTCCTCCTCCTTCTTCTTCTTTTTC
>NW_005371324.1:8294944-8304027 GCF_000412655.1 Myotis brandtii
TCCTCCTCCTCCTCCTCCTCCTCCTTCTTCTTCTTTTTCCACTGCCTCCGCCTCCATCTCCTATGTCCTTATGCCATAATGAAATGACAGCTCATGGGCAACAGTGTTTAATACTGTATTTGACACATAATAACTTTAAATGTTAGTCTGTGAAGTAGTAACAATAATACATATTGATTTAACTTTTTATCATTTGAAGACTGATGAGAAACATCTTTAGTCATGGTTTCTAGGTCCTTCCTATTATTGATTATGCTCCTGTATATATTTTCCTGTTTCTCAATGAGCCTCTTAACTTGGCTGAACACAATATTCCGTATATAGTTTTACTAGAATCAACTTGAACATAATTAATTTCTCCTTCGGTGTAGATTTTCTACTTCTATCAATGCAATGAACAAAATTAATTTCTTTGGAGGATTCATTCTACTGAGATTGAAGTCTGAAGTACCCTAAATTCATCTGTCCATGAACTCTCTTTAGTTTACTTTCACACTCAGGTCTCTTACTTATTCTTATGGTAGAACTCTGGGACATTTTCTTCCAGAAGGTACCATCTTGCTACCTAGTATTACAATTTCTGAGATTCATATAAGTACATATTTTTCATACAACATATTTTTCAAGTTTATTAATGTTTGCCAGCTAAATGCTGGCCAATTGCTATGGAATGAGGCTGAGAACAGGATTCAGTAGCTGTTTAGGATTGCTTGAGGTAAGTTTACTTTATTGAGCAATAGGAACATAAACAGAATCAAGCCTTAAGGATTCTTTCACCCAAATAATGTACAGAATGATATGGTATCTGTTAGGAGATGTCAAACATATGCTAATTGTAAACTTTTCCTTTTACTATTGCTTCATAATAGATAACATAAATCATGTTATAATCTATTATAAAATATAGAAGCATTTCTTAAGAATAAATTGTTATTAATTCAGTATAACTTCGAGTGAGTCTAAATTGGTAGATATAATTCAGGCTATATAGATACCTATACATTTAGGGTTTGTTTTAAATAAAATCAGGTTAACTATAATGAAGAATATTACATGTAGACTCAGGTTGGTTTATTCAGGTGGTTTTGGAATTTAACTCTAAGGACTCCTAATTCTTTCACAAAAATTCCAAAGATTCCTGGGTAGCTTATAAGAGGCCTTTCATGTTGATGAATTGTGACATTCCCTGACTCGGTTGTTCTCAGCTGGGGGTGATTTTGCTCTCCAGGAGGCACTTGGCAATCTCTGAAGACATTTTTTATTGTCACAGTTAGGAGGATGCCTCTAGTGCGTAGGGATGCTGCTGAACTGCCCACAGTGCACACAACAGCTCCTTAGAAAAAGAATGACCTAGCACGGAATGTCAGTAGTGCTGAGGGTGAGAACCTTAGGCCAACTCAGTGAGTCCCAAACTTTTGGAAGTTGCAGTGGATTTCCCTCTGCCTCAGATTTCCTTTATTTCTACTTCTGCTTTTCTCTGCCCCTTCCGATTACTCCTTAAGTTCTGATTCTTTCCCATCATTTTTTGCTCTTAATTATTTTTCTTTTTCATCTATTAAAAACAGATTAGAATCTAGTGGGTTTTTTTTTATAGAGGCAAAATATCAGAAATACCACAAATGGCACACTTCATGATAATTAGTAACATTCTAGGTTACAGTGAACCCAATGTTCTTATCATTGCCCAAGTTAAGGAGGGCCTTTCCAATGAATACCAGAATTTGGGAGAATTGCAGATAGAGTATTCAGGTCAACTCTTACCTTGAAGTGGCAGTATATCAAGAAAGATGCTTAGCCTACTTAATTGATGGGATGCTAGGGTTTAATTTCAATAATTTATCTGACATGGGTATACATATTGAGAGATTTAATGCAAAATAATTGTTCAGGGCGAAATTCTTTGTACTACCTCATTGTACCTTCTATAGTAGTTTGTACACAGTAGATTTTCAGAGGGGCTGATTAATAGTGGGAACAGCTGTGTGGTTGGGCATAAACTATTGACTGAAATACCAGAGCATCTCTGAGTTATGTGTTTGTGCTTCATGCCCTCCCTGATTTTTTTGTGGAGGCAGAGCTGAAGTGAATCCTTGGGAGACAGAAGACCTTTCACTTGTCCCCTATTGGGTTCCCTCTCCAGGGTTTTTTAATCACACATTTTGGAATGGATCATATACGTGTCCCCCTACTCTTTATCACGATACTTTTGTGGATAAAGGTGTAACAAGATTTAGATAATTTTATTTCAAAAATATTATTTGGAGAACTGAAATTTTTCTTGAATCTTTTCTCCATTATTTTATCTCTCAGAAAAGTTAATATTTAAATGACCTTTGTCGATAATTAAATAAACTGCCTTAAAATGTTTAGCTTTCCTGAGATTTTTCTTTCCTGAGCATCTATTTTTTGAAACTACTAAGTGCTTTATATTAATAAGGAATTAAAAACTTGGTTTTGTTTCTGTGAGTAAAGACAACCCCTAAACATATAAGATAATTAAAAGACAACTGTACCAAAGCTTATAAATAAATAAAACCTATATTATGACTTATAAATCCTGAGAAATTTATAATTGAGAATAAATAGGGTAATTTTATTTTTTTAAAATAAAATGTTTTAGCAGTGAATTTTGAAGCAGAACTTGAAATAAAATAGACAAAAACTTTTTTTTTCTTTTAAAAACTATTTTATTTTGGAAAATTTAAGCAGACATAAAAGGAGAGAAAAGAGAATGATGAACTCCCAATTACCCATCACCAGGATTGAGTAATTGTCAACATTTTCTCCCATTCTTGCCTCAGCTCTCTTGTGTTGTTGTTGCTACTTTTGTGAACATATTTTAAAATAAATTTTGATCCTACACGTCTAAGTGCAAATCTCTAAAAAACATGGATGTTTTAATTCATTCAATGATCCCATTACCACAACTAACAAAATTACTAACATTGTTTTGGTATCATCTAATACCTAGACCATATTCATATTTTCCTGATTATCTTCAAAGTCTGTATTGGTAGATATGTTGTAATTAGAATCCAAAGTCCAAACATTGCATTTGGTTATTAAGGCAACGTTTTCTTTGATTAATATTTAATTTTATTTTCAAGGTTGACAATCCATGAAAAATAGGCAGTATTATTTGGCCAAAAGAGTCTTTTTTCATTCTGCTTCAATCAGCTATGCTGTGTGGGGTGGGAAAAGTCATCTTGTTATCCCAACAAAAACCTCTAAATATTCGTAACCTGCTCCTGATATTTTTTACTTCAATATTTGCCACTTTGGTGAAGTTGACGTGTGTGAAGAACATTATGGCTCTAGGAACAATCACAGTTACTTAAAATATCCCTTAGGGACAGAGCCTTGGGTAGGTAGGTCTACCGTGAACCTGTTTGAAAACCATTGCCATGCAGTTTTGTTCATGTCTGCAACTACACTCCATCATAGATAAACTCCTATTCCTAACATGTATTAAGCAGCCATGCAGGCCTCTCACACCTGGTATAAGGCAGTATTCCTGGAATACTTACCTTTTTTTTGGGGGGGGGGGAAATTAAAATATTTTAGTCCTGGAGTCTTTGCATGAGGATTTTGAATTTTACAACAACTGAAGTCAGAAACAAATATCTGCTTCTTCCCACGATCCAGTATTAGTCTCTTAAGACACAGGAGTGATCAGTGTGTAACATCATGTGGGATTTTAGTAGCTTCAGAATAAAATTTTGGAATATAAAGGAGACAGGAGTCATGGAAATAATATCTTTTTCAAAAAGGGTAATTCCAAAGTTTCTTAAATTAATACTTGAATGAAGTCATTGTTAATATAATGGTTATAAGCGGTTTTTGTAAATACCTATTTTTAATTACAGTATATAAACAACCCGCTCACTCCAGAAACTGTGAACGTAGTAGAGTCAATGGCAGAATTATTTGAGGGTTCAGCAGAGATATCTTCTGACCTGTATGCGATTGCTTCAGTTATGTATAACAGTCATCCACATAATAACTTTCCTGTGAGGAATAGAGCTGAAGACCAGCATTTAACAGTTGGTAGGTACAGTTTTTATGTTCTGTCAAATGCATTGAAACCACCAGTGCTTGCTAGCTAGTACAGATATGAACCTCAGCTTGGAGTTCAGCCAAATTATTAATGGTTCATGGGCTGGAGTCAGATTTTTTTCTTCTTTAACTGTTGGATAGCCTCATGCAGCAAATGGAAATGCCACACAGGCAGGAGCTGGCCCCTTCTAACCCATTTGACCTTCCTCCCAGAGAAAGTAGCACCCTAGAGTCTTTGGCCAAGCTGCATAGACAATCAGTTATTACAGTTGCCAAAGCAGGTGTGATGGGGAGGGATGAACATATCTTCAAATCATTTACAGGCCTCACACTCTCTGCAGCTTTTGACTAATAGGTTTTCAAATGTCACTAAAGGTAAATAGGTCAGAAAGTTACAACTCGAGTGCATGCAAGTGATAAACAGGTGTAGGTGCCCCAGCGACGTGGTGATGTCATTAGGGTGTACACTTGCTCTTCAGGGTCAGTGGATCTTATTGTTTCTAAAAGGAGAATGCCATATATAGCAAATTAAAAGTACTTGGTTAGAGAGCAGCCATTTAAATTCTCTCTCTGTTTTTTCTAAAATGCTAAGTGAGAACATTTTCTCCTTTTCTCTGATTTGATATTTGTCCTGTTGCAAATTAAAAGTGTTACTTTATTGATGGTATACTGAGTCAAAATATCACATTACCTTCAGTATATGTTTATTTCATTTACTGATTTATTCATTTTTTCTGTGCAAAGATGACTGGGGGCAACACTAGGAATTAAGAGGCCCACAGTTTCTGATACAGATGTTTCCTTAAACACTTCAAGTTTGGCCTAATTGGTAATTAACATCATTGGAACCACAAGTTCTAAATAAATAAATAAAAATCTAACACTATTTGAAATCCTTGTTCAGACAGATTTAAGTATCAGTTACCCAAATATACTTGTTTTAAAATACTACTGGTTTCAGTGAAGGTATAGTGAATTTTGAGTTCAAATAAAAGTCTCAATTTGATATCATTGCTTAGTCTGTCTTTTCAGAAAAAAAAAATTCCTAGCCAGTCCCTTTTAGCAAGTTATATATTTTTCAAAACACTAATCTCATATTCCAGGATAACATAATAACTAGCAAAGCTGTATTATGAGCATAACATGTCTATAGATATTGTTGGGGAGTACTCAGCATATTTATTATTAATTATACATCTGCCTTTCACATAAAGGAGTGAATGGAGAGATTAATGAAGTATGTGGAATCCGGTTTAAGATTTCAATGTGTGAGCAAACATAATTTTGATCGTGAACCCAAACACGTTTTAAAAAAGCATTTTATTTCCAATAGGAACTACATGGAATCAGTATATCACTGACATTGCTGCCGAACAGCTGTCTTACGTTATCAGGAGACTCGTACCTTTCACTGAGCACATGATTAGTGTATCTGCTTTCACCATCATGGGAGAAGGACCACCAACGGTTCTCCATGTTAGGACACTTGAACAAGGTAAGGATGTATTTCCTTTGAAATAATTACCTGCAAGTGCTGCTCTTGCACATTGTAATCCTCTTTCTTTTCTTGCATATTAATTGTTCATTCTTCTTTTCAAGTGCCAAGCTCCATTCAGATTATAAACTATAAAAATATTAGTTCCTCATCTATTTTGTTATATTGGGATCCTCCAGAATTTCCCAATGGAAAAATAACTCATTATACAATTTATGCAATGGAACTGGATACAAACACAGCATTCCAGATGACTACTCTAAATAACAGCTTTCTCATAACAGGTAGAACAAAGTTTTGCTTTTTAAAAAACATTTCTATTCTGATGGAACATATGCATCTCTCTCTGCCTTAAGCCCTGCAGGACACGTGTTTCATCATTCCAGATTTAGCTGTGCTGTGCTGCCATGGAGATCTTACAAAATATGTGAAGAAGTACCTTGATTAAATGTGTTCTCCTTTATATTTATCTACAAAGAAGTAAAATCATAAGATCACAAGTATCTTAGGAATACACTTAACCCAAGAAATTTTGTCTGTCTATTGAAATAACTTAGGATTATTGAAGGAATGAATGTGAAGTAAATCAGCTGATCCAGTGTTTGTGCCAAATCAACTACTAGTATACTCCTTGCAGTGTGCCAAAATTATTTTTCAGCCTCAAATCTTTCCTTAATATTTTAGGAACGAACTAAAACATCACCAACATGGGAATATCCTCAAGCCTAAAGATGTTTGGGAGATTGGGATTATAGGGAAAGTGACTGGAGGAATCAGTCTCCGAAATAAATTATTTTCACTATTCCTATGTCAAATGGCACTAATCTAAGTGTTATTTTAAGAAATTTAAACAAATTGCCTATTGGTTTTATAGGGTTAAAGAAATACACCAAATATAAGATGAGGGTGGCTGCCTCAACTCATGTTGGAGAAAGTTCTTTGTCTGAAGAAAATGACATCTTTGTGAGAACTCTGGAAGATGGTAAGACTATTAGGTGCAGTTTTAATAGAAAAAAGCAAGTGGTGTTGCTTGCTTACTGCCTTCTACCTCATGCTGCCTTTAGTAGCTGAAGCAATAAACATGAGAAAATACAAGTATTTAAAGTTTTCTTTTCTTCCTCCAGAACCAGAATCATCACCTCAAGATGTGGAAGTTACTGATGTTACTGCACATGAAATAAGTCTGAAGTGGTTACCACCTGAGAAACCCAATGGGATTATTGTTGCTTATGAAGTTCTCTATAAAAATATGGATTCCTTATTTATGAAGAACACCTCAACAACACACATAATTTTAAGGGACTTAAAACCTTATTCCCTCTATAACATTTCTGTGAGGTCATACACCAGATTGGGTCATGGCAATCAGTTATCTTCCTTACTCTCTGTGAGGACTTCTGAGACTGGTAAGTTTTTTATTTGTTTGTTTAATAATGCTTAGTAATGAATGTGGCTGACAATTGCTATATTGTTTTTATTTTACTTAACTAAAACCCCTCATTATTCCATTTTGTATAATCCAGGAATTGTTTTGCTTTTTAAAAAAAACATTTTTTTTTTATTGATTTCAGAGAGGAAAGGAGAGGGAGAGAGAGATAGAAACATCTTGCATGCCCCCACTTGGGATGGAGCCCACAAGCTGGGCATATGCCCCGACTGGAATCAAACCATGACCTTCTGGTTCATAGGTTGATGCTCAACCACTGAGCATCACTGGCCGGGCTTTTTTTTTTTTTTTTTTTTTTTGGTAAATGAATACAAAAAGGCTTGCCATGCACATTTTTAAAAAATCTGATTTGCATATAAGGGACTCTAAAATAAAGATCAGCAAATTTTACAAATGAAAGGCTTAAAAAACTAAAGATGTTTTTCAATGTCCCTGTAAATTTGTGAATTAATAATACTTGCTTTCAAATTAGGTAAAAGCAGAGACACACTCATAAGAATTGATTCCCATACTCTAATGAGGTATGTCTGTAGATAGAGGTGTAGAGTGGGAGCACAGATAGGGCCTATGGGGGGAAGTCTTATGGAGGAGGTAGCATTTAACCTAGGTCTTAAGCAGTCAGGTGGAATGGGCAGGAGGACCTTCTGGAAGCTATATGAGGGGGTATCTGATCTAAAGGAAATAACGCAAGCAAGGAGTTACTTGTGTTTCAGTTTCACCAATGCAAGAGCCAACAGTACAAAGGAAGACATTTTGCCTGATGATGTCAGTTTATTGTTTATGGATATAATCATACATTGGAGCAACTTTATAGTGTCCATAGAGAATGGCATAGGTTATAATTGCAGAAACAGGAGAGTGATGAAAAGAGCATTTTTTATCATCAAGAGTTCCCCCAAAGTGAAATCTAATTGATATTAAACTACATATCATCATGTTTCATTGCTTTTATAGATCTGGTGCTTAAATATAAGTATTTGCTTTTTACCAGGCCTTGTTTTATTTCATTTTACACTGGTTCAAGGAGAGAAAAGCATAAGCATATTTTAAGCACCTGGAAAGTACCATGGGCTTTGCTATTGGATTTCATAATAATTGCCTTTTATTTTGGAATAGAGCATGAAGGTATTATTATCTTCACTGCCTAATGAAAAATGGAGATCTGAGAGGTTCATCTTTTCAATAAATATTTATAATATGCCAAGCCCTAGTGGGAATATACCACTGTAGGATAAAATGAATTTTACCCACCTAAAGTTAATATTAATTGGTGGGTATTTAATTGCTTAAGGCTATCTAGCTGGTAAGTGATGAAGCTGGAATTGGAACCCAAATCCACCTAACTGTAAAGCCAATTTCCTTTCACAATAATGCTAGTTTAGAAACCATCAGTAAAGCTGCTAAGTGATAAATATATCTTGATCTTCCTGTTCATTTCTGCAGTGATATTTCACTGTTTGGGGCTCTGAACAGCATTAGAAAGGAAAGTAAGAACTTTAAAAATCCTGTTGTGATATTAAACAATAGCCATATTCATGAACATTTATCAAATGTTTCACTATTTAATTGGTCACAACATCAACTACACCTTATTTTTATGACTATCTATAAAAATCATTTTTTTGTTTTCTAATTATCACATGCTTGCAGTTTTTTTTACTTAATATTAAAAAGTAAATTCAATTTTTATTTCATTATTTATTGTATGAGTTTAATTCTCAGGTAGGGATAGTAACAAGTCATAAGTGAATATAAGAATTTAACTTGAAATGTAATTTAAAATGTGAATTTTAGTGTTGTCAGGTGTCTTAGAAAATATACAGAATCCTTTATTTTATGGATGAGGAGACCTAGGAATCTACACTAATAAAAGAGAAACATGGTAATTAGTGTACGACCGCTACCCTTTTCATTGGCTAATCAGTGAGTATATGCAAATTAACTGTCAGCCAAGATGGCGGCCGGCAGCCAGGCACTGAAGCGAGCACGAGGCTTGCTTGCTGCAGACTCCAACATTCCCCACCTCACTTGCCTGCCTCTCATCTGCAAGTCTAAGCAACTATATACTATGTTGCAAATAAGAAG
>NW_005371324.1:8304885-8309640 GCF_000412655.1 Myotis brandtii
GGCCCTGCTCTGTGTGTGACAGGGTAGAGCCATAACCTCTCCATCAGCCCTGCCCCGAGTGTGACAGTGGTGGCGCCCCAACCCCCCTGATGGGCCCTGCTCTGTGAGTGACAGGGGGCAGCGCCCCAACCCCCTGATTGGCCCTGCTCTGTGAGTGACAGGGGGCAGCGCCCCAACCCCCTGATTGGCCCTGCTCTGTGCGTGACAGGGGGTGGCGCTGCAACCTCCCCATAGACCCTGCCTTGAGTGTGACAGGGGGCGGTGCCCCAACCCCCCAATCGGCCCTGCTCTGAGCCTGACCAGGGGCTGCACTTAGGGATTGGGCCTGCCCTCTGCCACCCGGGAGCAGGCCTAAGCCAGCAGGTTGTTATCTCCCGAGGGGTCCCAGACTGCGAGAGGGCACAGGCCGGGCTGGGGGACCCCCCCCTCCCCGCCTCCCCGAGTGCACAAATTTTTGTGCACCGGGCCTCTAGTCTATGTATATAAAAGTCTAAGTGACCGGCCATCTGTCCATCTGACCGGCCAGCTGGCTGGTACATATGACACTCACTGGCAATTTAAAAATAAATGTTGACTCGCACATGCACAATATTTGTCCCCATCTGTCACTGGCCTCCCATTTAAATTAATTTGAATACAGTTTCCCGTGATGCCAGTATTTGCAATGACTATTAATAAATCAAAAGGACAAACTCTAGACAGAGTAGGAATATTCCTACCTGAACCTGTTTTCACACATGGTCAGTTATATGTTGCTTTCTCTCAAGTTCGAAGAGCATATGACGTTAAAGTTAAAGTTGTAAATACTTCATCACAATGGAAATTGGTCAAGCACTCTGAAAGTGTTTTTACTTTTAATGTGCTATACAGGGAGAATAAGTTTAATCAATTTATCAGTCACTGTTTTTATCAATGTTTTTATATCATTTTTTTGTTTTTATTTCATGTCTTTGTTGTTGTTATATCATGTTGTTATTTTTTACTTATTAATCAATTTATATATTATTTTCATATACATTTTACTAATTTTTTTTCCCATCTCTGACACTTCTATTATAGAGAAAGGGCGAATAGCGATATTAAAATATTTCTTCTAATTAATTTCCTTTCAATGTGCACGAACCTGTGCACCAGGCCACTAGTATTTTAATAGAATTTCTCTCAAAAATCATAGTAGATGAGAAGTAATGTTCGGACTTGAAGCTAAGTCTCCTGACAGCCATTCAAGGCTCCTGATCTAGTGAGAAAAATAGAGAAGTGAGAAACAATTATGACAGGGTTCACTAGCTCACCCACTTGGGTGAGTACAAATTGGTCATCTTTATACTAGAAGCAAAAGAGACCTAAATATAGTGCATAGAGCTCAGTGTCCATGCTCCTAATTCCTAGTTCTCTCTCCTAAGTTAGGGTACTCTCACGGTCTCTGTATTCTCCAGCTGGATGGAAATGGTGGACAATGGAATCTATGTTAGTGATTTTTCCTGGATCATGTTTACTACTATTGAGCCACCAATTTAGCTCTTTTTGCAAAAGAGGAAGTTAGAATTTTTAATAGTCTTCAGGTGTTATTCGAAGCAGGATGTGCTCAAGAACAACCATCTGATGATGAGTGTATAAGGGAGTTTGGGATTATTCTTTGGTCCGTTTTACTGTTTTACTTTTTAACTTGGACCTGTCTGGCTTTAATGGGTTTTTGTTTTTTGTTCCCCTGACTTCATCTGTCCTTGGGTTTAGCTGGCACAAATAGCATTAATTGTGTCTTTGGTCTCTATTTTCCCAGGCCAGGATGATTTAAGCTATCTATTCTATGGTTAGCGAGGGGAGGCATAAACCATTTGCTCTAAATGTCCTTGGTTAGGGAAGATAAGGTCTTGTGGTTCACCAACTGGCTATAAGTTGTTCAAGTTGTTTGGCCTTGTTTAATTTTATTGCCTCAGTTTCCCTATTCCACTTGCTCAGAAATTTTCCTAGCTTCTCACTTTCCTGCCACTGGTATCCTCTCAGGATTAATCAATAAAAATGCAAAGAATATCAGCCTGGGTCAGAGAGGCATATTTATATCCTAACTACTGGCAGTAGGCAGGAAACTCCAGAGGGACAACTTAGAAAGTGCCAATGATAATTTTTCAAAATCAGAAGTTATACTGAACTGTAAAATTCAAGCATAGCTTCACTAATTCCCCTTTTCTTACTATTAAAGAGCTATTCAATTTTACTATTTTCCTTAGCTGTGAGTTTCAATCTTGATTTTAATACATTTCTGTCATGTTGAACATATTTATTCATTAATTGAGCAGATTTGTATAGACTCCATATCATGTACTACAACATGAACACAATAGTAAATAAGACAAAATTCCTACTTCCTGGAAGTTAACATTCTTAGAAGGGCCACAGGAAACAGGTTAGTAAGTAATACATACACCTTTTTATAGTGGTGTGTTCTATGAAGAAAAATTATGAGGGAGAGAAGAGACAGAGTTACAGAATAGGGAGCAGCTATTTGAGATAAAGGAACGAGAAAGGCCTCTCTGAAGATGTTACATATACCCAGAAATATTAATAACCTATGGGATTAAATTAGATGAGGATAAGAAAGAAAACTGTTTTAGAAGGAGGAATAGCAATTGCCAACTTCCTGAAGTGAGAAGATACTTTATGTAGTTGAGGAAGAACAGAATATTTCTGTCATTCAAGGGGTATGAGTTATTGGGAGGGGGAGCTTAGCAGATGAGGAGAGACAGACAGAGGTGGACCATGCAGATTTTTGGGCACCAATATAAGAAGTTTGGTTAGGTTTAAAGGGAAGCTATTAGAGAATTATGAGACAAGAACCTGGTCCGATTTGTAGTTTTAGGAGACTGCTGCTGAATATGCTGGATTTGGGAGTAATGGAATAAGTCAGGATTATTTTTTTATCTGCATATCTGGGTGAGAAATGATGGCACCATTTACTGAGATGGGGAAGTTAGGAAGAAGGTCAGTTTAGAGAAATTCAGTAGTTTTGTTTTGAATATGTTTGAAATATCCAAGTGACTATCATGAAAGCAGTTGGATATAAGTTTGAAAGTCAGGGAAGGAATCCAGAGTTGAATACATAAATTGGAGGCACCACCATATCTCTGATATTCAAAGTCAAGGGATGAGATAAAGTCACATTAGGGTATATGTTCTAAAGATGAAAAAAAGCATATAATTATGTCCTGGGGGCATCATAATTGTATAATTTGGGAAGTCAAGGAGGAGCAAGTCAAGGACTAAGCAGAAGTGGCCAGTGAGGTAGGAAAAAAAATCAGGACAAGATCATGTTTTGGAAGGCAAGTGAATAATGATTTTCAAATAGAAGGAATTTATTTCTTATGTCAAATGCTACTGACAGTACAGTAAGATGAGAACTCATGTAATTGGTTAGTGATATGACACCAGGAAATTGGATAGATCATTTGCATCAATGTTGACATCTCTATGAGTGGTAGAGAGGAAGTCAGTCAACCAGGTGGTAAATTTTTTAAGATGTTTGGAGAAGTGGCAGAGTGTCACTAGATAACTGCAGATAACTTAAGAAAGTGTAGCTCATAAAATTTTTCAGGAGGAAGGAAAGAGAAAAGATCTGAATATGGCAAAGAGGAGCAATAAATACAACTATTCAACTCCAAGGTCCTGTGGTTATAGAAATTATGCAGAAAAACAAATGGCTACCTGTTACCCACCTGGGCTAAGATGTAGTATTCTCAGCAGGTCCAAGATTTCACTGAACACCAGAAAGTTAACAAAGCATTCTGAGTAGATTTTGGATGTTTGGGAAGGGATAATAGGATTACATTGCTATATATTGTTACATCAAATTATGTTCTGATTTACAAACCTTCCAAAAATTTTAGAACTATCAATATTCTTAGGTCAATTTTTTTTCTATGAAGTCTGACTTAGATACAATACACTTCATAGCAAGTAATAATTGCCATGGGGGGTACTGTATCTACATTTTCAAGACTTCAGAATTTTATTTCTCTACTTTATTAAATAATCAATTTATTAAGATTTTAATCAATAGTAATTGATGTACATGGTATTTAGGATATGAATAAAAGGCTCATTTTTTCTTTTGAAAGGAAATAATTTAATAGCAGGACTCTAATGAAAATAATATTTACTTGTTTAGTTTATATTGTTTATTTCCAAAATTAGCCATTATTGTTATTGTTTTGTGCAGACGATGTTTAAACATTATCTTTGCAACTGCGGTTTTTCATCTCTAAGAATTTTTTTTTCTCGAGAGTACGTTATTTAAAATTTCATTTATTGAGGTTGCGTTGATGACATTTTTTGTTCTTGATTGTCTGAAAATCTTACTAATTTTTCTGGCTGTAGAATTCCAGTTGTTTTTCAATTAATTTCAATTGTCAGTCTAATTGTCATTCCTATATAGATGATATGTCTTTTTCTGGTGCTTTTAAGACCATCTCTCTTCTTTGTATACTGTACTTTCACAATGAAGTGCCTAAATATGATATTTTTAAAATTTTGCTTGAGATTTATTGAAATTCCTTGATCTGAAGTTTGAGATCTTTCAATTATTTTGAAAAGTCTTAGCCATGCCCAGTGGCATGGCTCAGTGGTTGAGTGTTGACCTACGAACCAGTAGGTCATGGTTTGATTCCTGGTCAGAGCACATGCCCAGTGTGGGGTGTGCAAGAGGCAACCGATCAATGATTCTTTCTCATCATTGATGTTTCTATCTCCCTTCCTCTCTGA
>NW_005371324.1:8309783-8312672 GCF_000412655.1 Myotis brandtii
ATTATCTTTTTAAGTAACTCTTCTCATTCTATTATCTTAGATCTTCTTAGTATACCCTTTATATCTGACATTTTATATTTATATTTTCTTTTTCTAAGCTACATTTTGATAATTTCTCCAATACTATCAAATTTCTCACTAAATTTCCCTCTATCTTTTACATATCAAGAGAATTTTAAATGCAGTTAGTTTGTTTTTCTGTTCTAGAAAGCCTGTCTGGTTCTTCATCAACCCTGCTTGCTTATTTATATTATTTATTATTATTATTTGAAGAATTATCTGTTCATATTTTTAAAAAATGTTTTATTCCTTGAAATATACTAAACATTCATATTTTTATTCTATAAAAAGTTCAATAGCTGAAGTCTTGTGTGTTTGTGTGAGTGTGTATATGTGAGTATATGTGTATTATTTTTTCCTTTTTCTTTGCTAGCATTTAACTGTCAGTGCCTAATTTGCTTAGGGGTTTAGTGATTTTATTAGTGAACTCATATTCCCTGAAACTTATGTGTGGCAAATTTATCTGGCCCGAGTTGTGTTTCTTCAAAAATTTATGTTTACTTTTGTTATTTGCTTTTGAATGATAGCAACTCAGAATTACAGATTTGTTTTAATTTAAATTCTGAAGTAGAGGTTTTTTCAGACTGTATATGCAGCAGGATTTGGGCCACATAAGTTTGTAGGAACAGACTTGCAGTTCCACAACTGCATAATTTTTCTCTCTTTCCCACCTCTTTATCAAGAAGAGTGGCAAGAGAAAAAGTTTCTTTTCTGTCCTCTTTTGTACAGTGGGTTTACTCTCCACTCTCCAGTCCCTGAGAGTGAATAGACCTCATTGCACTAATCCAAGAGTGACCACTTGTGGTGAATTTTATGGCATTCTGCAGAAGAATTCAAGGTGCCCCCTAGAGTTGTCCCATATGATGGTTCTGGTTGAAATTGCATTCTTATGGGTTCTAGCTCTTTATGCAGGATGTCCCTTACCCTTCTTCTGGTCCAGGTCTTTCTCTGGCACAGTTATTAAACAGAAACTCAAAGTTACTGGGATTAACCAATATCCTCCAAGGCAAAGCTGGCTTTAGTACTAGCTTCTTTCTGAGGATACTGATTTTACTGTGTTTGTTTGTTTGTTTTATTTTATTTACTAGAGGCCCGGTGCATGAAATTCGTGCAGGGGGAGGGGGCGGGGGGTGTCTCTCAGTCCAGCCTGCACCCTCTCCAATCTGGGACCCATTAGGGGATCTCCAACTGCCCAAGGGATTGGGCCTAAACAGGCAGTCGGACATCCCTCTCACAATCAAGGACTGCTGGCTCCCAACCACTCGCCTGCCTGCCTGCCTGATTGCCCCTAACCCCTCCCCTGCGAGTCTGATCGATGCCTAACTGCTCCCCTGCTGGCCCAATTGCCCCTAACTGCCCTCCCCTGCCATCCTGGTCACCCCTAACTGCCCTCCCTTGCCAGCCTGGTCACCCCTAACTACCCTCCCTTGCCAGCCTGGTTGCCCCTAACTGCCCTCCCTTGCAGGCCTGATTGCCCCCCACTGTCCTCCCTTTCAGGCCTGGTCCCTCCCAACTGCCTTCCCCTGCTGGCCATCTTGTGTCCACATGGGGCAGCCATCTTTGACCACATGGGGGTGGCCATCGTGTGTGTTGGAGTGATGGTCAATTTGCATATTACTCTTTTATTATATAGGATTTTTGTTTTTTGGTCACCACTGTTTTCTTACTTTACTGTCAATTTGGCAAGTAATTAAAAGAAAAATATGTTTTTATTTTATGCAGTGTTTTAATTATTTTAAGTAAGATAGTCATTCAATTTAGAATATCTATTTTGCCAGAATTTGAATCACACATAGTTAGTTATTTGAATATATGTAGAGAACCATTTATGACCACTGCATTTAATAGAGTGAAAACATTAGTAGACACAAAAAGAACTAGTGCTTTAAGACTGTTTTGTTGCCAGGCCATAATATACACCATTATGTCTAGATAAAATTACTTGCCTTGTCATAGATCTTGTTTTAGACTAAACTAATTATTAACTATATATATTTAATAAAAAACAATCATTTTAAAGTGTTTTTCAATCCTTTTCCATCTGTGTGTTCTGCAGTACAAGGTAGCTTAATACAGTTACAAGCATTTTCATAAAAATATCTTCCTATTAGCATCCTATATAATAAAAGGCTAATATGCAAATTGTCCCCACGGGGTGGGAGCTCGGCCAACCAGGAATTAGATGTGCGCTGACTACCAGGGGATGGCGCAGAACATGGTGGGCATGGGCGACACTGTGCTGGCAGCAGGCAGCAGTGGAGATGCTGCCGGCCCCGGTGGGCCCCCGACAAGAGAGGGACCACGGAGGGATGGTGGAGCAGGTAGCGGGCAGCACTAGGCCAAGGCAGGTGTGAAGGGAGGCCCTGGCCAGCAGATGGCAGCCACTAGGGACCCTATCTGTGCATGAATTTCACGCACTGGGCCTCCAGTTATTATATAAAATAATATGAATTTTCTTTTGAGATGAAATTTTTCTTTTTAGTGTATAATTTACCTACACCTTACTTCACTTAGAATATTTATTACAATCACATTGTAGTGCTCATGAATGAGACGTTCAACAGAATAGATTTTTAGGATGGAATTATTTTATACATTTATTTTCTTTTTCTTTTCTTTTAGTACCTGATAGTGCACCAGAAAATATTGCTTACAAAAATATTTCCTCTGGAGAGATTGAAATATCATTCCATCCCCCACGTAATCCTAATGGAATCATACAAAAATATACAATTTATCTCAGGAGAAGTAATGGAAATGAGGAAAGAACTATAGATACAACCTCTTTGATCCAGAACATTAAAGGTAAAAAAAAATACATACACACAC
>NW_005371324.1:8315798-8326600 GCF_000412655.1 Myotis brandtii
ATATATATATATATATATATATACATACATACACATACACACACACACACACACACACACAATATATGTATATATATATAATGTTAAATATTTACCTTTATATTGACAGGGTGGCCACAAAATATTAGCTTGTTCTATTATAAATATTAAGTGTGAATGGGAGCAGTTTTATACAGGCTATGGCACTCTGGGTTTTTGGTTAGATAAGCCAGGCATTTATTTCAGGTCACATGAAAGAGTATTCTAGGTCAGTCCTTGTCCACATTAGCCTGTATCATTTTGTCTTCATAACAGGAGTTACTATTTCAAATATCTACAGTTCCGTTTAGCTTTTACTTTTGGATGATTGTTAAGAGACATTTCATAGTTTGCTTCATGCATATTATTAAAGGATATTTGGTAAGTCTCAACTTGTAAATTTTGTTTCTATTTAGGACTGAAGAAATATACCCAATATATAATTGAAGTGTCTGCTAGTACACTCAAAGGTGAAGGAGTTCGGAGTGCGCCAATTAGTGTACTGACAGAAGAAGATGGTAAGTATGGTAGTGGATAGTGATGTATTTAGAATACAACACATTTCAGAAAAAACCTATGAAGATAAAAATATAATGAAAAAACAGCAACAACAACAACAGTGTCCTTGGGTATCAGTTGTGTGCCATTCCAGCATTACACAGATTTCTTTGGAGGCCTCTTCTCCTCTTCTCTCATGGTGAAAAAATAGTATAGTCAGATTTATGTTCAATAAAATCAGGTGTAAGATACTTTTTAAATTATTCTGGTGTCATCTGTGCCCTGTAAAAAAAAAATCACTAATTTTTTTTCATTGGAATTTTTAAGGTTAAAATTTTGGTTTGAATAGTTTGAACACCATATATTAGTTATAACTGTTCATAAGTTCATTAGTTCAACTTTTATGTTCATAAGAATAGACATTTACATAAGTTTTGTAGTAGATTCTGTTATGTGAACCTGTAACAGTTTCTTATTGCATTAGAGTTAGTTTGTTAATGAGCTCAGGCTGTTTTCCAGGTTCACTACATAATTTGCAAGATGTTATTCCTGATTGTTTATAGCCTTCCTATTGAATATTTAAATATACCTTTTCTTAACCTAAATAAAATCAGCTTTGCTACCAAGACCACTTTACACCAGTATTTCACTAAGTTAGAGGCATATATCATGCTAAGAAAATTAACTTTGAGGAATATAATTGGGTTTAGATTTGCGTTTATGTTTTATATATTTTGTGTTTTGGGACTGTTAATTTTTACTATAAAAGGATGCTCTATTCTAATGGGGAGGGGAGTGGCACTGTATGTATCATAAGCATTTGTAGGGTTTTTGTTTTTCTTTTCTCTTTCAAGTTTTCCAATCTTCAAGCTAGTTTGTATCCTGTGTATGTTCAGATTCTAGTCATTCACCAGGAAAACTGTGCATTGTACGCTTGTAAAAGGAAGGCTTTTCTCTGCATTGCTCGTATTTTATGCAATATAATAAAGTCTTTGGAGGCCTCTTCTCCCATTTCAGGTCCCCATGGTTTCCCCTCCACCAAATTACTTCACTAGAGCATGGTGGTTGGGTGCTCTGGGTTGTCCCAGTTTCTAAGTCTTCTTAGAGGTTAGTCTTCCTTAGTCATTGCCTCTACTTGCTATGCTTATTTCTCCAGCAACCTTTATCTGTTCAAAATTGTATTTTTAAAATTAAAATTTTTTTCAATTACAATTTACACTCAATATTACTTTGTATCAGTTTCAAGTGTACAGTATAGTGGTTAGACAATCATATACTTTACAAAGGGTTCCCCTCAATAGTATTTCAAATACATTTGGCACCATACATAATTATTACAATATTATTGACTATATTTTGTATGCTGTATTTTATATCCTCATGACTTTTTTGACTACCAGTCTGCAGTTTTTAATGCCTTCACCTTTTTCATCCAGTCCTCCACCACCTTCTTCTCTCTGGCAAACAAAAGTCTGTTTTCTGTATCTGAGTCTGTTTTGTTTGTTAATTTGTATTCTTTAGATTCCACATAAAAGTGAAATCATGTGTATTTGCCTTTTTGTGATTGACTTATTTCACTTAGGTCAATCTATGCTGCTGCAAATTGTTAGACTGCATTCTTTTTTATGGCTGAGTAATATTCTACTCATCTATTGATTAGCACTTGGGTTGCGTCCACGGCTTGGCTATTGTAAATAAAGCTGCAATGAACATAGGGGTGCATATATTCTTTTGATTTCGTGTTTTCAGTTTTTTTGGATATAACCCCAGAAGTGGAATCACTGGGTCACAAGGCAGTTCCATTTTTAATTTTTTTGATAAACCTCTATACTCTTTTTCATAGTGGCTGCACCAATCTGCATTCCCACCAATAGTGCACAAGGGTTCTATTTTCTTCACAAACTTGCCAACACTTGTTGTTTGTTGATTGATTGATAATAGCCATTCTGACACAACAAACCCAAATCTGTGGGACACAATTATATGCCACCTCAAGAAATAAGAAAAGTATCAAATGAACAATCTTTCCTTACATGTAAAGGAACTAGAAAAAGAAGAAAACATGAAACCCAAAGTGAATAGAAGAAAGAACAATAAATATCAGAGTGGAAATAAATGAAATAGAATCTAAAAAAAAATGCAGGTGATCAATGAAACCAAGAGCTGTTTTTTGAAAAGATAAACAAGATTTATAAACCTTTAACCAGACTCATCAAGAAAAAAACAGAAGGCACAAATAAATAAAATCAGAAATGAAAGAAGAGAAGTAACAAGTGACATCACAGGAATAAAAAGGACTATAAGAAAATATTATGAACAACTACATGCCAATAAATTGGACAATCTTGAAGAAATGGGTAATTTCTGGAAACATACAAACTTCCAAAACTGAATGAAGAAGTAACAGAAAAATCTGAACAGACTGATTACAACTACTGAAATTGAAGCAGCAATTAAAAGACTTCCAACAAACAGAAGTCCTGGACTGGATGGCTTCACAGGTGAATTTTACCAAGCTTTCAAAGAAGAAATAACAACTGTCCTTCTCAAACTATTTCAAAAAATTCAAGAGGAAAGGAAGACTCCCAAGCTTATCTTATAAGGCCAGCATTATTCTAATTCTAAAACCAGATAAAGACATTACAAAGAAAAAAATTATAGGCCAATGTCCATGATAAACATAGAGGCAACAATCCTTAACAAAATATTAGCAAAGCAAATCCAGCAATGCAGTACACCCTTGATTCTGCAGACCTCAATTTAATAGACTTTGGATTTAATGGACAGAATATTCTGTCCATATGTCATATGTGAAAATTAGCACCCTGTTCATTTTAAAAAGCTTTTAACCAAGATTTGCTCATAATTAAATTAACTGTTTTTTTGTTATTAATTCTCTGTTATTTTTAAGAAATTTTAGCGAATAGGCCATATGTTGGAAAGAAAACACTGTAATAATTTAGCCAACATAAATAAACATTATATGTCTACAACTATATTCTACATATTTAAATCAAAGAGCTACTGCTCATAATGTTCCGCAAACGATTAGCACATGATCACACTGCACCACATGTGGTAATGGGTTCTGTTGTCCTGTGGTGTGAATTTCTGCAGCAGTCTAAACAAGTGCTGGCAGATATTCTGATGTGAGGTAAGCCACACCCCAGCCATGTGCATTTGTTTACTCAAAGTGGTGAATGCACCCATTTACTAGCCCTATTCAGTAAAAATTTTAAATGACTGTAATGCATATAGAAAACTTTTCTGTGAAATTAAACTTCTCATACATACTTAATTTTAATTCACAAATGTGCCTACTTAAGTAAAACAGGCAAACTAACTAGTCAATTTTTTAACATACACATTTGGAAAGCCTATTTTATTATATAATGGACTTTCAGCATTAATGGACACCACCTTGCCTGAATTAGCCCGTTATATTGAGGTAAAAAGATCATACACCATGATCAAATGGGATTTTTTCCTGGGATGGAAGGTTGGTGCAATATCTGCAAACCAATTAACGTGATACATCGCATAAACAAAATGAAGGATAAAAATCATAGATCATATAAATCAGCGGTTCTCAACCTGTGGGTCGCGACCCTTTCACAGGGGTCGCCTAAGACCATCGGAAAACACATATATAATTACATATTGTTTTTGTGATTAATCACTATGCTTTAATTATCTTCAATTTGTAACAATGAAAATACATCCTGCATATCAGATATTTACATTACGATTCATAACAGTAGCAAAATTACAGTTATGAAGTAGCAACGAAAATAATTTTATGGTTGGGGGTCACCACAAAATGAGGAACTTATGATAAAAACTTTCAGCAAAGTGAGAATAGAGGGATCATATCTCAACATAATAAAGACCATATATGACCAACCCACAGCTAGCATCATACTCAATGGGGAAAACTTAAGATCAGGAACAAGACAGGGATATCCACTTTCACCTCTTATTCAACATAGTACTGGAAGTCCTAGCTACAGCAATCGGGCAAGAAAAAGAAATAAAAGACATCCAACTTGGAAAGGAAGAATTAAAACTGTTATCATTTATTTGCCCAGTTCTTTATTTCTATTCTAATTAAATTGTTCTGAGAATTTGAGATCTTATATGAAAGAGTCTAGGATAGCAGTGAACATATATTTCAAACAGTCAGAGTTTGTTACCTCTCAAGTCAATAGTTTCAGTGCATTGACTATGCATCTGAATACCTGGCTTGCTAAAAAATAGCGTCAAGGTAAACATCCATCCAAATCCTTGGCCTAGTCATTGATACAATTGCTAAGGGTAAAGAAGACCCCCTTATCAAAATACTGCAAGGAAATTGAGAAGGGATAAAGTCCTGAGAAAGTTTGATTTTTTGGATATTAGGAGTTCCTTGCCTCATGGGGCTTTCCGTTCAGTAGAAGAGATACAAATTTAATAAATGTAGATACAAATAATACTTACAATTCTAATTATCAGCATAAGTGTTCCCAAAATTATTCACCAGGACAAAAGAGGGACTCTAGCTATTCTGAGACAGCTGGGAAAGTGCAGCTGAGAAAATTATGTCTAGCTGTGACTTGAAGGAAGATGACTAAAGAAGGAGGGTGAGAGATAGGAAAGATCATGCCAGGCACATAGAGTAAGAGCCTTATGAAGACCCTTCTCATGTATTCTCATATTCCCTGTCATGATGAACTGGGTAAAATGCAAAAGACATTGCATTTATTTTTCTAATTTTTATACAAATGCCAAAATGATTATACAGTGTGCTATGATAGATGTGCAGTATTTTGTTTAGATAAGCATATTAATTACATGTATTAAGCAATACAAAGTTTTACATAAAAATATATTATCCAAGGAGATAGTAAGATTAAGTATAAAACACCAAGAATTAACTCATGTTCCATATACATATATTAAAGAATAGTATAGAACAGAAATGCTTGATTACAACTTATGTTATGAATCAGTGTTATTTTTTATTGAAATATATTTTCCCCCAATAATAAAAAATGTTAATTTTTGCAAAGATATTAGGGAAAATGGCATAGGCTTTTGTTTTGACAAATGAGAGCTCTCAGTTAGAAGTAATGCATGTCTTGGGAAACAGGCATCTCCAAATGATATGTGGATTCTTGTGATAATCAGTGTTTGATAGCATTTTTATTGTCCTGCCAGTGGGAATACCAAATGAAAATACAAATACAGCTGTCATCATTATTTCTTAGAGCTCATCTCATAAACCTTTTCTCTGCTCAATAAACCTCTTTTTTGAAACATTGTTGTTACCAAAATAATGAGAAAACACTCAGAGACACATGTATCTACACAACTATAACTGAGATTATTCAGCAAATAAAAATAAAAATAATTCAGGTAGTATTTTATCCAAATTATTGGAAAGAGCTATGTGCTCATGTACAGATTAATAAATTAACATTGTTTGAAGATCTCACAAAATTTCCAGAATTTCTATTAACTTCCTAATTGTTCATTTTCCATGTAAAACTGTAACAATGATCAGTTTTAGTGATTTATACCTTTTATATGTAAAAGTTGCATATTAATAGTCCAAAGCATTACTATACTGTAATACAGCAACTGAGAAATGCCATTCTAAATGTTTTATCTAAATAGAAATATACACTTGGCTAACTGGTTTACAGCAATTTTTTTAGTGCTTATTCAATTAGAATGGCTAAAGTGTTTGATTTCTCACACTGTTATAGCAGAATGAGATGTAGACCCTAAGCTGCATTTTACTGTTTATGTGCTGCATTGGTGTTTCCTTTGTAAACTATTCAGTTTCAAAGACTATGTGAACAGATATCAATATTATTTTACATTTCATTAACACAACTGAAATTGAGGTGTGTAGTTTCTATTTGTGGGGTCAGTCATTTTAAATGCTCTGTCAATATAATGCTTATCACTTTCACTTTTTAAATGTGGATTTTCCCCCCATCTATTTTTATTTTGTACGGAGCCTATTTTTTACTGTATATTATATTTATACACCACATAGTTTCTTTTTATTAGAGAATGATAATTTACCAAGATGTACTTGACCAGTAGGTGAATCACTGTGAAATACTCCTTGCTTTTTTCTCATGAAATGTTTTTTTCCATTGAATCACAGAAACAGATGTTCTAACACCACCATGCAAAATCTTCTTTTATCATCTCATTTTGAAAGTAAACATCAGTCTCTCCTGCCCATGGAGAAAAACACTGTACCTGATTCATTTACCAGAAAGTTTATAATAAAAATTTTGTGCACCTTCATTTTAACCTTTTCAATATACATTTAATAAAATGCATCATCTTTTACTCTGACTTTTCAGCTCCTGATTCTCCCCCCCATGACTTCTCTGTGAAACAGTTGTCTGGTGTCAGGGTGAAGTTGTCATGGAAACCACCCTTGGAGCCAAATGGAATTATCCTCTATTACACAGTTTATGTCTGGTAAGAATTTTTTTTTTCTTTTTTGGAAATAGTTCTGAGAACAAGTATTAATCTGTAACATAATAGGAATGTAGTTTATTTTTTTATTTCAAAATGTGATACTACATTAGGAACCTGATTATTAATAGGCTAGTTATTATGCTTTTATTAAGAAACAAGTTTTTCCCATATTATGTGGGAGCATAGTCAAGTTTTGTTGTAACTAAAACAAAAACAATTATGCATTATGCATAACTATAAGAGCATTTCTGCTCTTTAAAGTTATTGATCTGTCAACTTAAGTGAAGAGTATATAATTTTAAACTCTTCCAGAGTTTTACTCAACTATTTTCTATATTACTGTTTTGTTAAGTTTTCTTAAATATAATAATTTTAACTAAAATTTAACTAAGAAATATGTCTACAGAAATCTGTTACTTAAGGTCAGTTTTCTATTGAAATATAAGCAGTGGATTTATTGTTTTCTAATCACTTTTACCTGATTGCCTATTTATGCATTAATTGTGAAAAAATTAAAATCTTATAGTGTGTCTCATGTCAATTAACAACATGGCTATCCTACTTCATGAAAACTCAATAGATAAAAATTCGAATTTTCATCAATGTTGATGCTCTTAAAAGGATTCATCAGTTATGTAATATATATCCTAGTGCATTTTAAATATCTGAACTCAGAAAATACATTTTATACAATATTTTATGGAGCAGAGGCATTTCTTACTTTTAGATTCCTGACTTGGAAGATCCAGCATTGCGAGGCTACATTATTTCAAAGAAATTTACTTTTTTCTCCTAAATTAAAATTTTTATTTTCCTAATCTCTCTTTAAACTCTTTACATACTGCTATGTAGGACTACATCTCCTATGTTCTTCATTGACTTATTTCTAGTCATTTTTCCCAGTCATGGTGAAATTGGGAATGACATGAATGACGTTAGTGGGAAGAGAAGCAGTGGGAAGAAGTAACTGTTTTCCTCTTGTTACCATAGTCATTCATTTATTCATTCATTTTTTATCCCTTCAATTAACAATACTGAAGAAAACACACAATAAGTCTCCTACCCTCAAGGAGTTTATATCTAAAGGGATAACTGGATTATATACCCACAAACAAACAAATGAGGGAAGTCAACGGAAAGAGGGCTACTGCACTATTGCTTGGGTGCTTGGGAAAATCCTCTTTAAAGAGGCATTGAGCTGTGATCTGAGGAGGACAGGACCTCCCTGTCATGGGAAGATCTGCAGGGTGGGCTTGTCCAGGAAGAAGGAACACCAACTGCATAGGCTCTGCGGGGAAACACAACTTACCATTTTTAAGACAAGAAAGGAGGTCAGTGTTTCTGGGGTAACAGAGAGAGAGGAGAGTAATACTGGGGGGCAGACAGGTCAGTAGCCAAGCCACAGCAAGGATTCAGTTTTCATTTTAAGAACGATGGGAGTTACTGGAGAATTTCAAGCACTGTGAGTACTTTACTGAGAATGAATTGTAGGGAGCCAAAGGTGTAGCAGGAACCTGGTAGGGGTGCTGTTTTAGTAGTCTTTGCAATAGATGATATTGGCCATGGAAAAGACAAATGGGCCCCTTCGAGCTAGTTCTGAAGAGCTGACAGGACTTGATGATGGATTTGTTACAGGGATAAAAAAAAGATGAATCAATGATAACGTTCAGATTTTTTTAATCAAGTGTGATACTCCAAGATTTTTACATAATTTTATTGAGTTAAAAACAAACAAAGGGAAATAAGTTAATAAAATTGAGAGTCTAGATTTTTCTGGCTAGGGTTCCCGGTCCCTTCTCTATGCAGTGACCATGCTTGTCTCACTAAAACATCAGGGTGTTTTTAGCATCATGTGTGCAGCACACACACAGACACACAAGGTTAGATAGCATTCTGTGAGGTGTTGTCTACCTGGTTCTTTTCTCTCTGGTTATGAACTTTTACAGTCCATCAGATCCACTTATTCTAGGAATTCAGCTATAATTCTAAGTTATCTATTTTATAAAATTCTGAATTTTATAAAATGATAGTAGGATGTATTGCAATGGCATTTATTTATATTGTACTACCTTTCCAGAATATAGCACGTCTATATAATTTTGTATGGTTTATATGAATTCAGATGTTATATAAAACGACCTCGATTCTGTGACTGGTTCTTTGTGCTTTGTAATGTTGGTGTGGGAAGTGAGGACACTGATGCAGGGTAACTCATTCTTTTCTCAACCCCTCTGGGTTTAGTTCAGTTTCTTTTGGGTAAATAATTTAAAGTTCACCTCCCCAACAGTGCTTTTTCTCTCCTCTTTCTATGAGTATTTCTTTTCTGTTTCACTTCCTAAGATGGATTCTAGGTACAGGGGAAGTCCAATGAAAGTGGGGTGAGGGAATTTCAAGTCTGTGATACTGTGGTTCATCTGAGCTGGCTTCTGGGGAATCATTCAGGTACTGACCTGCCATCATAGCTTCTAGTTTCAATGTTCTTACTTTCGGTTTTGTCCTTGATCCAACCCCAGGCTTATTCTAGTGGCCTGGGTCTCAGCATGTCTGTCTCAACCCTCAGAGGCACTTGGTTGTTTTCCCTGCCTGAATCTGCAGTGTGCAGGATGCGAAGGTGACTTCCACACCCTTTCCTAGCTCTTCAGTGTCCACTAGAGGAGCCCTTAGGTCTTGCTGGCCATGGTACTATATAGAAGACAAAGATTTTCTGAGAGTCCTTTACAATGGGATTTCCTTCACAAACCTATTTGGATGTTTTCACCATTCTACCATCACCCTAAGATCCCAGGATACCCTAGTTATACTGCTTTGCCTTTTTTTTCCCTCTCACTCTTTTAGTAGTACAAAGCTTTTAAAAATTCTTGATTGATAAAAACTTTATTTTTTTTATATACTCCTTCCTCTCTACACCATCACTACTTATCACCCTCTATGGTCTCAAATCATATGTATAAAGAGAATGCAGAAAACATTTTTCCCTCTACAAAACTTGGTTTCATTTTATTTAATTAATTTATTTTTTTAAAATTTTGTTTTATTGCTTAAAATATTACAAAGAGTAGTACATATGTCTCCTTTTTCCCCCCTGCTTGACCTTCCCCCGGCATCCCCTACACCCCAGTGTCTTGTGTCCATTGGTTATGCTTATATGCATGCATACAAGTCCTTTGGTTGATCTCTTACCACCCCCCCAACCTTCCCCAGCCTTCTTGCTGTAGTTTGACAGTCTGTTCAATGCTGCTCTGCCTCTGTATCTATTTTTGTTCATCAGTTTATAATGGTCTTTATTATCCATAAATGAGTGAGATCATGTGGTATTTTTCTTTCATTGACTGGCTTATGTCACTTAGCATAATGCTCTCCAGGTCCATTCATCTGTTGATGGGCACTTAGGCTGTTTCCAAATCTTAGCTATGGTAAATTGTGCTGCTATGAACATAGGGATGCATATATCCTTTCTGATTGGTGTTTCTGTTTTCTTGGGATATATTCCTAGAAGTGGGATCCCTGGGTCAAATGGGAGTTCCATTTTTAACTTTTTGAGGAAACTCCATACTGTCTTCCATAGTGGCTGCACCAGTCTGCATTCCCACCAGCAGTGAAGGAGAAGGGTTCCTTTTTCTCCGCATACTTGCCAGCACTTGTCCTTTGTTGATTTGTTGATGATAGCCATTCTGACAGGTGTGAGATGGTACCTCATTGTTGTTTTGATTTGCATCTCTCCGATGATTAGTGACTTTGAGCAAATTTTCATATGTCTCTTGGCTTTCTCAATGTCCTCTTTCAAAAAGTGTCTATTTAGGTCC
>NW_005371324.1:8327217-8330581 GCF_000412655.1 Myotis brandtii
ACACACACACACACACACACACACACACACACACACACGGAGAGAGACAGCTTGAGAGGGAGGGAGTAGGAAATGGGGGAGGGAAGGAGGGAGGAAGGGCGAGAGAGAGAGAGAGAGAGAGAGAGAGGAGAGAGAGAGGAGAGATAGAGAGAGAGATCCTTTGTGTTTCAAGATTTACTTCTTTGTTCATTGCTGTATTCAGAACAGAAAGCCACCTGGCTTATAATTGAGATCATATTTTGAATGGGTGAATTAACTAAGAGTATATTTTAAGAGTTAAAAATTGATATTGACTTTTTCTCTTTGACTTTCTGCCATAAGAGTAGTGATGCTCTTCCAGACAAATGATGCCTCGGGTTGAATAGGGTAAGATCACATAAAGAAAGAGCAAAAGTGGAAAAAACTTGTCAGTATGTTCAAGAATATTATCTGTAACAGACTGAGATATATATTAATGATAAGTATAAAGAGGCATTTTTAAATTTTCAGTATCTTCTCACTAAGATACTTATTGGAAGCTTTAGAAACTTTAGCTCATGTAGTTTAAGGAATAGTCATAATTCTTGGTTCTTTCACAATCACTAATGCCTTTGAGGATTTTTGCCATATGTTTTATTGGGAAGAATAGGAGGCAGGTATCATAACATATTGCACATGGGTCTTTAGTCAGAGAGACATGGGTTTGAATCCTGACTCTGACACTTACTTATCTGTATAGTTCTCTTAAAATACTGTATAAATTGTGGCTATTATTATTAGCAGGGTTTCTATTTCTCTAATAATTCTACTTCCACTGTTTCAGTTGTTCCAATAATTACTTTAAGACATAACAACAACAGCATCTTTGGTTATTTACTCTTTTCAGTATGTCCACAAAATTCAGGTTTCTTATTTATTATATTGGATGACTTCTCTCTTTGTCATGAGCATTTCTTTACAAAAAATTCATGAAGAATAATGCACAATCATTTTCTATCCACTACTGTGTGAGTCACATATGGTTTGTTTTGGTATTCTCAGAAATCGGTTTTCATCCATTGCATTCTAAATTAACTTTTCCTTCTAAAGTTCACTTTGTGAAATAACTTTTATCATCTAGCAATATGGTTAAGTAGTATTTTCCTCAGTTATACTGATAAATTATACTTTTATGTTTTCAAATGATACATAACCCTTGTATTTTTAGAGCAACTACTATTAAACAAATAAATTTCTATTAGAGCACAGTAAGCTTATTCTTCTAATGCACTATGGATTAAGTAAACTGATGTAAAGCTTATTTATTTACTTTATGTTTGAATTCAACTTGGATTTATTTAGCCATTTACTTCTACTGTATATTGTCAGTAAAATTTAATAGTAGTTTTCTCCTTTGTTTATAAAACTTCTGAATGAATGCTCTATGAGGTTTAGCCAAAAGACTGTGAAATAAAAGTGTTGCTAAAAATTCTAGCTTATGTAGAGATCTTGGCTTTGAAATGTTTCTCACTTTTCTTAGCAGTAATTATGAAAAGCAATTCTGAATCAGTCTGACAGATGTTTATTATACTCTGTGGGGAGATATAAAATATATAGAAGGCTAAAATGATTGTAGACTAATTAGAGATAAAATATACTATGTAAAATAATTTAAAGATACTTGCTAAGCAATATGTTAGGCAGTCAAACAATTCTAAGCAACATTTTTTTTAATCAAATGTCACTAGTCTAATAATTTCCCCTGTAACTTGAAAGCATACCTTAGAAAATGGCCTTTCATAAGCTAAAAAGTATGTTTAGTCCTATTTCTTCCAGTTTTCTAAAAGATGTTCACCCTTTTAAAAATACCTAATGGTTTGAGTATATGATATAGATTAATAGTCAGGATGAGAAGAGGGCCATTTCAAATTTCATGAATTTACTCCCATTTGAGAATGAAGGTGGTAAAGACAGAGTCATAAGTCAGGAGAACATCTCAGTGGAAACAGTATATGAAGGCTCCGAGGCAGCATGAATGAACTGTATAAATAAGTTGATAAACAGCATTATAGACATGGAATATTGGGGCCAAAATGGGATTATGAATGATACACCGATAGAGGGAGTGGTTGAGTAAAAGGGTGCTCTTGACCTTTTAACTTGAGGTTTCTAGTGAGATGGTAAAAGCTCTGTCTTTGCTTTTTTTGCTAGTCATTTTGTTCAAGGGTGCACAAGTTTTACTGTTTCATTCTTTCGCATGTATTTATAGACCCTTGTAGAACACTTATTCTTAGCAGAAAGATGCATATACCTGGATGCTCATTGCAGTGTTCATCATGGCCACAACAAGATCTAAATTACCAACCACAGTAGGTTAATTAATAAAAAAATGAGGAATATTCATTGAACGGGCTACTATAGAGCAGTTAAAATGGATAAACGAACTATAGGTATCAAACTTGATAAATATCACGACATAATTGTAAACAAAAATGGCAAGTTGCAAAATAGGTGAGCAAAACACATTTACATAAACATAAGTAATGTAAAATTATGCTATACCTTTTTTGTAATTTTTTAATTAATTTTTAAAAAATTCTTGTTAGTCATTTTTAATGAGTGTCAAGGTGCACAAACAGGCTATGTGTTGACCACCCAGGCTTTGCTGGACCCACAAACTGTTAATAATTCTGACTAGAAATCCAGGAGCATTTAGAAATGAGTAGATATCTGGTAAAACTTCAGGTTTCTTTGTTTCTTAAAAAAATCAGAATACTTCTGCCATATTCACTGTGATAAAATCACCTGAAGTTTAATGGAGGCTGTCTTTAGATGGAGCATTTGCCCTGTGATTTACCATAGTTCCCTCCACAACTTGTTTTAAGGCCAGTATTTTTAGTTGTTTATTTTGTCTGTCTGGATCTTAAATGTTTAAACCCTAAATCTAAGGGATTTCTTCATTTTTTTGTGTGTGAAATGCACAAAGCTGGGGATATTGTGATTTCCTTGCATAACTGATTTGGGGAACAAAATGTCTTGGAGAGCTAGAGAAAAGAGCTCAAGAGGGATAGTAGTTACCATTTTGGGACAGATGTTATTAGTAAAGATTCTTTCAGTTTCTAGTGACTGGACCCAACCTAAAATGACTTAAGCAAAAATGGGAACTTATTGACACATGTAGCTGAAAAGTCCAGGGGTATACTAACCAGATGTAAGAGCTCAAATAATTTCGTTAAACAATTAACAGCAAGAGACTTGATAAGGGCAACAGCAAGATAGTTGTGACTTGAGTGTAATGGCAGGAAATGGGAAAGGATACAGCTGAAGAGGTGGGTGGGCCAGAAACTACATAACTACAGAGAGAGAGAGAGAGAGAGAGAGAGAGAGAGAGAGAGAGAGAGAGAGA
>NW_005371324.1:8330718-8350217 GCF_000412655.1 Myotis brandtii
AGACAGGAAATTAATCTTAGTATTGCATGGGATATTTAATGTAACCATACACCCAAATTTCACACTCCTGGAGAAAACATCCCAAGAACGTTCCGTTACTCTCAGAATAAAATCCAAATTTCTTATTTAGCCAGAGGGAATCTTTCCACTCTCAGGGAATGAAAATGTTTCTCCTTCAACTCAAGCACAATTCCTCCTTCTGTCTTTTGGACCCTAATTCCTTGTCTTCTCCAAGGCCCTGGTTTATAAGTGCATTCTTAGCTTCAAACTCATTCTCTTCAGTGGATTTTTCCTCTAAATCTTATAAATATGTCTTTTTCTGCTAAAGGCAAACAAGCAAAACAAAATTAAGCCAAATCAACCAGCTAACCAAATGATGACAATAAGCAGTAGCAACAATTGAATACCCTATGTTGACTCAGACTTTCTCTGAGACCCTAGAAAAGCTTTAGGATTATAGAATGTGCAACTAATTATGCCTTGCTAGTTTGGGTCTGTTTAACAGCCAATTACTAAAGTACTGAAGTGTAACATAGAAGAGTAGTTTCCTTGTAGTGGGAACATATGAGGGATATAATGATTTGATAAAAAGTCAAGTAATTGGATATTGAAATTCTTTGTTTTGGGGTAGTGGAATTTAGTGAATAAAAGGATCTATCTAGAATCCTATATAACAAAAGGCTAATATGAAAATATTCCCCTTGACCAGGAGTTCAACCTGGAGTTTGACTAGGGGGCGGGGCCAAGTGGCCAACACCGCCCGCCCCACCATGGTCCTCTCCCCCTCTGCCGGCCCATCCTGATCAGCCCTGATCGGGGTGGGCCGGCCAGACCCCACCCATGCACAAATTTGTACAACAGGCCTCTAGTATTTAGATAAGAGCAGATTAAAGTTTTGAAAATGAATTTATAGAAATGAATTTAAATGAATGTATTATCAGATTAGATTGCCCACGGGAAACAAAATATAAAATGATGTAGTTTAGAAAGAAGACCTTGACCTTTCATAGGGGCTCCAACCTATCTAGAAAACCATTCAGGTTCACACTTAGGGAAATGGGAAAAAATCTTTAAGTCTTCCCAGGGGGTTTTTGTATTCATGATTACTTTATAGGGCATTGCTGCCTGGCATGGTCTTGATGTGATAAAAATTAAGCAAAGAAATTGCTAAAGCAAAGAAATACTTTTATGCTTTAGAATTTCCTTTATGCCCTAAAAATTATATTTTACTAAAGACCCAGTGCACGAATTTGTGCATGGGTGGGGTCCCTTGGCCTAGCTGGTGATTAGGGCTGATTGAGGGCTGTCTCGCCCAGACCCGATCGATCGGGGTGATCAGGGGGAGAGGGGAGGGGAGGCTGGCTGGGGCAGGATTGCAGGAGGCTTCAGTGCATGTCCAGCCCTCTCACACAGTCCTGATCGGCTGGACCCCAGCAACAAGCTAACCTACCTGTCAGAGCATCTGCCCCCTGGTGGTCCGTGCACATCATAGCGACTGGTCAAGGGGTCAGACACTTAGCATATTGTGCTTTTATTATACAGGATATTTTTCTGAATAATTTCAGAGTCATTTGAATAGTTTTGATTTCTCAAATTTCCAACAGCTTTAAAAATGTAATAAATTTCTAGAACTAAATCATTAAAATTATTTCACTGAAGATTCCCCTCGAGTTTTTTCTCAGTTTAAAAATGTATACTAATCAGGAGCTTTGGCTGATGTTGAAAGTTACGTATTTTAGAGGTTAAGTGTTGTGTGACATTTACATTCCTTCTATTTCTACGCTGTTTGTGACTGTGGATTTGTGAGTTAGACCTGCTTTGTCAGGTAGGCTTCCCTTCTTGCTCTTCTCACCTCACTCAACCTTCTATTCTACTCTCCATTCTTACAAACTAGCTCTGTAGTAAAGAACTTCCTGCATCTTTAGGGCTATTGTTTTATTTTCCTTTTCTACTCATTAGTCACAACTCATTTTTTGCTCATTCCTTTTTCTTTGCTTTCAGGCACTGGCGGGGGTAGGATTTATTATTCTCATCTCTAAGGAGGTCACATGGTTATTAATGAAAAGTTTTATAGTTATTTACTGCTTTTTCTTTCTGTATCTTACTCGTATTTATGTCCAATAGAACTCCTGACATAAAGTGGATACTCAGTAAATTTTGTTGAATTTTGCTGAATATTGATTGCATGCATGTCACCTCTAAATTCAGAGAGGGTGGAGAAGGTATATATCTTTGTATTTTTGGAGCACTGTCTAAAAGAACAATGATTCCTAACTCCAACATATATTGTTCTCTATTAAAAAGACTCAAATAAAATAAAGAAAACAAATAGCATGAACAAGTTATTAAAAAATGACCAATAAAATTATAAGAAGACATTGTATCTCACTCACCATCAGAGATGTGCAAATTACATAGATTTATTTTTTTTGTCAAACTTGCAGAAATAAGAAGATTAATACCCAGACTAGTAGTGAGAGTTTGCCAGCATGTCTATTTCCACATATTAGTGTTGGATTAGGTACATTGTAGTGTTCTGCTGACAGGAATGTAGACTTGGGAGAAGTTTCTATACAAAGGCCTATTTGTGTGAGACTAATAGCCACAGCCTTGAGTTTGAGGAGACCCTCTCCTGTAGTGTCAGTGAGGTCTAGGAAAGCTCTCCTGCTTTTGAAAAAGGACATCTGATCAAACTGTTTCCAACTGCTGAGTAATCTGGCCTATCCTACCTATCTCCAATAGCATTCTCTGAGTCCATATTTTTCTCACTCTGGTAAGTTTTCAATGTTTTTCAGATAACCATAATTATATAAGGAGTGAATTGATGCCTTTGTAATGGTAACACCATGGCTGAAATTTCTTTTTGTGGATACCCTTAATTCACCTAAAACCCTTTTAATTGTTCAAGAATTCACACATTTCAATGGTAAAGAAAGGACCTTTTATCTTCATAGAGAGTAACCATTGAAGTCTTAGATTCCTTGTGTTTCTAAAGAAGGAAAAATGAGATTATAAGAGATATGTATTTATTCTATGATGTTGGCCATATTTCATAAGTTATTTAATAATTAATTTTATTGCTCTTAAAATCTAAATTTATTTTAGAAATGCAGTTTTCACACCTCTATATACAGGTTCATTCTTTAATTTAGATTGTAATCTATACCCAATTCAAACCTATGGAGCCTGAACTAACATAAGTGAAATAAAATAATTGTAGGACACTTTTACTTAGCAATATTTTGTTCTTTGACTTTTTCCCCTTCTCCTGGATTTTACTACTTACTAGAAGAGTATTTATTTTCTTTTCTGGATTGACAGTGTAAATACTTTTAAGATTTTAATTGAATGAGAGATATGAACTCTATTTTTTCCTATATGTTATATGTACATTATTTTCAGTCTTGTTTCTAATTAAATAAATACATATTTGCTATTTTAGATACTACTATTCAGATATTTACTATTTATTTGAATTTGTCTGAAGTAGATATTACTTTTGTATAATATATGAAAAATGAGTTTGTTGATAAATACATATTACAAATAAGATTTTGTCAACACTTAAAGGACAAATATTTGAACAACTAAAACATTGGTATGAAAAAAATGCTGTGATTACTTTGAACATATAGTATTCCTAGAGATTCATTAAAATTAATCCAAGCAAACTCTAATATGAACACATTAGACATTGAATATATTTGAAAACAAAAGACATTCATTTATTGAATTCTGAAGTTCTCTCTTTCTAGCATTTCAGGATAAGTGGCATCATTATCTTATTAGTCTGGATTAATAAATTTCTGTGCACATGTTCATTTTTAATGTAATCTGCTCAATATATATATATGTAACATTTAATTTAAAAGTCAATTCTACAGATAATCTCTTTTTTTCTCTCTCAGGGATAGGTCATCATTAAGAACTATTAATGTAACTGAAATATCATTAGAGTTTTCAGATTTGGACTATAATGTTGAATATAACGCATATGTAACAGCTAGCACCAGATTTGGTGATGGAAAAAAAAGAAGCAATATTATTAACTTTCGAACACCTGAGGGAGGTGAGTTCTTATCCTTGTAGACCACGTAAAAGAATATCCTACCTATACAACATAAGTGTTAATTATAAATATGTATTATTAAGCCTAATATTTATCATTGGTTGGATGCAAAATTGCTTTTTGGTCACTTTCTAGCTGTGTGATAATGGAAAAGTTAGCTGATCTCTCTGTGCCTCAGTTTCCTATCTGTATTATGGAAACAATATAGTACCTACTTCACAAGGTTCTATGAGGATTTAATGAATCTATATTTGTAAATGCACTCAGAACAGAACTGGACACTTAGTAAACATTTTATGTGTTTGTTAAATGAGACAAAATAAAATGCACAAAGTCAGCTCTCTACCATTATCCTCTATTATTCGATTTAAAAATTCTAAGTTAGAATTTCATATTACATATTCTATATTGGAAACTCGTTATAATGTTGTTTTTCAATCCAGGGCAGTAGGCATGCTTCAGAGCTAAGATAGTGTTTTATGTTTAAGAATCAGTCTTTTCCTCTGCTTGGATATTGCTATAGTGTTAGAGGGATTGCCCATTGAGCCTTACGGATTTCATTTCTGACTTGTAATTAGATGATATTCCAATTTAAGTTGTTTTTTTTTGAAAAACAGTTATCAATTATCAAAGGCAAGTAAAATTTAGAACATTTCAGACATTATTTGGAGCCACAAGTTCAGTTTTCTGTTCAATTGCTTTTTTTATAGCACCGAGTGATCCCCCAAAAGATGTTCATTATGCAAATATCAGTTCTTCATCAATAATTCTCTTTTGGAAGCCACCTTCAAAACCTAATGGGGTTATACAATATTATTCTGTTTATTACAGAAATACTTCAGGTACTTTTGTGCAGGTAAGACCTGAGTTTTCTCCTAGTTCTTTATTTACATCCTTCAATTGATGATGGTATAGAGTCGGCATGGTAGAAAAAATAATTTATCTTACATTGATAATTATCTATAGTCATTTTATAAAGCTCCCAATGACAGAAAAATGTGGTGGAGAAATGTCAGATATATTTTAATCTCTCTATGTATGTGTACACACACACACATTTCTATATTAGCTTCAAAGGTATTATCAACAATGAAGCTGCCACCTATTTAAAACTCTGTATAAAAATATGGCCCAAATTCCACTCCTCTAAGAAGTGTTCTCTAAAGAGTTGATGGTTTCATTTACCCTCAATTATTTCCCAACTAAGACAAATTTTCTTTTGTTTGTATACAATATAAATAGCTCTCGTGTTTGGATATGTTTGTGTGTTTTTTATTTTTAAAAACTGTTTTCAATTGTTAGCTGGAGTAGTAATAACTATTATTACTATTATCCGATATAATGAAAACTAGAAATGTGGTTAACTTGAGGTATGCAAGGTACTAGACTCACACACTTTGCATATGGACACTTTCTAAGATATGAATGATAATATGAAAATAGCTAAAATGCAATTCATGTAGAAAATATTTTTTCAGCAGAATTTATCTTTCTAAACTAAATATTTTACAGAACTAATATGTATTAAAAGAATAAAATTGGACTGTGACTGGATCAGGATTGAGGAAAGATGGGCTATGATATGGAAAACACTCATTTAGAAAATATCCTGCCATTTACTGATAGACACTATGGACTGCACGTTGGTTGTGACTCTGGCCATTCCTATTTCTCTGTATCATTTTGAGCAGGAGAAGAGAGATAAGTCTTAGACATTCCAGGTTGCCTGATCCCATTTGTGACTGGCAACCCAGGCTTAGTTACTAGAGTGAGTCCTATGAGCAGCAATCTCTGGGCCTACAGTATGACTTGCTGCAGTGCATCTGTAGTAACGTTTACGCTAATGAATGGGGTCAGAGCAGAACTTTGCAAGCTGTCTCAGCACTAACCCAGCAGTGAGTAAAAGAAAGTCCAGAGGTTGGTTTGGTTTTACATTCCGTTCTAGGCCTGCTAAGAAAGGAGTAAGAGGGAGGATCCCTCTTTTTGCTATACCTCTTTGTTCTGCTCTATTTGGGGAAGAGATATGGGATTAGTATATAATTTATTAATATTTTCTAACTATAATGTTGTTTATACATTTAGCAATGTCATTATGTCACAGAGATGATTGGAACTGCAGATTTTTCTTTTTTCATAAATTGCCAAAAATTTGCTAAGTGGTGTCAATAATTCTGAATCTTACCAAAGCTTTTGCTTGTGTACAATTTACTTGATGGCTTATTCATGATTTTAATTTGGTTCTCTTTGTCCGTGTCTAAATAATCAAGAGTAAACATCTAACTCTGGTTTCAACATGATCTTCCGAGCCTCCTTATCCAAACCTGGGTATATAAAACAATCTCATTTGCAATTTATCTATCTTAGACAATGTAATATTTTATTAAATAATCTTGAGAATGCTTTTAAGTTTGACAGCTGCAAGAGGGCAAAAGCTAATGATGTTAAACATTTCACATATTTTTGAAGTTCATCTGTGCTTTAATTTCTTCCTACAGTTAATGTTAAATATAGCATCAAAATCTTCACGCCCTAATTTTCTATTTTGGATTGGCAGAATAGAAGAAATCCTCAAAGTCAAAATTATGTAATGGAATAAGTGTATAACTTATTTTCTTCCCCATGCTTTTCCTTCTCCTTCCCGCCGAGATTTGTAGAATTATCTCATGCATAGCACGTCATATTCTGATTCCCAGTCCTGGTATCTCATACTTGTCTTAGGCTCCCTTATGCTGTAACAAACAACCTGAAGAAAAGGGTCATGTGACACTTATCTTCCCATCTCCCAAAGTCCTCTGTACTGTATCATGCATAGGTTTAATACTCAATAAATAGTTTAATTGAGCCTGGCTGGTGTAGCTCAGTAGTTGAACATCTACGCAGGAACCAAGAATTCACAGGGTGGATTCCCAGTCAGGGCACATGCCCGGGTTTCAGCCTGGATCTCCAGTTAGGGGGCGTGCAGGAAGCAGCTGATTGATGATGTTCCGCTCTCATGGATGTTTCTACACTGAGTGGCCAGATTATTATGACCACCCCATCAGTACTTCATTGACACTTCCAAAAATACGGAATATTGAAAACTTCCTAAGCAAATACTCTCAAGGTTTTATTATTATTATTTGCATAACTAATTCACTTCATTGTACTGATGGGGTGGTCATAATAATCTGGCCACTCAGTGTAACTCTCTATCCATCTCCCTTCCTCTTTCTCTAAAAATCAATAAAAACATATTTTATTAAAAAAAACATCTTCCATCCCTGTCTATTCCCTTATAAAATATATTTTTAATTGAAAGGACATAAATTATTTTAATAGACCAACATTATTGTCAGTACTTAGTGATACTTTGGAGCACTTGAGTTTGTAGTGATCTTTCCTTCTTATTCTGGGGAAGTTAATCGCTCTACTACTACTTGACAATCCCCATTCTGCTCTCAATTGTTGCAAATTGTGTTTTATAAAGTGTATTAATGCTTCTGCGCTTTAATTTCTACCCACTCATGGCATGTCTCCTCAGTATGCCTGACTTTGTCTTAGTATATTGTAAAGTGCAATATAAATACTAGGTGATTAATCAAATTTGAAAAGTTTTTGCTAAATACCTTCTGACTATATTTCTATACACAAAAGAGTAAACCTTAATTAGATCATTTGAATCACAAGATTTTTTCCCAAAAATAAATAAAGGAATGAAATAATTTAGATAATTGATTTAATTCTAAATTTGTTATATCTTTACATGTCTATGCATGTCTATGCACACTCAGTATAAATAACTTCTGGCTGATTCAAAATAATTTGTGACTTAATTGTCATCAAGGTCATATAATAGGTAATCAGAATAAATTCTATTATAAAGAAAAATTAAAAGTTACACCAAAAAACTATGTTAACATTTTACATGGTACTTTATATAAGCTTGTTATTCTATGTGTGAAGTAGATTTGTTGGAAAATATTGAAATTCACAAATCATATTTTGTGTGAGATTGTTACATTAATTTAATTTGTCTGCTCCTAAATAAATCACCACAAAATTGTAATAGATCTTCTATTATACTCATTCTTCTCTTCTTCCCCAAATATTGGCAAAGGAACCTCAAAAACTTGCTGAATTTAATTTGTTGATATGGTGTAAAATCATCCTAACTACGAATTTTAGTCAAATTGATTATTCAATGTTATTAAGTTAAATTACCTAATTGCCATTTGTTGTTTTTTGTTATGTGCGGACATGGTTTTAATTGCTTAATGTGCTTCATATCATCTAATCCCTAAAGCTCTCTGTGAAGTAGAAATGGTTATTCCCATTTTATAGTTGAGGAAGAAGGCGCTGTGAGCTTAGATGATGTTCCCAGAGCTATCCTGCCAGAATGAAGACAGGTTTATAGAACTCTATGTAAGGGCTTTGTGTAGATTGGAATGATTTAGATTTCTCTATGTAGATGAACATATTACAAATTGATTCATACTAATTGCCAAATGTTTTTTTTGTTAAAAGTCTGTTTTCCTCTATTTTAAAATTTATTTTCTTTGTGTGTTTTGTGTTTAATATTTGCTCGAGAGAAAATGATCGTATAAATTTCCCAATAATTTAAACAATGCCTTGGGACCAATATAACTAGGAGTCAGGCCAGAAATTTATAAAATTTCTTACTCTGCATATAAGAGAGTGTATCTAACTGCCCTCCTCTCCTCCCCAGGATTATAGAGAACAAGAAGACTCATTAAAGATGAATAATTATATTTAGTTAATAGAAAGAGATGAATACTTTCATAATTCCTTCTTCTTTAATAGGAAGGAAAAATTAAAAATATATTATACTCTCAAATTTTAAAATATATCATTAACATTTTGAAAAATACTTGAATGTTTCATAAGAAAGCTAACACTGTCAGCAAAGATGTAGCATTTTTCAGTTGGTCATTGGACCTTCTTCATTGCTAAGAGTTTTGTTCTCTTTGCTGCTCTATATATTGATTTTTTAATAAAAACTGCTACCATAGATTCCTCTTTTAGTACAAACATATTTCCAGTTTAATTATTGCAATAAAATGTCCTATGTTAATTTTCCTCAAAGATTAACATATTAAAATAATGAGGCAACCAATTCATGAATAATTATTTTGAAATGTTCATGTATACTAAAACTATATTCTGAACAATTAAAACAATATGTTTATTTTTCAGAATTTTACACTCCATGAAGTCACCAATGACTTTGACAATATGACCGTATCTGCAATAATAGATAAACTGGCAATATTCAGCTACTATACATTTTGGGTAACAGCAAGTACTTCAGTTGGAAATGGGAATAAAAGCAGTGACATAGTTCAAGTATACACAGATCAAGACAGTATGTAAATGAAAAGTATTTATTAATATTTAATAGGATTAACTTAAAACTTTATAATTATTTCACAACCTTCTATTTGTATGTATTTGTAGTAAGACCTACATTTTATTTAGGCACATTTAACTAGTCATTATAAAAGTTTGAAAATGCATTTAACATAGCTATAAAACTATTACAATAATAATAGCCTTTCTCTTCATATAAACTGCTACCATTTATTCATGAAAATTGTGTTGCTGTTATTGCTTCAAAGGATGTCACAGCCATTCGGTTTGGCCATGAAAAACCGTTGTACACATGGATGGGTTTTCTAATAGCTGCTATGCTTACCCATTTGCTTTAGGAAATACACTTTTTTCTCTAGCAGCTATTTCATTTCAGTCTTTTAATCCACATATGACTCTATGCAGCATCTTTGTTTGTTTTGTATTTGTGACTAATATGCCCAGAATAACTTTTTAACCCCAGAAGTTTCTTGTATGCGGCTTCTGCAGAATCTTGTTTGTGCTAACTATAATGACTGAAACTATCAATGTTTTTTAGGTTTCAGCTTTGAGAATATGATACATGGATCATTGCCTATTTCTTCTTATGGTTGTAACTTTTATTCATTTTAATATTATTTTACATTAGTTTCAGGTTTGCAGCATAGTGGTTAGACAATCATATACTTTACAAAGTATTCTTCCTGATATTTCCAGTACCCATCTGGCACTATACATAGTGATTATAATATTATTGACTATATTCCCTATGTTGTACTTTACATCCCTGTGACTATTTTGTAACTACCAACTTGTATTTGCTAATCCCTTCAACTGGTCCCCCAATCCCACCTTGTCCACTTTTATTTAAAGACTAGTCTCATATTGAGAAATGGTATTGACCTCTACTTCTGAGAGTAAAATTCCATGTTTATCATCTGAAGATTATAAGTTGACAGACTATATATACGAGGAGTGAATGCTTTCCTTGTTGGAACAATCTTTAAATAGTTCACAAGTTAACCAGCAGAATAAGATATGGTAAAATATATGGAGATATTTGTTTACATAGACTTTAACAAAAGTGTTTTAATGCAATATGTGGTTAATATTATTTCAGGCATTTTTTAGAAACAAAAATATTTTATAGCTAATTACATTATTGCAATAAAATACACACGCATACATGCATATCTACACACTCATAATCTCCATATTGTAAGAAAGAAAAGCCAAGAGAATATTATAGAAAAATAATTCTCACACATAATAGATGTGTGAGATGACAGGACTTATTTTGAATGATTTTTAATATTATTTAGAAGATATTTTATAATAGGTGATATTTACTGTATCTGCATTTAAACAATTTAAGAACTGATGATGCAATAGATGCCATTTTAACAATATCCTCAGTTTGTGAATTTAGTTAACATTATTTAGGGTGACTGATAATTTTTATATTTTGCACACTACCTGTCATAGTACCTGAAGGGCCTGTTGGAAACCTGACTTATGAGTCCATTTCGTCAACTGCAATAAATGTAAGCTGGGGCCCACCACCTCAACCCAACGGTCTAGTCTTCTACTATGTCTCTCTGAGCTTACAGCAGACTCCTCGCCACGTAAGACCACCTCTAGTTACATATGAGACAAGCATGTATTTTGATAATCTGGAAAAATACACTGATTATATATTAAAAATCACTCCATCAACCGAAAAGGGATTTTCTGATACCTATACTGCCCAGCTACACATCAAAACTGAAGAAGATGGTAGGCTGGATCCTTTTATTGTCTATTAAGTAGATTGTGTTTTTTTTTTTTAATTTATATTTCTTTCTGACAGAAAACATTATTTTTATAATTATATAGATTATTTATTCTCAAGTAACTAGCCTTTCGATAAACACAATAAGCTATAAGTTTCTTAAAATTTAAATAATTAGATGCTAATAAAATGAAGTCCCATTATTATTAAAGCCTTTTTAAAATGCTAATTCACTTTGGTTTCATTTAATATTCTTTTTTTCTTTTATAGTCCCAGAAACTTCACCAATAATCAACACTTTTAAAAACCTTTCCTCTACCTCAGTTCTCTTATCATGGGATCCCCCAGTAAAACCAAATGGTGCCATAATAAGTTATGATTTAACTTTACAAGGACCAAATGAAAGCTATTCTTTCATTACTTCTGATAACTATATAATATTGGAAGAGCTCTCACCATTTACACTATATAGTATTTTTGCTGCTGCAAGAACTGTAAAGGGACTCGGTCCTTCCAGTGTTCTTTTCTTTTACACAGACGAGTCAGGTAAGCCGGAATGCCTATTTCTTCCAATGCTTCACTGTTGCAGCACTTGCTCTCTCTTTTGAAAGGAACCGCATGGAAATGAGAGGATATTTGATTGTCTATTTGTAACAGGTTTACAACTATTCATCTACTTCGCTTAACTTTTATTCTTTTTTCTTCTTTAATTCGGGCTTCAGAACGAAGTGTTCTGTTTAAAGCTGCTTTGGAACTACTGGGTTCCAAAAACATCATTGTTTATGCTATTGGTTTCTGAAATTAAAATATGATCATTTTGTAAGTCTTTCTTAACTAGTGTCTTCAGGAAGCTACAGTCACAATGATATTTTCATGTTAAAAATCACGAATATAAGTTTTATAATGTGTTTTCCTACAGTGCCTTTAGCACCTCCTCAAAATTTGACTTTAATCAACTACACTTCAGATTCTGTGTGGCTGCAATGGAGCCCGAGTCCTGTGCCAGGCGGTATTGTTAAAGTATATAGTTTTAAAATTCATGAACATGAAACTGATACTATATTTTATAAGGTAGGTTGATTATGACAGTATATTTTTATTTAAAAAATTCAGAACGTGAATGAAACTTTTGGCATGCAGGGAGAAAATGGATTGCTTTAAACAAAACAAGGGCCATCTTTCAAGAAACATTTTTAGTTCCCTGCAATTGAAGGATGCTTACGGAAAACACAGAAAATACTTGCCAAATATGGAAACTGAAGAGTTCATAGAATGATTTACTTAGAATTTCTAACTTCTACACGTCTGCATTTTAAGAAATAATTGCACCATTTTGTGAGTGCTGGAAAGTACATAGTAAAATATTTTTCAGACTAAAAACTGTTATTATCTTAAATGTAATATATTTCTATTTGTTGTTAGAATGAAGTGCCAAGTTAATGGTTTTAACCTTTTCTGAAAAGTGTTTTTACTGGACTTCTGGTAATCTTCCCTGATAGCATATAATCCCACACTAATTGGTATTTTAAGATGTATCATTATCTTTTACTTGCAACACTAATTAGTTTGCAGCACTAAACACCCTTTCCCTCCTCCATTTTTAGGTCTCAGAATCAATGAAAACTAGCCAAAGAACTGATGTAACAAAAGGACTGAAATATACTTCTATGATTTCTAGCATTTAATTGCCAAAATATGTTATAATACATGACATTTATTTTTTTAAAGTGTTCTTTTTTCCCAAAGGCAAATTGAAGCACTGGTATGCTCTTATTTAGTTATAGCAAGAAGAGTACAAAAAATCTGCAGTAAACATTGTTGTTATATGCATTTCAATTTATTGCTGATGGTAAATCATTTTTATAGTGTATGTAGCTTACAAAGGAAATAGTAAAAATCAAAATCTGTGATTAAGATTATATCATAAGAAACAAATAACTTTCTGGAAATCAATGTATTACTTCAAAATCTGAAAGGCTCAGTAGAATTTGAATTATATTTAGTACTCCATAAATGTGGACTCTCTTTCCCAACAGTGTGAAATTATATTAATGACCTAAAGTCTCTAGCCCTCTAATATCTATCTCTTTTCTAATCTTAACATTTTCCAACTTTTAATTTGCTTTGGCTATAGGGGTCAGTGGCAAATAGATATTAAAAGGGAAAAATGAATCATTTTCTTAATGTGATCTTGTTTGTGGGATAATGGGTATGTGTGTTAGAGCATGGGTGTCATTGTGTGATCTTTTCTTCTCAGAACAGTGATCTCCAGCATCGACGCCATTACTTTTAAGAGTTACTGCTCTGCGTTAGACAAGTTGTTTAACCTCTTATGACTCAGTTTCTTTAAGTGCCAAATGGGAGTTATAAAGATACATACCTTAAAAAGTGAGGGTTAGAAGGAAGAATCTACAAAAAGCACTTAGGACTATCCCTGGCATGTGATAAGTGTGTTAGCTATTATTGTTATTATACATAGTGATAAAAAGAACAAAATATCCATCCAGCAATATAATAGCCCTAAGTATAACATGACATTATGTCATAATCTTACTATGAAAATAAGTTGTATTCTAAGATTTTTAGACATTCTGTTCTCTCAATATGAATACTATCATTAACATTCCACTGGCAGCAAAATACAATCTTTATACCATAAAGTATTGATTATATAATTTTGGGGTGGAGAACATAGTTTTTCTTTAAAATCTACTACTCTTAGCTCCTCTTTTTACATCTATTTTCTCTTCCATCAATTCTCACGATCTTGTTTTCTTTCACTGTACTCTCATGCCACCTTTTTCTTTTCTTGACATCTAATTTACTGTATCTAGTTCCCTCCCACTGTTTTGTTTTCTCTATATTCCTATTTTTCTTTCTATGTTTTCATCCACCCCTATGCCACAACAGTATCAGTTTCTATTATTTATTTTTATTTTTTCGAGTTATATGTGGGTTCATGGAGGTAGAGTACTCCAGAGCCACTCCAAATGTCTGCCATGCCAGTCACTCCAGAGTGGTTCCCAAGGAGATCAAGAAGATCCGGGTCTGCAGATAACTCAGGCCGGTCCTGTATCCTGAAATCGTTTATTCAGTGAAAAGTTCTATTAAAAGATGTTCAGCAATACTCCTCACTTAGGTCTTCTTACTGTTATTCTTGTGTCAACCTGTTTACTATCCACTCTCACACTTTCATTGTCAACTCTTGAGTTCAGGCACTTCTCTGGGTACCAGCCTTTCTAACCAAAATCAAAATATACCTACACTGTGTTTAATTTTTTCTTAGTAGCAATTGTTTGTAGATTTCTCTAATTAATATTAAAATTCCTTGATGACAGGGGCCATGCCTTATATGTTCTTTAATATGCTGGTTATCTGACAGTATGCTTTGTAAATAGTAAGTGTGAAAAAATGAAAGGAAATAGTGTAATGTAGTGAGTTCAAGGACTTGCCGGAGATTAATTTAAAATATGATTCTAAGTACCCAAGAGTTAGTAATCTTGCTAAATTTCTGTTACTGAAATATTTAATAAATAAGTCAAAGTGTTTTATATTTTGGGTCAGATATAATGCAATATTCTTAAAGTTATACCACAAAGGATATTGTCTTATTCTTTATTTAACTGCTCTCTTGGTTAGGATAATTATCTTTGAATGAAAATTTCATACTCAATGGTAAAATTTTCTATGAGAAAACATTTTCTTTCTTGGGTGCCTGTGCTGTTTTCTTTCTTATCTCTTTTTCCTAAAGTTCTGTAAAATAGGAAATGTAGGAGTTGTCTAGGAAAACTCATAATATAAGCTTCATAGGAGCAGATATTTGTTTATTCACTGCTGTATTCCCTTGCTTAGCATATAGTAGATGATGAATTAATTTACTTAAACAGAATATTATTGGGTATTTAAAATGAATTTAGATGAATTCAAGAAAAATCAAGTATCTCTGACCACCTGTAAAATGGATTTAAATTGAGGACTTTAATTTTGGTATATTTAAAGAAAGTAATTAGGATGTAATTCCAAGTAAGAATCTGGGAGGCAAAATGAAAACAAAATAATCTAGTCTTTTAAGAAATGTCAATAATGAGATTCTTCATGCTGAATGTCCAGTTTATCCTTGCATTATCAGCTGTGCACTCCCTGCGCCACAAAAACATTTAATATTTTCTCTTTTAATTAAAATGTCCATGCTTATTAAATCATAGGTTAAACATGGCATAACTTTGATGTGTTGAAATATGTCTTCCAGTTACAAACACATTTTTGATGATGCATTGTGATTAATTTGTTTTCCTACTTTTCAGAATATTTCAGGTTTTCAAACTGAAGCCAAGCTTGTTGGACTGGAGCCAGTCAGCACCTACTCTATCAGCATCTCTGCCTTCACCAAAGTGGGAAATGGCAATCAATTTAGTAATGTACTAAAATTCACAACCCAAGAATCAGGTTAGACACAGCATTTTGAATCACCTAAGATATTTCATTTGTATTTAACCCTTTCCCCTTCCCTTTTTCAGTTTATGTGATAAAGTATTATTTAATAGTTCACTCAAATGGAAGTTGAATTTTAATTCTTTAAAACTAGGCTGGGTCTTGTCTGCTATCAAATACATGTGTTCATATGCATATATTCACACTTTTGTTTTCTTTTTAAACTGAGGAAATTTTAACAAAAGACTAGTTTAGGAACAAAGCAGGATCTATATATCTGTAAAAGTACTTAATTCCTAAGACCACAGCATTCTGTACCCTGATTGGTTAAATAATAGGACATTTTCAACTTTAAGAGTTATAACATCAGCTGGTTAATTCATAGTTTTTAGCTACAGTCAGTGAAATAGATGTTCACAAAATTCAGTTTTGTACATTAACTTTAAGCAAGTTATCAACTGCCTCTTGTTAACATATTTTATGACTATATTGTGATATGTTTTTGAAAAGAAAGAAGCAAATAATTAATGATATTTAATTGCTGGAACCTTGGATTAGATGTGAAATTGTCTTTTCTTTAATGTTAAATTTCACTCATTCTGTAAGTATTCTCCTGTAGTTCTGATGCCTGTATCTTCCAGAGGAAGACAAACGGGTGTGTAAAGACATAAATTTGGATCAGGGGAGAGAGCTGTAAACAAGTCAAATTTACTTGAATATTCTTTCAATAACTGTGATTTACATAATGACAGCTAGTTGGTTCCTTTCACTACTTGTTTGCAATCTATTAACTATCTGTATTCTAATTTTCCTTGTAGCATCCTCTTTTCACTATAATAGGATAAGCTATGCTGACATTAGGGGTCGTCAGGTAATTCAACATTTCCATGGGAACTAACCAGTCTCTCCAGCCTGCCAGTCACTGTGGTGGGCTGGGTATTTATTGCTCTTTAACTATGTCTACCATAAAAAGAGCACTTCTGAAAAAAACGGGGTCACTTCCAAGTGAATTCAGAGAAGTTCTAGGGAAACGTGGACTGATTTAAATCTTCCCTTTGACGATTTTTATAAAAAAAATTAAAAACTAGGACTGATTTAAATCTTCCCTTCAACGATTTTTATAAATGTACTGAAGAATCAGGTCTTCACAATTCTTCCAAGGAGGCCATCTCCATATAAAAGCACCCCCCACCTCAAATTGGTTACATGTCTGCTGGTACTGTTAGGCCCCGATGAGCCATATCAGGGAGGCACCCTATATCTTTGTTTTGCACAAAAAAGTTTTCATAATAAAGTATTGCTAAGACTTCTCCTTCCTGATTAAGAAATAAAGGAGCAGGTTTCAGTGCCTGCCTGAACTTGAAACTATGCAGTTGCCTCTGACTATGCAGTTTTGAGGATGTGATTGCGGCTTTGGCCTAGGAAAATATTAAGTGAATGGTTTAGTATTGTAAGGATTAACAAGAGAGCAGAGAAAATAGACCAACTGCCATTTGTTTTAGCTAAAAGGGGGTCATATGTAAAAAAGGGAACTTTTTGAGCACAAATTGAACCGTTGATATGTTAAATTTTTATTCTGCTGCTACTAGATATGATTTTATTTAGCAATCACATAATTAAATGATGTATCTACTACATGTGTATAAATTTTAACTTTAGGCATTTATCTCTTAAGTTCCAGATGTTGTACAGAACATACGGTGTGAGGCAACTAGCTGGCAGTCCGCTTTAGTGAGGTGGGACCCACCCCAAAAGGCAAATGGAGTGATTACACATTATATGATAACAGTTGAGAGGAATTCTACAAAAGTCTTACCCCAAGATCACATGTATATGTTCATGAAACTTCTTGCCAATACCTCATATGTCTTTAAAATAAGAGCTTCAACCTCAGCGGGTGAAGGCGATGAAAGTACTTGCAATATCAGCACGCTACCTGAAACAGGTAACTAATCTGAAACAGGTAATTTACCTGAAAGAGATAACTAATCAGAAACAGGTAACTATTCATGGATTATGTCATACGTTTGTCAATATCATTATAATCTTTATAGCATGTTTATCTAAAGATATAAAAAAATATTGAAAAGTGCAAAACATACTTTTTTATCACATGTGTTAGCAGAGTACCAGGTATGTTGTATATTGACTCCTCTTTACAACACTGGTAGATCAAAACGGGAAAAAGGAGAGAAAATCTGTTTTACTGTGTCTCCACAAATATCTGTTCCTTACTATCCAAACTCCAAACTTACTAAGTTATGCTTTATTATAATTTAAAATAGGGAATGAATTTGTAAATTTTTGTATTTCTTAATTTATTTTATGGGATTCTAGAATCTTCTCTACTTCCATGGCTGCAGTGTCAGACTCACTTTCATATGATTCCTTCCCTATGCCAGACTTTTTTCTTTATATTATTTGACTAAAAATAATCCAGGTCACTAAGGCCTGGTCTACAAAGGAAACTCATTCTTTCTAACAGTGGTCCATCTTATGTCATGATCTCCTTCATCCTCCAAGTTCTCCAACATGGAACAGACGCATATAGATGAAAACCTGATTTCTTCTTGGTAACACCACTTCCTTGGAGGTCTTCCCTAGTGGAGACTGTGGGTATTGGCATAATTATTTACCTTTGGCACATCCAGATTCTTCATCTTGGAAACATCTTTTAACCCTTCCCTTTTTTTTTTGAAATCAGTGTCACCCAGTTTTACTTCACTTTTCTATCCTTGAGGCTATAAACTGAAGAACTTCAAGGTACGGAGTACCTTCTCCCTGACTTCAGCATCCGATCAGCATTCTTTCCTTCTCATCCTTCAAATGCGACATCTCTTCAGATGCCTTTGTTCTTCCTGTTCAGCTGCAACGGATGCATTTCAACACCTTTTTCTTGATCCTTAGATCTCAAACCATGTAATTGGGACTCATCTTCCAGGAGATTCCCAAATCTGAGAGGATCCCCCTGTTTGTTTTTACCAGATCCTGGCTGATGAGTAATGCCAGGAAAAAAAAAGAAATAGTTCTACCTTGTTCAGCTATACACTCACCTTCTTGAAGTCTCCCAGAGACTTCACAGTCTTCTCTACATCCCTGTGTACACTCCATTAATTGTCCATAGAAAATTTCTGCTCCCGTTCTGACTATATTCTACTCACACCATCATCCATATTTGATATTATCACTCATTTTACTAGTAATATAAAATATATTGATTTGCTCTCCTTAAAATTTTACCCATATCTTCATTTATACTCTCCAGATATTCTCTCAGCAATGTCATTGCCCTCTTATTTTCAGGAATCTAGCTGCTCATTTTTGTTTCAATCTCATGTCTCCCCTAGAACATTATTTAATCAATTTAGTCTCTTCTGCTTTTTATCCCTCCTCCCCTCTTGTGCATGCTTGCACACCTCCTCTCTCTCCCCCCTCTCTCTTTCTTTCTCTTTTTATCTCTATCTCTATCTATCTCTCTGTCTCTCTTGCACACACACACACACACACACACACATACACACACACAGTTAGAAAATTTCAACTGAGGACTAGGTTGATATTCATATTGAAAATGAAATTTATGTTGGATGAATTCTTCTCTATCTTAGTTTTCTATGCCTGTTATTTATAACTAGAGGCCCAGTGCACAAAAATTTGTGCATTCGCGGGGGGGGGGCCCTCAGCCTGGTCTGTGCCCTCTCGCAGTCTGGGACCCCTCGGGGGATGACCACCTGCTGGCTTAGGCCTGCTCCCCGGGGGATTGGGCCTAAGATGGCAATCAGACATCCCTCTGGCAGCCCAGCAGCCCTCGGGGGATGTCCACTTGCCAGCGGGGAGCAGGCCTAAACTGCAGTCGGACATCCTTAGCGCTGCTGAGGAGGC
>NW_005371324.1:8350826-8360110 GCF_000412655.1 Myotis brandtii
GGAGCTCAGAGCTGGGCCGCGGCAGGCGGGGAACCTTGGCTTCCTCCATCACTGGAGCAAGCAAGTCTCCTGCTCGCTTCAGCTGCGTGGCTGCCGGCCGCCATCTTGGTTGGTGGTTTATTTGCATATCACCCTGATAAGCCAATGGGAAGTGTTGTGAAGGTATGGTCAATTACCCTTTTTGCCTTTTATTAGATAGGATTAGTTGGACACCATACCTCATATTTTTATGTGACTTTTTTCTCTCCCATCTCTCCTATATAAAATCAGATCTTATCACTCCAATCTCTGCCATGGTTGTGCAATTTTTCCCCCCTCTCCAACTTGACTGTTCCCATCTTATAATAGACCTCTGTTCTTCCTGTGTTAATACCCTACACTGGCCTTATCACCCATACTCATCTAGACTGCCCATCAGTCTCATTTTTCCACCCACTTACTTTGATTAAATTGGCTCCAATATGCAATTTTGAGGATTTATGTGTTGACAGTTGAAGTTTATTATCTGAAGGATAAAAATTAAATGTGTAGATGTGGTTATCTGAAGTATAGAGGTGATAATGAAAAGCACAATGTGTACTAGTAGGAGATGGCCCAGAACACGCCCAGTGTTTTACCTTTCCCGGAATTCATCACCAGTTAGAATCTGGCTTCTGTCTAGCTTTCCATCCTTATGTCCCTCTAGTACATCTCTTCATAAAGCTGATGCCTCTAGCCAAACTTTATGGACTAGTCATTGCTTACATTCTCTTCTTTAAACATGCTCACCACTTTTTACCATCAGATTGCTTTGCCTTCTTATATTGTCCTTCTCCCTTTCTATGTCACAAAAAAATTATATTAATTCTTAAAAGTCCAACTTAAATGTGTTTTCTAAATCTTCAATTATATATGAAGCTTTAAGGCTACATATTTCTGGACTTCACCCCAGACTTGCTAAATCATAGCCTCAAAAGGTAAAGCCCACGAATCTGTAATTTTAAGCATCTCTCCAGGTGCTTAAAAGTAGCTGATGTTCTGTACATTTTGGAAAGTACTGGAGCAGATTACTAAGGAACTTGATGGCAGGTGATATGTAACAGTGAGAACAGGCAAACAGTGTCAGAGAAGTCCAGAAAGGGGTGACAGGTGCTTCCCCTGTGGGTGGGAGGCAGATCATTGCTATGCACAGTCTGGGAGAAGAAAATACGTTCAAATCCAGGCAGGTGGTCTGCATCGGGGTGGTCTAGCACCAGGTAAAACAGTCTTTTTTTCTGTCTTTTTTTTATTGCTTTAAGTATTACAAAGAGTATTACATAATCTGCCGCTCCCCCCCCCCTCCTTGACATTCCCCTGGCCTCATTTGGACAGGGGCTGAGTTTTAGAAAATGGTGAAACAAGAGGACAATATTTCTGAGATAAATGAGAGGCTCAGGATTCCGTAAACAAAGTAGACAACTCGTTATTACTGAGTCCACTGGAAGATAAGGTGACTGCTTAGCCACAGGAATGAAACAGAAGTTCAGTTAGTAAAACTGATACACATAAGCAAATTGCAATACGCACTTGATGGAGAGACATCTGAACTTAAGGTTCAGGTCTTTACAAAAATAATTTTAATTAAAGATTTGAATTGCATCTTAACTCAGGATTAAAAGACATCATTAGTGGAGGTTGCAGGAATTCTTAATAAATTAATTAGGCAAATATTAGACATATTGTACAATGTACTATGTTGTTCCTTGCTACTAAAGACATACGGCTCTCAGAATTTTGTCTTCTGAAGCCCTGCATCAGAATATACACCTCTGAGGGCCTACTCCAGACCTATGAAATCAGAATTTGGAAATTAAGACTCACAGATCTTCATTTAAGCAAGATATGTGGGTAAAACAGTGCTGAAGTTTGAGAACCTCTCTATTTCACTGTAACTCTTTGTTTCTGGGGACTATGTCTTATTTGTCTTCATTTTACTCACAGCTCCTGAGAGCCTTGGGCATTATAAGGCACTCATGTTTGTAATAGAAAGAAATTAGTTTTCTTATGAAATTCATAATTTTTCATAAGGTTTTTACTCCAGAGGAATATATTATTTCCAAATAACCATGCATTTTCTCCCAGGCAAATACAATATCTGTTTTTTAATTAAGGAAAGTCATTCATATGAAACAAGAATTAATTGCTGCTTCAAAAAATATGTATTTTTTCATCTTTAAAATGAAGATTTTGGTCTAGTTTGTAATTATAATTATTAGGGAAATAATTTGCTTTTATCTGGATTCACATGAATTGTTTGTTAATGGGATAGATGTTAGTAATACTGGAGATTCATTGTTCAGAATGGAAACAGTTATATAGCTGTTACAAACTTGTAATTTATGGTGGTCTAAGATTAGTCACAGTGTGTAGTCAGCTCTGAGTCACCGGTTCTGTGCTTATTTTTGACATAAAGTCAAGTCAAATTTGACTCACTCTCTCACTGCCTACTGTTTGACCTTAGCATTCCTTTCAGGGATTTTGCGATATTTTCCTCAGTGTAAACTTGGTCATATCTGAGCACAGTTAAAAATGCATCATGGTCATTGAATTTATGAGGAGATTAGTATTTGGGGTCTAAACTGGTTCCATTGTCACAGTCAAACATGTTGGAATAGGGCAAGTATAAATGAAGGCCCCTAAACTTAGTACTTTTAACATAATTTTATGTCACAGTATATCAGATGTACCAATAAAAATATTATAGCAAGTTCATGTGTCTATAAGACTTAACTTTTAGAATCTCAAATTAGTTCAAAATGCATGCACTGATCCATATCATGTTCAAATCTTAGTAAATGTCATGATTTAATACTGAGTTTTAAAAACTCAGTAGTGTTTCCTGGAAGACAACTTTAGAGTTGGATTTATTCAAAAAGCTTCCAAGTTCAGTAATTTAGAATCAAAAGTGAAAAATAAGCTATATCCTTCAGCTGCCCAACATTTAATAGAGGAAAAGTAAACTATACAGTTTAGTGTTTAATAGTATTCTTTTCTGTATTGATTTATTAGTTTTTTGTCCAATAGGAGATATCAGGTACCTGTAGGGACCCACTGGAAGTCCATTGAGCTTGCAATTATATTAATGGACTCTTATGTAAAAAAAGAAAAAGCTCATACAGCCCATTGTTATCCTTTAAAAAAGTGTATTTGTTATGTACTTTATTCAGATTCCTATTTTGTGGACTTTTCTGAGCAAGGCAGAGTCTACTGGGAAAACTGTAATTATGACTAAATCTGATCTCCACTTACAAGCTTTTTAAAAAATATTTATGTCATTTATAAGAATTCATACCATTCTTAAGTACCCTTTAATAGATTGAGTGTAGGTGGTAAAAGTGTCTCTCAGGAGGATTGCAAATCATTGTACTAATTCAAAAGTTCACTTTTCCCTTTGTCTGCCTCCCCCTGACTTGCTCTTCTCACCTATTTCCTTGGTTGAGATGAGAAGTCAAACATGGAGGAAAATTGCATGATCCTGTTTGTTCTTAAGCAAATGAATTGACACATTCTACTTACCAGTCAGTAATTGCTAAAAGCACAAAAGCCATTAGAGTGCCTGTCACAGATCAGAGAGAAACAGCTATTAGCATTGCTACTCTAATTGAAATTCAAGGGTTTTACAAAGTATATTTCATACAGACTTAATTTTTAAACATAATACTTTTCTTAAGAATGAACATCAGATGAGAAGTATCTTTTTCCCTTTTATTTTATTATTATTTTTCCATTACCATTTATCCCTTATATCAGTGATGGCAAACCTATGACACGCGTGTCAGAGGTGACACACGAACTCATTTTTTTGGTTGGTTTTTCTTTGTTAAATGGCATTTAAATATATAAAATAAATATCAAAAATATAAATCTTTGTTTTACTATGGTTGCAAATTTCAAAAAATTTCTATATGTGACACGGCACCAGAGTTAAGTTAGGGTTTTTCAAAATGCTGACACGCTGAGCTCAAAAGGTTCACCATCACTGCCCTATATACTCTTTTCCGTCTCCACTTCCCCCTTCCCCCAAGTCACTACACTATTGTTCATGCCTATGAGTTCTTTCTCTCTCTTTTTTCTGTTTTGCTTAATCTCCTCACCCCATCCCCCACCACCAGAGATATCTGCTCTCTATCTATGAGTTTGTCTCTATTTTGCTTGTGAGTTCACTTTGTTCACTGGATTCCACATATGAGTGAAATCATATGGTACTTGTCTTCCTCTGACTGGTTTATTTCATTTAGCATAATGTTCTCCAGGTCCATTCATGCAATCCAAAAGGGCATAATGTTCTTCCTTTTTCTGGCTGCATAGTATCCCCTGGTGTAAATACACCAGAGCTGTTTTATCCACTCATCTACTGATCTATACTTGGGCTACTTCAAAATCTTGGCTACTGTAAATAATGCTGCAATGAACATAAGGGTGCATATATTCTTTTGAATTAGTGTTTTGGGTTTCTTTGGATAAATTCCCAGAAGTGGAATTGCTCAGTCATAAAGCATTTCCATTTTCAATATTTTGAGGTAACTCCATACTACTGCACCAATCTGCATTCCCACCAATAGTACACAAGGGTTCCCTTTTCTCCACATCCTCGCCAACATTTGTTGTTTATGGATTTATTGATGGTTACCATTCTGACAGGTGTGAGGAGATATCTCATTGTGGTTTTAATTTGCATTTCTCTGATGATTAGTGAGGTTGAGCATCTTTTCATATGTTTATTGGCCATCTGTATGTCCTCTTTGGAGAAGTATCTTTTGCACTTGTAGAGTGGCGGACATCTGACAATGTATACTTACTGCTTACTATGTGCAGGCTCTATTGAGTCTTGAATGGCACTGGTGATCTCTGCGCTGCATGCCCAAACAACTCCACCATTATTACAAAGGCATGTCCAATAAATATAAAGCAGTTAAATACCAAAATATAGAAATATGTTAGTCAGTTGTGTAGATTAGAGATCTAATCAAATAAAAATTCAGGGGAAATAGATTTTATTGAAGAATGTAATGAAGTGAAATAAGAATTGGATGTTGCTCTTTGGTAGCTTCAGAATTGCCTTACAGGAGAAACTTAGACTCAGCAACCTAATTGGAAGATAATGACATGTTCTTGAGCCTTGAATTTCATAGGCAGTTATGCTTCATGTTTAGATCATCTGATATACATCAATAAAATAGCCACGTGTTCTAAATTTTTTTTTGGTCCTTTAACATGCTGTGAGAAATGTCAACTATGCATCTCAAAGAACATTCTTATTTTCATTTGAGCTCTTTTGGAAGGTGGGGTTAGGGAGATCTGAAGATTATGGGTATGCTAATGCACCCAGAGTAAACCACCCTGTGGCACCATCATTATTGATGAAAACAGTGAAATTAATAGAGGAGAGTAAATAGGATCCCAAGATACAGCAAAAGGCAACACTGGAATTAAAGAATGCAATACAAGGGTCAAGCTGAGTTGGAATTCTGACTATAGTAGAGGGCATTGTATTGGAAAGAGTGTAAGAAGGGAGGTAGGCCTCACTCTGGTCTTAGTTTTATATGTAATTGCAGCAGAAGTTTGAATATAATATCATGGAAAATTGGACATTCTACTAAATTTAGAGTAAGAAATAATATAAGTAACTGAAAAATTAGTGATTCTTTTTTACCAATTTCCTCAAACACTGTAGTAATCTCTTCAGACAGAAAATGCTTTGTTCATTTCATATTTACGGAGCTTTTCAAGTCACAAAAATTAAACTCCATAGTCATTTCAGTGGCCCATAAAATTCTTTACAAATCAGCATTCTCTTTGCTAGTTAAATATACGTCTTCTTCTTCATCTTTTGAAATTTATCCTCACAGGCCATGTCTTCAAAAAGGATCTGACTTATTTATGAATGAACTTCCTTCTAGCTAGAATTTTCTATCCCTTTTCTTGCTCTACTTTTCTATACATGTGCCATGTGTGTGGATCTGCACTCATTACAGTGCACGCTCATGAGGATAGGACTTCTTCTTTGTGTGGTTCACACTTATTTCCAGTTACAGTGGTGCTCAATAAATATTTTATGAATCAATCAATGAATATATAGGCCTTGAAGAGTGATCAGTACAATATGTATACTTTGGGTACCTTAAGTAGAAACTTTCAGCCACAAAATGATTTTTATACAATTATGTGATAAAATATCTAAGAAAGGCATGTCTTATGGGGTACTTTTTTTAACTGAATGTTTTTTTTTGAGATAGTTGTAGATTCACATGCAGTTATAAGAAACAATACAGAAAAATCCTGTGTTCTCTTTATCCAGTTTCTTTCAATAGTAATATCTTGCAAAGCTTTAGTACAATATCACAAACAGAATGTTTATACAGATGCAATCAAAATAGAGGACATTCTCATGAGAATAATTCCTCATGTTGCCTTTTTATGGCCACACATAATTCATGCCCACCCTCCTAGCACTTCCCCTTATCTTAACTCCCTGACAACCAGTGATTTGTTCTCCATTTTCCATAATTTTGTCATTTCAAGAATGTTATATAAAAAGTAGTAGTAGGAATGTAAAGTACATCATAAGGAATATAGTCAATAATTTTATAATATCAATGTATTGAGCCAGGTGGGTATGTGAAATATTGGAGGAACACTTTGTACAGTATATGAGTTTCTAACCACTATACTGTACACCTGATACAAAAAAATATTGATTATAAACAGTTATTGAAAAATAAAATTAAAATTAAAAATAAAATAATAAAAAGTACTTTAGACACAGTGGTTACTACTGTGAAGAGGATTGGAGAGAAATTAGGATTTATAGTTTTGTGTTGCTGGATGTGTTTTAGAGTAAATTTCTATGGTTTCCCAATAAAAATAATTAGCAATTGGTAGATCTTGGCAGTTACACACAAGGCTGTGAGGCAGAGATTCCCTGCCAACCAGATATGTCAATTCTCTCAATTTCAGTTTTCCCACATACTCTCCCTCAAATAGGGATAACAGCACTTACCTTATATGGGTCTCATAGGTTTTCTTTTTTCTCCTGTGTATGGTGTCTGATTTAGTAGCTATCAATTTTTAAAAAATAATTTTATGTAAATGTTTTTTGCATTGATTGACATGTTCATGTGATTTTCTTCTCTAATCTGTTAACATCATGGATTATAGTGATTGATTTTCTAATATTAAACAAGCCTTTGGTCTCTGGAATCAACCACACTTGATCATGGTGTGCTTGTTTTCATATATCATTGATTTCTATTTGCTAATATTTTGTAAGGGGTTTTACATCTGTATTCATGAGGAATATTGGTCTGTAGTGCTGTGGGTTTATTTTTCACTTTGTCTAGTTTTGATAAATTAAAACTAGCTTCATAATATGATTATCTTCTAATTTCTGGAAGAGATTGTGTATGCTTGGTGTTAATTAATTCTTCTTTAAACATTTGATAGAGTTCTCTAGTGACACCATCTGGGCCAGGGCATCCCTATTTTGTGGATTTTTAAAATTATGTTTAAGTGTTCTCAGGAGCCAAAATTGAAGCTGAAATGTAATGTCAAACCAGTTGCAAAAAGTGGTACTTCTAAAGAATCCATTTGTTTAAAAGTAAGTCTCAAGAGAAATAAAGAAATATAGTAACCTAAAATGTATTGAATTGATATGAAATGAAAATACAATATATCAAAATGTGTGAAATATAGTTAACATATTGAATAGAGGAAAATCTATAGTACTCAATGCATAAATTGGAAAAGAAGAAACAACTCAGATCAGTAATTTGTTTTCCCACTCATCCACTAGAGTCTAGAAAAAGAAAAGGAAGATAAGTCCAAAACATGCTGAAGGAACAGAATAATAAAAATAAGTACAGAAACAAATTAAATGAAAACAGAAAACAATAGGAAAAATCAGTGAAATAAAGAGCTGGTTCTTGAAATAAATAAAATTGACAAACCTCTAGCAAGCCTGGCAAAAAAAAAAGAGAGAGAGAAGACATAAATTGTCAACATTTAGGAATGAAACCACTACAGACATCAAAAAAATAATAAGGGAATCATGCCAACAACTTACATACATAAATTGTATTCCTTGGATGAAAGGAACTCATATCTCAAAAAACATACCTACCACAGCTTACCTAATATGAAATGGATCATATGAATAGCCCTGAAACTATTAAGGTCATTAAATTTGTAATGCTTTCCTTTGTTACAACTCTGTTAGGGAAAGGGCGGTCACCTCTTCATTGCTGTCCTATGGAGATAGAAATCCAAGTTCCTCACTCAGCCTCCTGACACCCAGGGGAGGATGCTGGGTGGGCATGGAAAAGAGGCTGCCCCTAGGTCTCCATTCAGGAGGCCTCCCGACCCTGGCTTCATTACTGCTCCCCACATGTTCTCCATTGACATGATAGAGGGGTCTATTGACATCTGGAAAGGGTAAAAGCCCCGCCTCCCTATGTTTCATTCTCTGCCCTCATCCTATCAAGGATGGTTGGGGTGCTTCATTACTGCCTACAGATGGCAGAACACTACATCCCCCATTTGACCCTTGTTGTCATGGGAGGGGATGAGATCACAGTTTTTCTCTGTGGTACTGGGGTAGAGCTGTTACGGCCTAAAGGTTTTCTATCTTGTAAGGCTTTCTGTGTTATTTTGATTTTGCTTTTTTGCTAGAGAGAGAGGCCTTTATTAGGGCTTTTTTGGCAGCTGAGATGGTTGACATTTCCAGACTGCTGTCTTCTAGGATATATGAATCAAAAAGAAAACCCAGGTCACTCACCACTCTGTTGTTCCTTGGGTCTTGAGTTTCCTCATTGCTCTGCCTTCTTCTCACCACCTTTCAGTGTGTTCTTATGTTTGTTTCATATTTAATGCCCAAAGTTGGGTACTGGGGTAGAGCTGTTACTGCCTAAAGGTTTTCTATCTTATAAGGCTTTCTGTTTTATTTTGATTCCTCATTGCTCTGCCTTCTTCTCACCACCTTTCAGCGTGTTCTTATGTTTGTTTCATATTTAATGCCCAAAGTTGTATGTCATGGGAGGAATAGGGAGGATGCATCTAGACCAGTGATGGCGAACCTATGACACGCGTGTCAGAGGTGACACGCGAACTCATTTTTTTGGTTGATTTTTCTTTGTTAAATGGCATTTAAATATATAAAATAAATATCAAAAATATAAGTCTTTGTTTTACTATGGTTGCAAATATCAAAAAATTTCTATATGTGACACGGCACCAGAGTTAAGTTAGGGTTTTCCAAAATGCTGACACGC
>NW_005371324.1:8360952-8381847 GCF_000412655.1 Myotis brandtii
CCATTTGCAGCAGCATGGATGGAACTGGAGAGCATTATGCTAAGTGAACTAAGCAAGTCAGAGAAAGATAAACATCACATGATCTCACTCATTTGTGGAATATAATGAACTCCATCTTCTTCAAAGCAGAAGTCCATTCATGGGAATATATTTATTATCTATGTATAGAACCCTTTTTTATCCATATATTCAAGATCAAGTTATTTAATACATAACTGAGGTACTAATGGGAAGAATATTATGAAACATTTATTTCTTGTGCTTTAAAAATTTAGAATTATATAATTTTAGATCTTCATTAGATCTCATGATAATATCATTCAGTCATTCATTTTACATACATGGGAAATGAAGCAAAGAGGTTAAATGTCTGCTAAGTGTATTATAACTAGTTATTAGCACAGCTTTTACTAATAGAGAACTCTTTCTACTATATTACAATGCCTCCCTTACCTTAGAAATGTAACAAGTAATTTGAGTTTATTATAATTAGAGTAGTTTTATTCCATTATTTTATAATATCTAAGTAGAGTCGTTATGGAGTGGGGGGAATATGAGTCCATTATACAAATTTCCTCATGAATGTATATGCTTAGATTATAATTATGATGTAAGCATATACATGCTTTTACCCAAATATTATTTAAAATTCAACAAAACTATATTTCTATTATCAAATATGTGCTTAACCTATATTATTAAAAACACTATTAGTTAACATGATAAGATCTGTAAAATACTGAAACAAAATATATCCTGGGAAAACTTTAAAGGTCCTGGACACATCTCACATTTTTTAGCCTGGATCAGTCCCAAAGGTGTAATGTCTGCTATTATGAAATTGTCTTAGGTATCAAATTCTAAATTATAAATTTAAAATCCTTTTAAATGTAATTCCTTTTGTAAGAAAAATGAATTTGAGTTACTCTGCATAATTCTTCTTGACCCCATTGATGCTCTAATACCTTTCATTAAGGGGACTCTAGGCACCGACTCTTTTCTTCATCCCAGCTCCAGCTAAAGCCAGCTGTTCTTCCAGCAGCATTTTTATTAACTTATTTAGGAACTGGGGCATATCTTGTTACACTATTTTCCATTCCTGTCGTATGCAGCTGTAGCTGATACTTTTCATAACAGCCTTTACATATCAACCTCCTCCCCCATTTCACCCCATTTTTTCTTATTCTCTTTTACTTTCCTTTTAAAGTAAACTAAGCATGTGCATGTGCATGCAAAACCCCCTTCCTTCCTTCCTTCCTTCCTTCCTTCCTTCCTTTCTTTCTTTCTTTCTTTCTTTCTTTCTTTCTTTCTTTCTCTCTTTCCTTCTTTCTTTCTCTCTTTCTGGTAATAATATTACTTGCATGCTTCAAGAATGTGATTATTGTTCCTATGAGATTATAAACTTCAGCGGAAAATGTTTATTAATGGTATAAAAACTCTCAAATGTAGAATAAATGAATTTTAATGATAGAAAAATTGTATTAATAATTCAATTCAGTTTAAAAATCAATGCAGTATGAATGTAAAAAAAGGCTTTGAATATAAGGGAGTGCACATTATTGTTAACCTCAAAACAGTGAATTTTAAATATTATGTTTCATGGTCTATAAAAACAACTTTGGTGGAGAAACCTATCTTATAAATATAAAACATGCATAAATAGCAGCCACCATGTTATTAAAAACTTCCAAAATTCAAATAAAAAGTAACATTTCTTTATGTATAAATATCATCATTGTAACTTGAGTTTTCATGACCTAGTTATTTACTGCAAACTTGAAAACAATCACTTATGCTGTGCTTGGATACCTTATTATGAATAATTATTACTTTAAAACAAATTGCAATGTTAGAAAGATAATATTATCCTAGATAGAACATAGCAATGAAAATTATATCAATTAAATGATATATTAAAAATCAGTTGCCCAAAAGTATGTTACTAATTAAATGAGTCTACTTTAAATAGGATTTTAAAAAAACATTGTTTGTAATTTTTTATATACAAAATTTTATTACTATTTGTTATGTATGAGAGGTCTGACATTTTTAAATGATAGGCTTGAAATTTTTCATTTAAGTTATTGTTAAAGAGAAATGGCTAATTATGTAAGACATACTCCCTAAAATCTGGATAGAATGCTATTCTCAGAAGTACTAGCAGGAACTCCACCTGCAGATTAATTATCCAAAGATAGTTGAAAGTAGTTGACATGCTGTAAGGCTTCATTTCTGATATGGATATATGAGAGGTACATTGTTGTATCATTATTATTTTTTCTATAAGCTAGAAAGTATTATTGTCTAGTATTTTAAATTTATATATAAGTATATTTTTATGGGAAAACTTTTTTCTTTTTTATGTTTTTCTGATTTCTTTTTATGTTTTTTAATTATGGGAAATTATTTTTTGTATAGTGAAATGAACAGAACTTAGTGTATGATTCAGTGAATTTTTATAATGCATAAACCTAAGTTACCACCACTCAACAACATGTAGAACATTTCTGTCTCCCACAGAAACTTCCCTTGGCAACCACTGTCTTAATTTTAATCAACATAGATTAGTATCAATTGTTCTTGACTATATGAGTTCTTTTCTTTCTTTTTTTTAAATGTTTTATTTTATTACATTTATTGGGGTGACATTGGTTAACAGGGCCATATAGTTTTCAAGTGTACATTTCTATGATACATGATCTATATATTGCATGTGTGCCCACCACCTAAGTCAAATAATCTTCTGTCACTGTATATTTGACCCCTTTATTTTTTACTACCTCCACACCCCCTTCCCTCTAGTTTCAGTTTTATATCCCACATATGAGTGAAATCATATGGTTCTTAGCTTTTTCTGAATGACTTATTTAGCTTAGCATAATATTCTCAAGGTCCATCCATGTTATCACAGATGGCAATATTTCATCTTTTCTTATGTCTGAGTAGTATTTTATAGAATATATGTACCACATTTTTTTATCCAATCCTCTATTGAAGGACAATTTGGTTGTCTCCATGTCTTGGCCACTGTAATAATGCTGCAACGAACATAAGAGTGCATAAGTTTTTGCAAATAAATGTTTTCAAATATTTCAGGTAGATACCCAGAAGAGGGATAGAGGTAGGTAATATGAAAACTCAATTCTTAGTTTTTTTAGGAAAGCCATACTGTTTTCCATAGCGGTTGTACCAGTTTATATTCCTACCAGCAGTGAAAGAGGGTTCCTTTCTCTTCACAACCTAACACTTTTTATTACATGTCTTGTTAATAACAGCCATTCTAACAGGTGTAAAGTGGTATCTCATTGTAGTTTTGATTTATATTTCCCTAATAGCTAGTGAATTGGAACATATTTCATATATCTGATGGCTGTGTCTTCTTGGGAGAGGCATCTGTTCAGGTATTTTGCCCATTTATTAATTGGATTGTTTGTCTGTTGTTGAGTTGTATGAGTTCTTTATATATTTTGGATATTAACTGCTTGTTGGAACTGTTTGCAAATATCACCTCCCCTTTGGTTGGTTGCCTTTTTGTTTTGTTGGTGGTTTCTTATGCTGTGCTGAAACTTTTTAGTGTGATAAAGTCCCATTCATTCATTTTTGCCTTTGCTTCCCTTGCCTTTGGGCTCAAATTCATACAATGTTCTCTATGACCAAGGTCCATAAGTTTATTACCTATGTTTCCTTCCATGTAATTTATTGTTTCAGATCTTACAATTTAGGTCTTAGGTCCATTTTGAATTAATTTTTGTATAAGGGACAAAAATATAGTTTCATTCTTTTGTGTGTGGCTTTCCAATTCTCCCAGCACCATTTATTTGAGGCTTTTTTTCCTCTCTCTCTTTTTTCCTAATTGCATGTTTTTGTCTTCTGTGGTTTTATTTCTGGGCTCTCAATTCTGATCCATTGTTCCGTGTAGTTATTTTTCTGCTAATACCATGTTCTATTGATTATTGTCACATTGTATTATAATTTTAAGTCAGGGAGTTTTATACATCCAGCTTCATTCTTTTTTTCTCAGGATTGCTTTGGCTTTTGGGGGTCTTTTGTGATTCCATATAATTCTGATGATTTTTGTTCTATTTCTTTTTAAAAATGACATTGGGATTTTGATGAGGATTGCATGAAATCTGTATATTGCTTTGGGTAATATGGTCAATTTAAATATGTTGATTCTTCCTACCCATGAATAAGAAATTTTTTTTTTCGATTTGAATTTTTTAAATTTTATTGTTTAAGGTATTACAAATAGTAGTACATATGTCTCTTTTGTTTCCCCACTGACCACCGCCCCAACCTCCCCTACCCCCTAGCACTTGCCCTCATCCCCTCGCCCCCAGTGTCTTGCATCTGTTAGTTGTGCTTATATTCATGCATACAAGTCCTTTGGTTGATCTCTTACCACCTCCAACCCTGCCCTACCTTCCTGCTGCAGTTTGACAGTCTGTTCGATGCTTCTTTGCCTCTGTCTATTTTTGTTCAACAGTTTGTAATGTTCTTTATTATCCATAAATGAGTGAGATCATGTGGTATTTATCTTTCACTGACTGGCTTAGAAATACCTTTTAACTTCATTGTGTCTTTTTCAGTCTCTTTCTTTTATTTTTTATTTTTATTTTTTTGCTGGATCCTGGCATTTTTTTAATTGTTCAAAGTATTACAATTAGTAGAACATATGTCTCCTTTTCCCCCTAGTAACCTCAACCTGGCTTCCCTCCTCCTCCCCCCGGTACATGCCCTCACCCCCCTAGTGTCTGTGTCCATTGGTTATGCTTATATGGATGCATACACGTCCTTTGGTTGATCTCTTACCCCACCCCCCAACCCTCCCCTGCCTTCCCGCTGTAATTTGACAGTATGTTTGATGCTTCTCTGCCTCTGAATCTGTCTTTTTGTTCACCAGGTTATAATGGTCTTTATTATCCATATATGAGTGAGATCATGTGGTATTTTTCTTTCACTGCCTGGCTTATTTCACTTAGCATAATGCTCTCCAATTCCATCCATGCTGCTATAAATGGTAAGAATTCCTTCTTTTTTATAGCAGCGTAGTATTCCATTGTGTAGATGTACCATAGTTTTCTAATCCACTCATCTGCTGATGGGCATTTAGGCTGTTTCCAAATTTAGCTATTGTAAATTATGCTGCTATGAATATAGTGGGTGCATATATCCTTTCTGATTGGTGTTTCTGTTTTCTTGGGATATATTCCTAGAAGTGGGATCACTAGGTCATATGGGAGTTCCATTTTTAAATTTTTGAGGAAACGCCATACTGTTTTCTGCAATGACTGCACCAGTCTGCATTCCCACCAGCAGTGCATAAGGGTTCCTTTTTCTCCACATCCTCTCCAGCACTTATCCTTTGTTTTGTTGATGATAGCCATTCTGACAGGTGTGAGATGGTACCTCATTGTCGTTTTGATTTTCATCTCTCAGATGATTAGTGACTTTGAGCATGTTTTCATATGTCTTTTGGCCTTTTGTATGTCCTCTTTCAAAAAGTATCTATTTAGGTCCTTTGCCCATTTTTTTATTGGATTGTTTATCTTCCTTTTGTTAAGTTGTATGAGTTACCTGTAAATTTTGGAGATTAAATGCTTATCAGAGATAACATTGGCAAATATGTTCTCCCATGCATTGGGCTTTCTTGTTTTGTTGATGATTTCTGTGAAGAAGCTTTTTATTTTTATGTAGTCCCATTTATTTATTTTCTCCTTAGTTTTTATTGTCCTAAGAGCTGTATTGGTAAAGATATTGCTACGACATATGTCTGTTATTTTGCTGCCTATGGAGTCTTGTAGAATTTTTATGGTTTCCCATCTTATATTTAAGTCCTTCTTAATAATGCTTTGTAGTTTTCAGTATGTAGGTCCTTCACATCCTTTGTTAAGTTTTTTCCTAGGTATTAAATTCTTTTGGTTGCAATTTAAAAGGAGTTGATTTTTTCATTTCTATTTCTGAAGTTTCATTGTTAGTATATAGGAAAGCAGTGGATTTTTTTGTGCATTGATATTGTATCCTGCAACTTTACTGTATTTGTTTATTATTTCATTTAGTATTTTGGTGCAATCTTCAGGGTTTTCTATATACATAATCATGTCATCTGCAAAAAAGTGACACTTTTACTTCTTCTTTCCCAATTTGGATGCCTTCTATTTCTTTCTCTTGCCTGATTGCTTTGGCTAGGAATTCCAGATCTATGTTAATTAAGAGTGGGAATGGTTGTCTTGTTCTTGACTTTAAAGGAAAAGCTTTCAGTTTTTCACCATTGAGTATGATATTGGCTGGGATTTCTCATATGGCCTTTATTATGTTGAGGCAGTTTCCTTCCATACCTATTTTATTGAGTGTTTTCATCATAAATGGATATAGTATCTTATCAAATGCTTTTTCTGCATCTATTGGTAAGATTATATGATTTTTATCCTTTGTTTTGTCAATGGGGTGTATTACATTGCTCCATTTGCATATGTTGAATCATCCTTGTGCCTCTGGTATCAACCCTACTTTATCGTGCTGTATTATTTTTTCAATGTATTATTGTATTCAGTTTGCTAGTATTTTGTTTTGTATTTTTCCATCCATATTCATTAGAGACATTGGTCTGTAGTTTTTTGCCAAGTTTTGGTATCAGAGTTAGGTAATCTTTTTGTTCTATATTTCATTCAATTCTGCTCTAATTATTACTATTTCCTTCTGTTGCCTTTGGGTTGCTTTTGTTCTTCTTTTTCTAGTTCTTTAAGGTCTAATGTTAGGTTGTTTACTTGGGGCTGCTCTTATTTCTTTAGAGAGGTCTATAATGATATAAACAGCCCTCTTATTAGTCCTTTTGCTGCATCCCAGAAGTTTTGATATATTGTATTGTCATTCTCATTCGTCTCTACATCTTTTGATCTCACCTTTCATTTTTTCTTTGACCCAGTCATTTTTTTTTTTTTAGTAGTATGTTGTTTAATCTCCACATAATTGTGGGTTTCTTTGCTTCCTTTTTGCAGTTGGTTTCTAATTTCAAAGCATTATGGTCAGAGAATATGCTTGGTATAATTTCAACATTTTTGATTTTGTTGAGGTTAGTTTTGTGACTCAACATATGGTCTATACTTGAGAATGTTCCAGGTGCCCTGGAGAAGAATGTATAATCTGATGTTCTGGAATGAAAGGCTCTATAAATGTCAACTATGTCCATTTAGTTGAATGTGTCTTTTAAGGCCTATATCTCTTGGTTGAATTTCCAATTGCATGATCTATCTGTAGCTGTCAATGAAGTTTTACGGTCCCCAAATATGATGGTGTTTTTGTCTGTTTCTCCCTTTAGTTTTGTTATTAGTTGCTTTATATATTTTAGTATTCCCTGATTTGGTACATATATGTTAAGAAGTGTGGCTTAATTGATTGAGCATCATCCCATGCACCATAAGGTGGCTGGTTCAATTCTCAGTTAGGGCACATGCTCAGATTGTAGGTTTGATCCCTGATAGGGGCCTTGCAGGAGGCAGCTGATGAATGTTGCTCTCACATCAGTGTTTCTCTCTCCCTCTCTAAAATCAATAAAAAATACAATAAAAAAATAATGATGTCTTTTTGATGTATTATCCCCTTTATCATTATAAAATTTCCATTTTGTCTTTTCTTACCTTTTTATCTTGAAATATATTTTTTCAGATATAAATGTGGCTACACATGCTTTTCTATGGATATTATTTGCTTGGAGAATCATTTTCTACCCTTTTACTTTGAAACTACCTTTGTCTTTGCAGCTTATATGTGTCTCCTGAAGGCAGCACATGGTTGTTTTCTTTTTTTTCTTTATTGATTAAGGTATTACATATGTGTTGTTGTCCCCCACTTGCCCCCTCACCCCCACTGTGTTTTGCTTTTCTTATCTAATCTGCTACTCTGCCTTTATTGGTGAATTCAGTCCATTTACATTTAGGGTAATTATTGATGGATGAGGATTTCCTATAGCTATTTTATCTTTTGTTTTCTGGTAGCTCTTTTATGTATGCTCTATTTCTTTAAACATAATTGAGAAAGTCATGTTGTTGAGGGTTTGGGTAATTCATTCTTTTATTGTTGTCATTTCCCATCATATGAATACCCCATTATTTGTATGTCTGTTTTCTTTTGATTGTTTCAAAATATGTATTATGAGAGAAACTGCTATAGATATTTTGTATAACTCTTTTTTTGTGTGGAATTGCTGGGATATAGTCTAGATCAGCCGTGGGCAAAGTACGGCCCGTTTGAAATGAATAAAACTAAAAAAAAAAAAAAAGACCGTACCCTTTTATGTAATGATGTTTACTTTGAATTTATATTAGTTCACACAAACACTCCATCCATGCTTTTGTTCCGGCCCTCCGGTCCAGTTTAAGAACCCATTGTGGCCCTCGAGTCAAAAAGTTTGCCCACCCCTGGTCTAGATGCATGTTTAACTGTTCAGGAAACTGACAGGTTTCTAAAGTGTATTCTTTTGAATACATACCCAACAGCAATGTGTGAGAGTCCTAATGACTTCTTAGTTATCAGCAGAATTTTGTGTTATTTTTCATTTTAGACATTCTAATTAGTGTAAAGAATTTCAATCTTATTGTAAGTTTAATTTTCATTTCAGTGATGATTGATGATATTAATTCTTTAACATGCTTATTGACCATATTTTGACCTATTCCATTTTTACATGCTAGTGTGGTACCATAAACTGTACAACTGAATTTATGCAAAGCAATCTTCATAGTCAATGGGGGATATTATGATTGTTCCATGATCTTCAAAATATTTTGCCACTATATTAAATATGTTTTACTGTCAGTTATAAATATATAAAAATAAAAATAATAAAACCAATGAGAGGAGAAACCAAGATGGCAGCATAGGTAAACACCAGAAATTGCTGCCTCGCACAACCACTTCAAAAATACAACTAAAAGACAAAACGGACATCATCCAGAACCACAGGAAGGCTGGCTGAGTGGAAATTCTACAACTAGAAGGAAAGAGAAAAGCACACTGAGACTCAGAGGAGGTGCGGAAGTAAAGTGCAGAGGTATGGAGGCGCACGTGGAAAGGGCTGGCAACTGAGGACATGGTTGTCTTTTTAATTGGGAGGGAGTCTCAAGCTCTCAACTGCTCTGAACTCCAGTTCCGGGCGAGTCTCTGGGGACCCAGACTCATACGGGGAGAAACTGGACTGTCAGGCATCGATCAGAACTCAAGGGTGGCTTTCTCTCAGAGGTGCTTGCAGGGAATACTGAGGAACACTGAGACCCGGGGCCTCTTAGGGGAAGGCTGAGGAGAAGCCATAGCTGCTTGCTCCGCCCTGTTGATTCCCTGAGACCCCACCCTACCCAAGCTGTGCCCAGAGGCTTTTGCATATGAAAGGCAAAAGAAGGCCCAAGGCCCCACAGCAGCTTGCATTGCTTCACAGCTGGGCCTCATCTGGGCACCTCCAAATCCCAAACAAAGAAGAGGAACCTGCAGATCTCTCCGTAGTTCCTGCTGGGTAGCCTCAGGCAGAGGCTAAATTAGCACCTCCTTAGAGATCCAAGAGCCAGTGTACCCAGTGGTCAGAGTGGGACCATCCAGATTACAACTCCTCAGATCCATAAGGGACACATTCAGGGGGCAGACTCAGTGAGCACCAAAGCCCCACTGAAGCAAGTCTTGCCCCATAAGGGTGTCTCCAGCACAGTTTTCCCACTGCAGACACAGCTGATTCTCACAGCCAATTGGCCTGGAGGTCAATTTCTCCCAGTGATACCAACTACAATCAAGGCTTAACTACAACAAGACTGTGCACAAAGCCCACAAAGGAGTGCACCAAGAATGTCCACCTCAGGGAATTGGGGAGGATGAGCCCCTGGGCCCTATAGGACACCTAGCACACAAAGCCACTCTATCTTGTGTGTTGGGGTGATGGTCAATTTGCATATTACCTTTTTATTAGATAGGATTATCAAGTTGATTGACTCTGTATTTTACCATTTTAAAATCTGATGTTAAACTCAATGAATATTTCATTTAGGATATTGTACTTTTAAATTCTAGAATTTTCATCTAGTTCTGTTTCATTATTTTCATTTTCTGTGCTGAAATTGCCCATTTCCTTTTCAATTATAACTGTTTTCCATTGTCAAATAAAGTATTTATAATAGCTTTTTAAAATTCATTTTATTCTAATTCCTTATCCTGTAATCTTTTCCTATTGAACACTTTTTCTTCTTGCCTATAAGTCACATTTCTCTGTTACTAGTAATGTTTCTATATGCCTAGTAAATTTTAAACTCATATTGAATATTATTGGTGATGCTTTTCAAAAACTCTGGATTTTGTTATCTTCTTTTTGGAGAGTGTGGCTTTTATTCTGAAATATCATTAAATTACATCTTCTTTTTTCCTCCCTCTCTCTCATTCTGAATCCCTGAGAAATCCAAATTCTTTTTTCTTTCTTATAGAACATTTCCCAAACATTAGGTCCAGGACCTTTTGAGTATTTTAACTTATTAAGGTTTTTAGTTAGTTATTTTGTTTGTACAGCCACAGTCCTTAAAAAGAGGAATGATTTCAAGTAGGATTTGATTGCAGTCAGCATTGGTGACCCTTTCTTCTTGAATTTTTGCATGAAATCATTGCATCTATGTATTTATTTATTAATTTTTCACTTATTTATTTTTTAAACAAATATTTCTTAAATATCAATGTGTGCCAGATATTATTGGCATACTTGCATTTTTTATTATCTTCTTTTCCTATTTTACTTCAATATTAACTACTGAGTTCATCATCTGATGTTCTGATACTATAAATCCTCCTTTTAAATGTTCTTTCACTCTCATGATTTCAAAGCTTATATATACATATATATCTTAAATTATTTTTTCCTGACCTCTTATGTTAACTTAAGCTTCTCCTCCTAAGACATCTCTATTTATCCATGCTAACAAGATATGAAGTACATTTTACTTACTCATTTCTATCCTCAAGTGAAACCCTACAAACCAGTATGTCTTTCTCTTTTCATCATCAATATTAATGGCTCAATTTAGTCTCCAGATGTTAATGCAATGGTCTTAATAGAAAATGAACTCTACTATGTAATTGCTCCCCTAAGAACGGCTTCATATGAACTATTTTAAATCAAAGTTGTCATTTTTTATAGTCTCATGAGATAATTTGCTATATACCGTTGTCAAACTAATTACTCTGTAAAACAAATCAACTCATCAACTCATTTTACCTCCAAATAGGATATGTATAACCCATTTTCCTTGTAGTATTCTCAATAAAAGATTTTCCCACCAGAAATTTTACTGAGATACTGTATAAATAAGTTCTGTGTTCACTAATACTTAGTTTAAAATTAATAGTATTGCCTTGGTCAATGTAGCTTGGTGGGGCATCATCCTGTGCACCAAAGAGTTGCCAGTTCGGGTCCCAGTCAGGGCGCATGCCCAGATTGTGGGCTCAATCCCAGGTAAGCGGCATGCAGGAAGCAGCTGATCAATGTTTCGCTATCACATTGATGTTTCTCTCTCCCCTGCCGTCCTCTTTCTCTAAAAATCAATAAAAAAAAAATCTTTTAATTGCCGTCCTCTTTCTCTAAAAATCAATAAAAAAAATCTTTTAAAAAACCAATATTATTATAGCTTTTGTTCATAGAATTTTGGGTCCCTAATTGTCTGTGTATACATATATTGGGACAGGCCTGTTAACTTCTTTTCTAGGAAACCACAGTCCTCCTTATAATAGACACTTTCTCAATTGCCTTTAATGCAAATTGAATATGTTAATATGGTTTAATTTGTCATACTAATAAGTGTGCCAATCCATATTCTCAGCTTTGTAGTATCACCTAAAATCATGTTTATGTAGCATATTTTGGTAAATACTATCCCAGCTACTCCAAAATCTATCTCTGGACTAAGCCAGAGTACCTGAGAGAAGTGTACCTGAATTAAATAGAACTTCTGAAGAAATAGTTTAACAAAAATTATCTGATAATTATTATGCCAACCTACACTAAGAGATGTTATAAGAAAGAGCTAAGTTAAATATTATTTACCATGTAAAGATGTTGTTGAAGGCATTGTTCAGTAAATTACAAGATACCCTATTTACGTGATTTGGGGAGGAGAAATATATATTTGATCTCAGTACCAGAAAATGTTGCATTTTTCTTGACTATTTAACTTCTTTATTGCCACAGAAATCTATAATGTTGGTTTTTAAATATTATTTGCTGGAACACTCTAGAATGTATATGGCATATCTCTTTTACCTATTGACTAAATTCTTGGGTTCATTCCATTTGTTGTACTCCTATTTCCTCTTTTTTTCTTATAAATAGCTATATGGAGGGTCAGTCTTTCCTTTAAGTTTGTACTTTACCAACTAAATAGTTATCTAAACTAATTTTTCAAACTTTCAGTGCCTTTCAATAATACCATACTTGATGGCCCCTCCTTGTTTTTACTTCCTTAGACTTTCTTTTCTCCAGTCTATGACAAACATTTTGTTTCCCCTTATATATCTCTTGTCATATTCAATCTATGTAAACATCTTTTCTCTCACATCTCTACTAATCTTCAATTGTTCTTTCAAATTATAGCTACTATATTTTCTCCTTTGATTGAGCCTTTCCTCTTGGCATCACCTACTTGTACTGGTTTCTATTAGCTAAATTACTTTTAACATATGTATAAAAAGGATCTGATACACTAAGACAACTTGCCCAGACCACTCAATATGAATGTCCAATAAATGCTGATAATAAAATTTAAGTTAATGCAAAATTTATATGTAGTATGCTGAAATTTTCTTTGCACTCAACCTTGTAGAAATTTATATTTTTACATTTATCCATACTATGTTAGTGTTAGTAAACTGTGCTTTTATTTGTGTATGCTCAAATTATGTACTTGTTCCTTGTGTTTCTAAAAGAGTTGTAAATTATTTAAAATTATTAGAGACAAAAATATTCTTAATAAGATAAGAAAGATTATATTGATACTTTTTTATAAGTTTTACAAATATAAATGTCCAGACACCTGTTTTACTTAAAAGAGAGTACATCTGTTCAGGAAGATAAAAATATAAAGTCATAAATAAAGAATTAAGGAAACTTGGTCTTCCATGTTAGTATACTTAGCCAGTTCAGCAAGAAGTCAATAAAGCTACCATCAAAATTCTATCTAAAGGTTGACAACTTCTAATAGTTGATATTTAGAAGTTTAGAGAATAATTACTTTTTACACACATTTTCATACTCTAAGTTGAATCTATTAAGTAGTCACTAAAACTGACATGCATTTAAACCTGTAACAAATTGTATTTATATAGATCTATAGACTTTTATTTCAATTATGATGAAAGAATTTCACCGATAAGAATAATTTATGAATAAAAATATAATTTACGGAATACCTTGGCAGTGAATGTTGATCGCTTCATCACAGTTCAGTCATGTTTAGAAAATCTAAGCAAGCTGCGTGATTACTCCAGGAAGCATGGAATGATGTGTTCAAATTAGTACCATCTGTGGATAGAAAAAGTTTGAGATTTTTAGTCATTCTTAAAGAATGGAAATCTGATTCTCCATGCTAAAATGAGTGTAATCCTTTTTGTATCTGTAATTCAATAGGGCAGTCGCTTTGAAATAGTCTAGTTCAATACACTGTTCATCAAAAGAGAAGATACTGGATATAAATGAGGGTTACTGCTGGTCACTTACGAGTGCCTCTAAGGTAGCCTTGTTACAAAGAATTGTGCGCGAGTTAGACTATATATTTGGCCTCAGATTAGATTTCATTTCTTATCATTCTTTTAAATACATTTGATTGGAAAATGTGGACAAAATTTCTTACTACACGAAACCAAAGGGCTATTTCAGTGAAGCATGCTTTAATCACACAGTCAGCACTTACTGAGTGCCAATGTGTCAGACACTGGGGCTCAGTTCAAGGTCCATCGCTGTACCAGTCACATGGAAGGTAACTGCAGTTGTTACTCTTTCGTAGCCAGATTAAAAAACAGTTCTTGCATAGACCTTGTTTCTTTGTCAAGTTAAAATACTATCCTATTTAGACCTTGACTTCTTTATAACACTTTTTTGGAAAATGCTAGAGTCTATGGATCAATATTAACCTGCTGAAAATATTTTTACTGTGCAAGAAAGTATAAAGTCCTTTTTTAAAAACATCTGAACATTTAATGGTGAGCTCCTCATAGAACCATGGGCATCTAGTCCTCCCTCCTGTTGAAATGGGGAAAGGGTAGCCCTCTTACTTCTTTAGTTTATTGGATAGCTAATGCACCCCTCTTCCTTACCACTGTTATTTGCCTAGTAAATGCTAGGCAATGGAAATTGAAACATAGAATGGGTGCTTGGTGGTGTCTACCATACTCCCTGGCTCTCATGGGGAAAGAGCAGAGTCTCTGGTTTTAATGCAAATGAAGAGTCCGTCTAAAACTTCTCAATTATCCCACTGCACTTAGGATAAAACTAAAACTCTTGAATCTAGTCTAGAAGGCTCAACATTTTCTGATTTTTGGCCTAGTTCTCCAAACTTTCTATCTTCCTACCCATATCCTTGTGGACCAACAGCCTTTTTAAAATGTTTCCAAAGTGCCACACTCTCTTCTTCCTCAGTCTAAACACACCCTGCTGTTTTTCACCTGGGAAGCTACATCTGATCTATTAGGTCTCTGGTCAAATAATAATTCATCAGAAAATTCTTTTTTGACCATCTGTCTAAATCAAGTCCCTGTTATACCCTCTTATTCATTTGTTCATACATTAAAAAATATTTATTAAATGCCTTCTTTGTTCCAAGCATTAATCTAGATCTTCAGGGACAAAATCTAATAGGTAGATGGGCATTTGTGTGTGTTTATACATTTGTGTGTGTGTGTGTGTGTGTGTGTGTGTACATATAGTTGCTCAATATTTTTTATAGAAATTAATGTGGAAACAAAACCTTTTTAGGTCTTTGGTATAAATGGAGTGATGAGGAGATGAAAATAGGATTAGGCCTATTTGAGGTGGGTTTTCAGGGTAGATCTAGGATTATAGGAAAATAGATATCAGTTCAAAATAATGAAGGGTGAACAAATTAATAGAACTATCTGGAAATAAATTTTAAAATAAAACCCTTCAAGATTTTGAGTTTTCCTTGGCTCTCTATATTTAAGCAAAGGCTAGATAAGTAGAGACTGGTCATTTTGTGGAGGGAAATTGAATTGGTTTTCTATTGTATGTCACAAATTATCACAAAATTGGTAATTTAAAACGACATGGATTTATTCACACACAGTTCCGTTAAGTCAGGTATCTGGGCATGCTGTGCCAGCATTCTCTACTCAGGGTCTCACAGCTGAAACCAAGTTGTCAGTCAGCTGTACTCTCAGGTAGAGCTCAGGCCCTCTTTTAAGCTCATGTGGTTGTGGCAGAATTCAGTTCCTTAAAGTTGTCAGACTGAGATCACTATTTCCTGGCTGGCTCTTAGCCAAAGGCTGCTCTCAGTGACTAGAGATGGCCTCAACTCTTTATTAAGTGGTCCCCTCCTTCTACAAAGCCAGCAGTGGAGAAATTTTTGTGCATTTAATATATCTTTTGCTTAATATATCTTACTTTCTCTTTCATAACTAGCCAAAGAAAACTCTGTGCTTTTATAGGACTCATGTTATAAAATCAGGCCCACTGGATAATCTCTCCCTATTTTAAAGTAAACTTATTTGAATTCTTAATTACAACAGCAAGATTTCATCACATCAGCACCTATATCAGTGTTTGGTAGAAACACTGGAAGAAGCTATGTGTATAGTGGCCAATAATCTTAGGGGACATCTACCTACATAAGGGTGAGACATAAAAAGACAAGTTGACCAAGATCATCTCTAAACTTCTTTCAAATTCTGATTCTCTGATCTTCTAATTCATTTGCCTGTTCTATGGATTCAACCACCAAAATAGACCTAAAACTTTACTTTCTCCATGTTGCTACCATATTGTTTCTTCTTTCTGAACAAATCAAATGGTCTATGAATTTGTTCCTTTTCCATTTGTGCAATTGCCCAACAGGACTTGATAAAATGGACTTCTTAACATCTTATTCTGACAACTTGATGGTTTCCCATTGCCTGACAAGCTATCTGCAAGTCCCACAGAAACATTATGTCCCCAGGTCATTGTGCAGTCTTTCTATTTATAATTGCCAATATGAATTGTAAACTATGGTCGCAGTTAGCTTAGATTGCATTACTCCTTAGATTAGGTACAGCCGTAGGCAAACTACGGCCTGCGGGCCGGATTTGGCCGTTTGAAATGAATAAAACTAAAAAAAAAAAGACCGTACCCTTTTATGTAATGATGTTTACTTTGAATTTATATTAGTTCACACAAACACTCCATCCATGCTTTTGTTCCGGCCCTCCGGTCCAGTTTAAGAACCCATTGTGGCCCTCGAGTCAAAAAGTTTGCCCACCCCTGCCTTAGAATCTCTGCCTTTTACAATCAATGAAATCCCATATCACATGCTATCTTTTCTCTTAAAACTTATCCAGAATCCCCAAGCCAGTCAAGTTTCTCTGCTTTGTGTTAAAATATCTTGAAAATATGTCTTTTCTTCAAGTAGTTGAGTTCAAACATAGTGATTGAGGAATTTGACTGAATTATGGGAATTCTACTTTTTAGCCAATTCAAAATTTATTCTATAAAGATAATTTTTTCTTAAAAAATAATTTTTCTCTAATAGTTTCCCACATAACTAAAGATATAAGAGGGAGGGTGTTATAAGTAGTACATCACTGTTCTGTTTGCAATGATCCTTTAAAGATTAATGTTTGCTTAAATGCAGTAATATTTGATGATAAATATTTAATATTTGAAAACAGAGTAATTAAATTTGGTCAATTTAATACAATGGCTATAAGTAATCTCCTACTTGTTTTCATTGCATTAGACTTTCTCTTCTCTTCCAGATTTAGGCAAATATACAGCAATCTGTCTAGATAATCCAGTAAAAATTTAAGAGGAAATCTAAAATTTCAACTCAAGTCTAGACCTCTCTTCAGAACTCCAGACTCATGCAACTATATACTATTTCACATCTCCTTCTGGATATCTAATAGGCCTTTCACAGTAAACATACTAAAAATCAATTCTCAATCTTTCTTCCCAAAGTTTACTCCTTACATAGTCATCCCCCTCTTGGTTAACGGCGATTTCATCTTTCTTTTGCTCAGTCCAAAGACCTTAGCATTTCCCTCTACTCCTCTCTTTCTCTTACAAACCACATGCCATACATCAGCAAATCCTATTAGTGTTCCTTTAAATTAGATTTAGAATCTCAATACTTCCTGTCATTTTTGCCACTACATTACTGGTCTAGGCCATCATGATCTCCTATGTTGACTTTACAATAGCCTCCTAATTATTCTCTCTCTTTTCACCCTTGTATCCCTTAGTCTATTCACAACACAGTAGCTTGAGTGATTCCATGAAAACATATATTAGAGCCTATTACTTCTCTATTCAGATTAAAGTAATTGTAACTTACAACATTGTACCAGTACATAATCTGTCTTTCAGTATTTTTTCTTAGACCTTAACTCCTAGTAGACACACCAGCCTCTATGTTATTTTTCAAATATACCAAGCATGGTTCCAACTTAGGGTCCTTAATAATGCATTTTCTTCTGCTGGGATGATCTTCCCCAAAATTTTCACTTTTACTTTCCTCACTTTTATCAGAAACATCATGTTTTCTAATCAGTGAGGCCTTCTCTAACTACTCAATTAAAATTTCAATATCTCTGTAATTCTTTCTCCTTTTTTGCTTCCTTATTTTCCTCCACAACACAAATCATCATCCATAGTACTGTATCTGATACTTACTTATACTTTTATTGTATACTAGAGGCCCAGTGCATGAAACTGTGCATAGGTAGGGTCCCTAGGCCTGGCCAGGGATCAGGGCTATTTGGGCCTTCCTTCACCAGCTGCCAGCTGTCAGCTGTTGGCCGGGGCCTTCTTTCATTCTGAACTGCCCCCTGGTGGTCAGCGTGCATCATAGCGAGTGATTGAACTCCCGGTCTCCTGATCCAACTCCCGAGGGGACACTTTGCATATTAGCCTTTTATATATAGATAGATAAACCTCCTTAATGTAAATTACACAAGGGTAGGGACTTTTGTTTGTTTTCTTCATTGTATTCCCTGCAACTACAATATTACTTGGAACAATTGGGTACTCATTTGTATTAAATGTTGAATTCATATGATATGTTTAGGAGTGAGTGAGTTTTCTATTTATTAATTATCTTACTTTTAAGTTTGCATATAGTTTTTATGAATTATGCCATTTCCATACAAGTCATTGTTATCATTCATTCTATCTCAGCCTTCTGAGCAAAAGCCCTTGCATATAGGCATCTTTGAAGGAAGTATCCATACCACTTAGTATATTGTTCTTTCATATTTCTAATCATAACATGCTTATATTTTTTATCCAATAAATGGCTATTTCTTTTAAAAAAAAGACATAAACCTTATGTATCTTTAATCCCTACATAGGCTCCAAGCCTGGCACATGGTATGCATATAGCAAACCAATAGTTAATATGAAATCTAATAAGTGAGTTCAAGTAGGAGCATGTATTATAGGTGATATACAGATGTCTTGGTCTGAGTATTAATATCAGTGTGCTGGATGATATTCTAGAAAGGGTTTTGTTAATTCTAAATATGTGCAAGATAAAATAAAAATGAACTAGATATTAATCTATTTAATAATCTTTTTTATTTTAAATTATTTTATAATCAACATTTACTATATATAAGATGCCCTTGTGTCTGTCTAGACCAGTGGTTCTCAACCTTCCTAATGCTGCGACCCTTCAATATAGTTTCTCATGTTGTGGTGACCCCCAACCATAAAATTATTTTCATTGCTACTTCATAACTGTAATTTTGCTACTGTTATGAATCGTAATGTAAATATCTGATATGCGGAAGAAACCAAGATGGTGGCATAGGTAAACACTGGAGATTGCTGCCGCAAACAACCACTTCAAAAATACAAATAAAAGACGGAACGGACATCACACAGAACATATAAAGAAGATGGCCAAAGAAGATGGCCAAACATTTAAATATAGAATGTTTTTCTTAGGAACTGAACATTAAACATTAAGACCATACCTAGGGAAGGACATAGGACTATATGAGCATGCAAGATTTTTGTACCAGTGCTTGTATATGAAGCAAAAGTTTATATTGTAAATGAATTGGGGAGCAAAACTAGGAATAAAAATAATCACAATTATTTTGTCTTCTACCTCTTTGAACCTGTGGTCTCTGTAGCACCAGCTTAATATTAATCTCAGGGCAATTGTAATAAGACAATGTCACTAGTTACATTATAAGTAGTATTTTTAAATCCAATCTTTTACTTCTGTTTACAAAATGTTTGGTAATTCCAATGACTTTGTATTTTTCTCTTTAATTTTTAGTTCCCAGTGTTCCCACAAATATTGCTTTTTCTGATGTTCAGTCAACTAGTGCAACATTGACATGGATGAGACCTGACACTATCTTCGGTTACTTCCAAAATTACAAGATTACCACTCAACTTCGGGCTCAAAATTGCAGAGAATGGGAATCTGAAGAATGTATCGAATATCAAAAAATTCAATACCTCTATGAAGCTGACCTAACTGAAGAGACAGTATATGGCTTAAAGAAATTTAGATGGTACAGATTTCAAGTGGCTGCCAGCACCAATGCCGGCTATGGCAATGCTTCAAGTTGGATATCTGCACAAACCCTGCCTGGCCGTAAGTTTTGTCCTGTATATGTACATATATTTTTGCATTCAAGAAAAAGTTCTTTAATTGATTTTCCATGGGAAGTACTCAAAGTATAGGTAAAGATTGCTCTTACAACTTAAATTTTATATTTTAAAATTAACTGCCTTACTTGCTGTGACATCATTAATGTTAAGTAAATAAATTTCTATTATTATCTTCTGAACATTGTCTACATAGAATTGTGATGGTTTTCATGCAATATATATATGTCCCCCCAAAATGTATACACACTTTGAATGATTATAAAGTCAGTGTTTATTAGCATACAGTTCATTTTCAAACTGATGACCATTCTTGTCCAGGCACTGCTGACAATACCAAGCAATGGAATCACAAACATCAATAATAATTTAATTTGGTATTTTTGTGCCCTCAATTTGTCAACTGTTGCTGGTTTTGTACCATAAACTTTATCTTTTATGTATCCCATAAAAAAATCAAGTGGCACTTTAGGACAAATTTTCTTAGATCAAAGCTTAATCAGGCTTCACCCATTATTTCAAATCAGTTAAAGCTGAAAAGGAGTGACAATTAAGTGAGTTATCAACTGTTAAGGTATGGATTCATTTTTGTGAACAACCTATATATACAGGAATAAGAGTATATATTATATACATATATATGTATCTATGCATATGTTATATATCATTATATATCACACATACTGTTTTCTGTTGTAGTTTATAGCTATGTGTTGATTTCTACTTAATTAAATTGTGTAAAAATCACTGAACATAAAAATTACTGAGTTAGTACACAAACTAACTCATGTAATAACACATTTACTTTTTTAAAAAATTAAATCTTTATTGTTCAGATTATTACAGTTGTTCCTCTTTTTTCCCCCATAGCTCCCCTCCACCCAGTTTCCACCCCACCCTCTGCCCCTACACCCCCCCACTGTCCTCATCCATAGGTGTACAATTTTTGTCCAGTCTCTTCCCGCACCCCCTACACCCCTTTCCTCCCCAAGAATAGTCAGTTGACTCCCTTTCTATGCCCCTGATTCTATTATATTCACCAGTTT
>NW_005371324.1:8383034-8421767 GCF_000412655.1 Myotis brandtii
TTTTGCTCTTGGCATTTTAATTATGATGTGTCTTGGTGTGGTCCTCTTTGGATTCCTTTTGTTTGGGGTTCACTGCGCTTCCTGGACTTGTAAGTCTATTTCTTTCACCAGGTAGGGGAAGTTTTCTATCATTATTTATTCCAATAGGATTTCAATATCTTGCTCTCTCTCTTCTTCTGGCACTCCCATAGTTCGGATATTGGTATGCTTGAAGTTGTCCCAGAGGCTCCTTACACTATCTTCATATTTTTGAATTCTTTTTTCTTTTTGCTTTTCTGGTTGGGTGTTTTTTGCTCTGAACTGGAGTTCAGAGCAGTCGGGAGCTTGTGCCTCCCTCCCGATTGAAAAAGACAACCGCGTTCTCAATTGCCAGCCCTTTCCGCGTGCGCCTCCGTACCTCTGCACTTTACTTCCGCACCTCCTCTGAGTCTCAATGTGCTTTTCTCTTTCCTTCTAGTTGTAGAATTTCCACTCAGCCAGCCTTCCTGTGGTTCTGGATGATGTCCGTTTTGTCTTTTAGTTGTATTTTTGAAGTTGTTGTGTGAGGCAGCAATTTCACGTGTTTACCTATGCCGCCATCTTGGTTTCTCCAACACATTTACTTTTATCTTAATTGAATACCAAAGGGAAATTTATTTCTGTCATTAGCGTTTTCTCAGACTTTCAGAGTTGTGTCATAGAGTCTTATATTACAACTAGAGGTCCAGTGCATGGATTCGTGCACTGGTGGGGGGCGTGGCCTGTGGGTATCGACACGCTGTGGAAGCACACTGAGCACCAGGGGTCAGCTCCTGCATTGAGCATCTGCCCCCTGGTGGTCAGTGTTGAGGTGCTGCAGGGCCTGCAGGCGTCTGGAGGAGGCGGCAGGGAGGGAGGAGGAGCCTGGGGCGAGGAGGCAACAATCATAGCCCAGGTTACTTCCCATCGAGCTGGGCTTCGCAGCAGGAGCAGCCGCTCCGTGCACTGTGGTAGCGCACTGACCACCAAGGGGCAGCTCCTGCATTGAGCGTTTGCTCCCCAGTGGTCCGTGCGTGTCATAGTGACTGGTCGACCGGTCGTTCTGGTCATTCTGCTGTTCAGTCACTGGGCTTTTATATTTATATACAAAACATTACTGCTTTTTCTTGTGGTCTATCATTAGGCTATAGCAATTGATATCAAGAATGCTTTTTCTATGCCTACATTTTCCTTTCATATCTGGAGGATATGAAACCAGTCTTTACATTCTTTTCAGTGACTTTAGTCTCTCTCTCTCTCCATCTTTCCTTCCCTCCTCCCCTCCCTCCTAGACAGATCTGTCTTCCAAAAGCTTTTTAGTGTATGCTTTTCACCTGAACAAAGTTCTGACACAAAGAAGTACCCAGGGTCTGACTCACAGCTTGAGATGGGGAAAAGGGAAAAATCCAGAGAAGAAACACAGAATAATCTCTCAAAATTGTTCTGCCATCTACACATATTTCAGGACTTCTGCATTCAAGTAAACACTCTTTAAATGTTTTTCCAGAGAAGTCACTAAGGGTAGGTAAAGATTGCTGTTGCAACTTTAGTTTAATATTAAAAAAAAACAACTAACTTTTTACCCTTGTTTAGATATTAACCATAATTAAGTAAATGTTTCTATTTCTTATCAAGAACACTATCTACATATAATTATGATGGCTTCCATACAAAACAAATAAATTGTAAATCAAATTCTGCTTTGAGTGTCTGCCCCCTGGTCAGTGCACATCATAACGACCGGTTTTTCCACCATTCGGTCGATTTGCATATTAGCCTTTTATTATATAGGATGAGAAGATAAAATTATGAAAGTGAACAACTCATCTGAATAATAGAAAAGACAAAACAACAATACAAGTTGGTATAAAATTACTATTTCAGATATGTGCATTTTATTCTAATAGCACCAAATTGTGTCCAAGCTCTTAGCAAAATAGAACATGTTATCAAAACTGGAACTTCTGGATAAGGAGAGAACAATTGATGGCTAGTTTGAAATCAAATTATTCACTTTGAATAACTCAAATAAAGGACAACCTAATGAGGTTGATAAATATTATTTTAAAATGTTCTGAAATGGCTTGTAAAATTAGAAAATATGTTGTATTTACTCTCTCTGAGCTAGTAAAGAAGAAAATTCAAATTAAAGATCCAGGGAGCAGAATTGGATTGCAAGCTGAGGATTAAATTGGGTTACTTGCTGAATCTGAATCTACCACTGTACACTAGAGTGAACAAAGAAAACAGTATTCGGCCAACACAAGCTAACATTTCTTTCTCCCACATACTCTGATCTAGATCATTGAAGCCAAATTGCTATTCTCCTTAAGTCATCTGTGTAATAGCCATAACTCTCTACTTCATGCCGAGTGCATATAGATACAAACAAGCATGGAAATTAAAAATGGCAGAAATATTTAACTTGCAACATTAAAATCTTGGAGATCATTTTACTAATCTATTATTTTTTTATTACCCCTATACTCAAAAGCAATTTGAGTTGAGTAGAGGGAGGAATATAGACTGGAAAGCTGCTAAGTATCTCTGTGGTGCACAATAGGTACTTAAAATGTTGAGAAAATGTATAACTTTAAAAGAATATGGGTGTGAAATTAGAATGGAATGAATTGAGACTCTTCATAATGTGCATCTCCTATGGACCACCAGGACTGGAAGACAGCAAGAAAGGAAAATTCCTGGGGTAGCACTTAGGTTGTGAAAACCACAGGATACCGTACTCATGAGGAATTTTAACTACCCAAACATCTGTTAGGTTAAAAAAAAATTCAACAAAACATGCCTCATCAAAGAAGTTTCCAAGGAATGCAACTTTATGATCTAAAAAGAAGAAAAACCAAATAGAGGGCAAAGTATGGCATAGCATTTTTTAAAATAAGCAATTGTTAATGAGTTATTCAATTAATGTGATGAATGCTGTCACAACAGAAGTAGATATTTTCTATAAAGAAGCAATTATATGATGGTTAGCCATAAATAAATAAGAAGACATAGTCTAAGACATAGAGAAGCCTATTTGATTCTGTTCATTTTTATAATAGACTTTATCCTGCTGCTACTAGAGGAAATGAATATAATTTATTCTACACATGAGGAAATTAGTTAGATGCTGTGGAAAGTCTTCTTGGTTAATTTTCTGAGACTCCCAAGTGTGTAATTCAAGACATGTCCTGACTAGTAGCCCAGTTAGTTAGAGCATCATCGTGATGTGCCAAGGTTGAGGGTTGGATCTCCCCCAGTCAGGGTACCTACAAGAGTCAACCAATGAATGCATAAATAAGTGGAATGACAAATTGATGTTTCTCTCTCTCTCTCTCTCTCTCTCTCTCAAGTCAATTTTTAAAAAAGACAATATCTCTCTCTTCTACACTTGTACATTAAAGTTACTAGTACAACTACTTAGGTTTCCACAGACTTCTCAGACCCCATATTACCATCGCCCCTCCCCCACTATAAACCTTTTCCTGTCTCAGTGCATTGTACATTATTCATCTAACTGTTGAAGTGAGCAATCTAGGAATAATTTTTAATTCTTTCTAGCAATCCTCACCACCAAGTCCATATCTGAGTCCTATTGAATTTACTTACTGAATACTTCTCAAATTTATTTTTTCTGTTAAGGGTCTCTAAATCCAGACCTTTAAAATGCATATCCTATATTATTGCAAACGATTTCTAAATGATCTTTCTGTTCCCATTTTATCTATCTCCGTCTGAACTCAGTTTTTGAATACACCTATATGACATGTTATTCCTCTGCTTAAAAGCTTTGATAGTTTTATACTTTCTTGTGTAAAAATCATACTTTTTAGTATGCTACACAATGCCCTCCTTTATGACTTTGCTTATATTCCCTATATATGCCTTGTTTTTTCTTCTTTGTGCTTTAGAATCTTTGATTTTTTTTCTTACTGTCCTTCTTTGGGAGAGCAGCCTTTTCTATAAATTCCTCTCTGTATTCCATCTCCCAAAACTCGCTCCTGAAATACTGATCATGTTGTGTCATAATTGTTTATTTCTCTCTCTCTTCTGTGGAACTCTGAGCTCCTTAAAGGCAGAAGTGACCACGTGATCATGTCTTATATATGTTTCTACCATCTAGACCTACTCAATATTACAGACTAAATTATATGGCAGTTGGATTTGAAGAAGGCATTTGACTTTAATGTGAAAGTATTTAAATGTCAAAATTCTCCATTTGAAAAATTGTTCATACTAAATTTTCATCATTTTTCCCCTCTAACTTATCTATCAAATACTTGCATAGTTATTGCAAAAATTAAAATTTTCTATATTTGACATGTTCAACTTCCTTTATTTCACAAAATGAGTATATAATATATATTTAATTTTTTTATTTTCCCTTTTCATTAACGTAAGTATGAATTACTGCATATAGAAATGAAATAAGCATGTAGTAAATAGAGAAAGATTTTAAGCAATATGTGAAAATAATAAATGCCTCCTTTAAATGGGTTGCGATATTCATTGTATTATTTAAATTATTAACTGAGATAATAAACTCTTAATGAATTTGTATAGCAAGCTGCATCATATAGGTTGATAGTCTATGAAGAAAACAAAGAAGAACAATGTCTAAATTTGGGCTGCTAAGTATGATTACAAAGAGAAGCTATTTGGATAAAATCATAATTTATAGAACATAATACTAAGCACATAAAATTAAAGTTTTAATAAATCATTCAACTATACATTTAATTCAAAAGAGCTATTGCCAGGTTATTAAATGAGTTTTTCAGAATTTAAATAAAAAAAATTTTGAAAGGCTATTACATAAGCACATAGAATGTGTTTTTTCAGTAAAATCACTAAAAATCAAAGGAGATTATAAGGATTATCACTATATTATATTTTAAAATTAATATTATAGAAAACCTGGTTAACCCAACAAAAAAGAAAAAAACTTTCTCCCTTTAGAGCTAGCTGCATTTTATCATTTTTAAAAAAGGAATTCTTTCACTTTCTCATCTCAAACTTCAAATCTCATGTTGAATTGAATTTATTTTTAGTCTTCTGAGAATCTTCTTTCTCTTGGTTTAGAGAGAAGTGTGAAGTAGGCTTAAATCTTTGTGCTTTTGGTCATTGACCTCAGTTCAGGTCTGCCTCAGTACCAGCCTTGGGTCTACAAAAATTCAGCTTCATTTTCTCCTACATTTACTAAGGAAGTGGGGAGAATTCTGATTTGACTATGCAAAACTCCCAATTCTGTAAAGACCATAGGATTACTATGTCTGGTGGTTTAGGGTACTTTCTGATTGGGCCCAATAACTGAATTGAGAGCCCTTGGCTGGATGGTTAAAAACAATAACAATAGCCATGCTTATTAAGTGCTTGCTAGATGCTGGTACTATTTATTCTAAGAACTTTACACACTTTGATTCATTCATGAGCCTCATTCATTTCTAGGGAAGAGCCTGAGATCTTAGAACGTGACTAGAACTTGGGCAAAGCCTTATGGTGGTATGAAAGTAATAAGAGGTGGAGGGGTGCTAAGTAGGATTACAAAGAGGAGATAGTCAAGTGAAATCATAATGCAAAGGAAATAATAGTAAGCATATAAAATTAAACTAATAAAGCATTCGACTCCAAATTTAATGTCAATAAAGCATTTTTGTCAGGTTGTTAAGCAAGTTTTCTAGAATATCAATAAAATATTTTGAAATCAAATTTGTATAAGCAAATGGAATATCTTTTTCAGCAAAAGCACTAAAAACTAATCAGTAAAGGAAATTTTAAGGATTATCACTATGTGATATTATTAGCTTTGGCAAGTGGGACTAAGAAAGACCTGGAGATATTATACAAGTTCTAGTAAGTAACCCAAACTTCCCATTCCTAAACAAATTGGATGGGATTTTCCCTAACACACATGACATTAATCTACACTTTTGGTTTCTTTTCTCTTTTTTATTTTACCCTTAATTCATTGCACCTGCATACAATGAATGGGTGGACAAAATAGCAACATTTACTCTGGCCCTAACACTCCATATGTGATGGCCTTATCTGAATTATTTCAGGTTGTTCCTACACAGAGCTTCCAGGTGTAGCTAATAATGTTTTCCTATGTTCTTATGAAGCATGTTAATCTGTTATCACTCTAGGAACTTTGTGAATGGGAGGGAGTGATGAGAGGGAGAAAACTCTTTTAGTTTATCCAGAATTAAAATAAATGAAAGGTGGGAGGAGACAAATCTGTGGCGTGTCTGTTGGCCGGATGCATGTTCCCATGTTTATCACCAGCTGCCAAGCCCTCCACCACTACTTCCCTAGCCTTCAGAGAGCAGTCATTTAATCCCCCTCTCCAGCCTTTTTATAAGAGTTGTAATCACCGGTCATTTGATCTGAAGAGCAATGCCACTACTTTTTCAAATGGTATGTTGACATTGTAGGGCATTGGTTATTACACCAAAGGCATTAGAATCATCAGGGGGGCTTGTTAAAACACAGTGCTGGAGCCTCCCCAGGGCTTCTGATTCAGTAAGTCTAGGGTATGGCCTCAGAATTTGCTTTTCTAATAACTTCCTAGGTGTTGCTGCTGGACTGGAGGTCACTTTTGATAACCATTGTTGTAGAAAGTTGTTTTGTAAACTTGATGCAATTCAAAAAATGATGTTATCTGATTCTAATAATAATGGTACTAACATTGGAAAGTGTTCAGTCTTACCTGGCATAGCTAGTATTGGAAGTGGCGGGGTTTTGTTGTTGTTGTTTTTTATTTGGTGGTGGTGTTTTTTTCACCTTAAGCCAGTCAGAAATGAGTTGGAAAACTACTAATTAAGCATCAAAGAAGAAAGTCATACAATGAAGTCTAATGCTGGGATGTTCACAAATCATCCTCAGGACTTATCAAATAGACTAATTGTCAGATTCTTAGGCTTGTAGTATTTGCTCTTTGTGATACCATCTTGCAGTTGGGAAATGTAACTATAAAACTAAATTAAAGTCTTGTAAAGCAGTAGGAGATATTTGATACAACAGTAGTCTCCTCTATGGGGCAGTGAAATCACTGGGCTCTAGGGAAACATCCAACACCAGGGAAGGTCAGTTGACTAAAACAGTGTTTAATCAGTGGGATATGTCCTAAGATGCTCTTGGCCTGCATACAGATGGTCAATCTACTTGCTGAACTTCTTCAGGGTCCTTGATGCCCTGAATTATATAAGACACAAGAAATACATCCTAACTACCCAGCACATCTTTAGTCCTGAGAGACTTCTACAACTCAAAGCAAATTCTTCCAGGTGAATCAAAGCCAACTCACAGTTTTAGAGGTCACTAACATTTGTATAGTTGAGCAACAATTGAGTCCATGTAGTGGTGACCATAATTAGGAATCTGGTGGTCCAGTGTACCAAATTCTGAGACTAAAATACCTTGAAGGGTAGCCCTTTAAGTAAGCTTTAAACTGAACTTGAATAAATGTGCAGACGATTTAAATCATTTGTGCACAGAGCTCAAGATTTTCTGTCCTTCAAGTGGCTGTCAGATCACTTATTTATTTGTATTTATTCTTGTAGGAAAGTCATTCTAGCATGGTGCACTAAAAACCATAGAGTATTTTCGACAACATTTTTCATCATTAAATTAAATTTACAGGGATCTGCAGAAGGTAAAGTTACTAATAAGTCTTTGAATGTGCTTATTCTGAAAGTGTAGTATTAGACACACCAAAATTTGATGGTCCTTAATCAAAGTGGCACAGACTTGGGGGCATTCAGACTTTTATATGGACTAGGCAAAATGATGGTCTATCCAGACTCACCTTTCAGCTAACACACTTAGCATGAGGACACAGATGGATGGGAAAGATGACCCTGACCCACATAAGACCCACATTCCTGTGCAAGGATAGAAGCATGATAATCAGGAAATGATGGTTGTTAGTTACAGAAAATGCATTATTGTGAAAACCAGGGTGAAAGTGCTTATGAGAGGAAGTGATTGGATTATGGGGAATGAGAGAATAAGGATAGATCATTCTTACTGAGTAAATTGCTGTGATTTATAAGAGAAAGGGTATAGTGATATCTTGGCCCATTACTGACTAGATTCATTTCACAAACAATCCTAAATCAGAATGTGACAGTTTATGGGGAGACAAACAAAGTCTCCCAAGGATGCTTATATGTTACGAAGCTTTTAAACTGGCATATTTTAACTCTCTTACCTTTATTGCCATCAGCTTCTTTTATTTGGATTGTTGATATTCATAACTGTAATTTTATATTCCCATTATTTGAATCTAGTACTAATTTACTATACACTGTGATAAAAGAGATGATACTGGAATTATGTTATTATGTATTTTGGAATGTTGATAAATTCCAAGAGAAAATTACCTAAAAGAAACTTGAAATTTTATATACTTATAAGTACACTGTAATATTTAAATAATTTTAAAATAATTAGATACTACTGTATAATAGACTTGAGCATATGGTGTTCTAAATATTTCTCTCAAATTATCTATGAATTAATCAAATGATCATTTTCATTGCAATATACCGATGAAATATATATTATATGCAAATAACATATTCATATATCAGTTCAGTTGTGTATGTGTTTGCCTTTGTTTTTTAGTTCAGATTTAAGAGTTCTTATTCCATCATATTCTAATCCTTCAAGTATACAAATTGTATAATAGATTTGAAGAGAAAGTTTTCACAAAGGATTCAACAAAGGAAACACTTTTGTAACAAAATAGGCAATTTCATTGAATTTACTGAACATGCAAATGTTTAATGTGATTGTTTCTTAAAAAGAAAGAAAGAAAGAAAGAAACTGGGAACAAGTTCAAGAATTGGCATTAAAGTACATCTCAGCAAGGAGCTAAATACTTTGCCTTTTCATAATGATGGATTACTGTATAGACTTTAAAATATTTAGTACTATTAGCGGTTACTATGGGCCATGAATTATTTTGAATGTTAGTTTTCTCTCTGCTTTGCACGGGTAGCAGACACTCCCTGATGAGGGCTTTGATTGCTAGTATTTAAGGAATGATTACAGGCTTGACATTTTACTATGAACGATTAGAAGTTGAATAAGGCATCATACTGCTTTCTGAGCTGGTCTATAGACATATTTGCAAAATTAGTCAAAGTTTTCCTTGGAAAATGGTTTTGAATCTCTCTTTAGTTGAAACCCAAAAGATCCAGATTATGGAGCAGAGAAGATATGGACATATTTCCCTGGAAATATTCCCAACCACAAGCTACCATCAACATAGTCACAGAAAAGTCTTGTCAACTTTCTTAGCCACAGAAAATTCTCACTAAACTGTTTGTGATGTCTGGGCAACAATATTGTACAACCTTGTTTGCCTGTTAGAATGAGTTAGGTTTAAAAGTGTAGTCCTGACAGCCATTGAATTGGTATACTCTATCGAGGTACATGAATCAGATAGATTCTAGACATAGTCTGCCCTCTTTTGATCTAATTTATTTTGACCCATCTTTCTGATATGAGTTAGATACCAACATTTACAGAGGCCCCTTCTGGTTCTTTCAAAGACCTAAGCAGTGGCATCAAAGGCCCTACATGACTTGGCCCCCATTTTGTTTCCAGCTCTTGTTTGACTTACATAACTCCAGACTCACCGGAGACCTTGTTATTCACGGAACATACCAGGCATATTCCTGTCTCAGAGCCTTTGCACGATCCACTTTCCTCCCTGTGACACTATTGCTCCCTTACCTCCTTCAAGTCTTTGTTTAAATGTCATCTGCATGGAGAGGCATACCCTGACCACCATATTTAATGTAGTAACTTCCATTACCACCCCATTCCCAGTATCCTGCTTCATTGTTTGCCATAGTACATATCACTTCTTAACGTGGTATATTTTTACTTATATATTGATTCAAATTTTTATACTATCCTTAGATGTTATTTGTCTCCTTCCACTAACATAGAGGTCTCATGCTTCCCATCTCTTTGCTTCTCATCTCTGTCTCAGCACCTCAAAAGTGACTAGCATATAGTATATGTTCACTAAACACTTGTGGAGTGAAGAAGAGCCATTAAATATTAGAAGCTCTATATGATAGGTCCACACCTACCTTGATCACTTACTTCCATGGGCTTTGTGTTTTTTTTAGTGCTGGGAATATAGATGGTGCTCAATAAATACCTGTTGGTTGGATGAATACATAAATTTCATCTAAAAGCCAACAGAACATTTGGGTATAAATAAAGAGAAGGGAAGCAAAAAATATTTTCCTGTCTAATACCACTTGAAATGTGTGGTCTGTCAGAAAATTGCTTCTCTCACCATGGTTCTTATAGAGCTAGGAGGCAGGTTTTGCTAAAACATTAATAATCAAGGGGGCTAATAAACTGATACTTTGGTTGTAGCTCATTCTCTTTTACAGAGTCAAATACAGAAGATAGACCATTGAAATCCACCAAAAATTTTATATTCTTCAAATTAGGTTTCCCCATGAGGAGACTAATGTAATAATTCTCAGTAATGTTATACTTGATCCTGAAGCCCGTCCACTTATTTAACATTTTGAATAAAGAGATTCAGAGCTGCTGTTTGTTAAGGAGAAGGTGAGCATATTTCTATGGAATATCCAGTTTGAAAAGGAAAAGGGTTGCCACTCTTGCAAATGGAGTGCATTATTCTGTGAGGACACCCAAAAGCAATTAATTATGCTGGTGGTGGAAGAGCTCTCATTATGCTCATTTGCTATGCATAGTAACCTGAACAAATTATGCTAAAATTTGAGTCAGTTTTCATAAAGCTAGAAGTAATAAGACTGAACATGTCCAGATATGCAGATTCCATGATCTCTTCTATTATAGTCACCAGATCCAATTCTGTCATCATTATTAGCACCTCTCAGCTCATCGAATCTCTGAATCCTGGGACATCCTTTCTTCAGCCCCTCCCCTGGGTGCTTCACTGGCCATTTGGACTGGTTCTCTGAGTCAGTGTTCTGAGTATTGCCCAAAGGTCAGAAGAGATACAAGAGGCCCCGACAGGGAGTAGGAGAGCGAGCTGTGTAGGGAGGTGGATAGGATATGTTTGGCACCCCAAAGGCATTTTCCCACAGAAAGTTTGTTATACATAATTGCTAGATTCCTCTATAGCAGTGGTGTTCAACTTTTTTTTTAATCTCATGGCACACATAAACTAATTACTAAACTTCTGTGGCACACCAAAAATATATTTTTTCGCCGATATAATGAAAATATAATTTTGATTTATTCACACTGGACAGCTATTGTCTTGTTGGCTGTTGTAATTTCTTTTTTTATACAATCTAAAGTAAAATAGGTCAGTGCTCCTAACTAAATAGTTATGTACTGTATGTTTTAAAAATTCTTGCAGCACACTAGTTGAAAATCACTGCTCTATAATAACATCATTAAACTATTTGGATGCTATCACTAAAAATATTTTTATGGGTTGATTTTGCCACTGAATTCCTCATATATTATCTCTCTCAAAAATATGTTCTAAGTACCAATAATTCATTCATAGTTTGAAGATTGTCACTACTATTAACATCTTAAATACCTATCTGGTAGAATCACTTGAACTAAATATACTTCTCATATTTATACTGCCCCAATTTGTAAGGGATTATCTGAAATTAAAAAACAAACAAACACAAAAACCTTTTCCATCCTATCTCCCTAGTTTCAGTCTCATCTTTCTAATTGCCAGGTAGGCAACTCAATCTTCATGACTTTCTCAGATTCAATGAGTACAAATCCAAATTTATAATCTCCTTCTGTAGTCTTATCCCTAAGAAAAACCAGTATCTATTTCTTAATGCACTGTTGTTGTGAACTCTATCAGCATTCTCCTAGTATTAATACATGAGTTACCTTTTACTACTTCCTCTATCTCAGTTTGTGTGCACATCTAGCTTATAAGTTCTTTTTAAATGTTCTAAATAACTCTGGAATTCATATCTACCTCTCAATACTTACTGTCACTATTCTAGATTAGAGGCTCATCATATCTCACCTGGTTTTGGGGAAGTAGTCTACCTGGACTCAATGCTTCAGAGCAAGTACCTTTTTCAGAGTTGCCCGAGTTTTCTCAAAACCCCACAGTGGCTTCCCATTGTTTAAAGAATGAACTTCAAATTCCCTAACATAATAAGCAACTGCTCCTTAACTTAGTTCCCAAACTACTATTTAAAGCTTGTTCCCAACTATATTCCTCAAGGAACACTGATCTCTCTGTGACTTCTCTATTCCTTGAATTTAGACATTCTGAATCTTTTCTGTACCATGGATTCCTTTGGCCATCTGATGAAGTGCTTGGATCCCTTTCCTAGAGGAATATTTTTTAATGTATAAAATAATAAACATAAGATTACCAAAGAAAGCAATTGTACAGTGATACAATTCTGTCTGTCTGTGGACCCTGTTGTTTATGTCATTGTGGCTTTGCTTATGATCCTCTTTCCATAAAAGTGCCCCTAAACCTACTCTTCTGATTATCAAAATCCTTCTCATCTTTCAAAGTCTATTCAATTCCCATTTCCTCTGTGCAACTTTACCTTTACTTCCTGCTCCATCTGTATTCACTACTTTGCCCTTTGCCCTCTCATAGATTATTTGTATTTCTAATTACTTCTTATCTTTACTTTGCCTTTTATTATAAAACACTGTATTAAATGACAATGATGGGCCAGACACTATACTGGCCAATTTTGCATGTTTTGTCTTCATATTTCTCTTTCTCTTTTAAAACACTATAAAGTATGTATATGAGGAGGAAACTGAGATACAGAAATTTTGTTGTTTGACCAAGATCACACAACTTCCTCCTTTTATAATTATTTGAGGAAAGTAATATTTTATCTTCTTCTGTATACCTTCTCAGGATCTATAGAATAATGTTTAGTAATATTTGCTTATGTGGATTTAAAAGTGAGAAATACTGTAAAATACTTACTTCCCAAAATTTAATGTCTCTAGAATCTAATAGGGAGCATAGGAGGACAGAGATGTGTACAACTGTGTTCCTAGGTCAGAGTCTATGCCAATTAACTGGGATGAAATACTTCTTAACATTCTATAATCCCTTCTAATATCTAGTGATTTCACAAATTGAAAACCTACATCCCACATATGAAATCATATGGTTCCTAGCATTTTCTGGCTGATGGAAGATGATTTGACTTTGGGTGGTGGGCACACAATGCAATAAACAGATCATGTATCATAGAAATGTACACTTGAAACCTATATGATCTTATTAACCAGTGTCACTCAATAAATTAAATAAAAAAGAGAAAACTTATACAGGGTTTTCATTAGTCAATTCCTTAAAATATTATTTCTTGTTTTGCATTCTTGATTAAAAAACAATAATAAAAGTAGAGTAAATTAAATAATTTGTTTGTAATCATAATAAATCCAGTAAATGTTTACATTTGTAATAATAAGATCAGTTGTATAACTTATTTACTATGCTACCCGCTCAGTGAAAACAATAAAATGAGCCCAATTTACATTCATATTACAATATGTTTTGAATCTAATTACTTTGTGCTAGTTTCACTTTTCTGTAATCATATGTGTTTTATAAGTTTTCTTAAATCAACATCGTTAGGCTATCTATTTTAGAATAAAAATAAAGATTTATTTTAGCAATGCTTTCCTTTCAATATTATTTTCAGTTTAAAAACCATGTATCTATGATAATCAATTTCTAATGTGAAAGTTCTTCATGTATAGTAATTTTAAAAGAATTATATGTTTTTATTCAACAACACCTTTAGCATGCTGTGAACTATAAATTAATGCATAATTAATTCATTATGACTATCCATTTTTCATGACTTCTCTATTATTGCACTGTAGCAAATACTCAGACGTAGATGAGTAAATGGTTTTCTATTTTTGCAGCTCCAGAGGGTCCTCCTGAAAATGTGTATGTAGTAGCAACATCACCTTTTAGCATCAACATCAGCTGGAGTGAACCTGCTATCATTACTGGACCAACGTTCTATCTGATAGATGTTGAATCGGTAAGGCTTGTCTTGCCTTCTGCAAAAGGCAATGGAGAGCATGGAAATGAACAAACAAGAAAATCAAATAAAACGAAAACTCATAGACAGCAACATAAGTATGGTGGTTAGCAGAATGAAGGGGGATGGGAGAGTCATAAAGGGTTAAGGGGGTCAGATATATGGTGACAAAAGAAGATTTGACTTCAGGTGGTGGGAGCACAATGCAATATACAGATGATGTATCAAATTTGTATACTTGAAACATATATCATCTTATTAACCACTAGAGGCCCTGTACATGAATTCATGCACAAATGGGGTCCCTCCCTGCGAATCAGGGCTGTCTCACCAATCCTGATGGGGGCCAATTGGGGCTGGCTGGCCGGGGGGAGGAGGAGGTACCGCTGGAGGTTGGCTGGCCGCAGGAGGTTGGCTGTGGGAGCGCACAGAACACCAGGGGGAAGCTCCTGCATTGAGCATCTTCCCCCTGGTGGTCACTGCGCATCATAGCTACCAGCCGGTTGTCCGGCTGTCTGGTTGTAATGGTTGTTATGGTCATTTAGGCTTTTATATATATACTAGAGGCCCGGTGCATGAAAATTCATGCACTGGAAGGGGGGGGGTCCCTCAGGCCGGCCTGCTCCCTCTCACAGTCGGGAAACCCTCAGGGGTGGGAGGCGACCCAGCGATCAGGGGAAGATGACGCCCCATCACACCTTTGCTGCTGCCACTGCTGGCAGTGCAAGCCTCAGTTGGCCCTGATTACCTGAGCCTTGGGCAGCCCTGGGTGGCTGGGGGGCTGAGGGGACTAGGAGACTCTGGAGGCAGGCAGAGCTGAGGGGACTGGGCGCTGCCATCTTATTGCTGTGGGCGCCACCATCTTTGAGGGTGGGACAGTCAATTAGCATATTCCCTCCTTATTGGCTGTGGGTGCCACCATCTTTGTGATGGTGTGCAGGTCAATTAGCATATTCCCTCTTTATTATATAGGATAGATGGTTACTCCAATAAGTTTAATTAAAAAAGGGGGGAAAGGGACACAGATTTTGGAACCAAACTATTTACATTTTAATTCTAGCTCAAGTATACCTTAGGTAACTTAACCTGTGTTTCAGTATTCACATCTGTAAAATAAAGATTAATAATAGATTAATAATAGATGATATTTAGGGTACAGAAATTGTGTGAAGACTAAGCAGTTAATATGCATAAAGAACTTAAAACATTGCCTGGCATATAGTAAGTACTCAATACATGCAAAGAATAATAACATAGTTATTATTACATTGGTCCTCAGGATATACATGATGTATATAAACAGGTGGTTAAATTGGTAACACACTAGTTAAAATACAGTGAAAAAGAACTCATTGTACCAAATGAGAAGGGAGAAGGGCATTAGGAGAAATATATCCTAAATACATAATATCAGAGCTTAATATTATCTCCTCATTTGCATTACCACACCTTATCTAACAATATTTTGATGTAAATATTACTATCTTCATTCTGCATAAAGGTGAACTGAGACAGACATGATAAATAATTTCCCACATAACTGAGACTAGGCTAAGACCAGCAGACAATGGTATGATAGGATAAATGGAAAGCCATTAAATATCAATTAAAATTTTCCAAATTGAAATATGAACTCACCAAAACCACTTCGGATCAAGGATAGCAAGAATTCAAACAGATTCTAGCACTTCACAGTTTCCCTGGGATTCTTGGACTCAAGTAGTCATTTAGTTCCTTCTTCCCTTCATTAATCCAACACAAATTCTTAAGTAAATCCAACATGCCCGCATTGTTCTAGGGTTTGGATAGGTAGAAGTGAACAAGTCAGAAGTGGTCACTGTCTTTATAGAGCTTATCTGCAGTTCATTTCATGAATATATAACTATCTACATTCAAGAATCATTAGTTCCTAGACCCATGAAGAACACATTTCATTGAATTTTGCACTCCTGGTACTGCCTGAATTTTGCCAAATACTAGCCACAAGGACATACAAGTCTTCCTATATAAGACTAAAATTAAGCCAAAATTGACATCTTAAAATATATATTTATGGGCACCAATATCATCCTGGATGATTGTACTGGAAATTAATGCATTTTGTAGTCATTTTTTATTGTAATATTTACTTTTTTAAAATTAAAAAATATATTTATTGAGCAGCCTCTATTTTCCAAAACAAAGATGGAAAATAAAGTTTTGTTCTCAAGTAGCTCACACTGTAGTGGGAGACACTAGAATATAAACAGCTAATTATAAAGTGTGATATATGCAGGTTTTTTTAAAAATAAAATCTAAGTAATTAAAGCTTCTGTTAGGGGAGACATGGGATAAAGACAAGACTTCACAGAGCAGGTTAAATTTATTCTGAGACTTGAGGCATGAATAAGGGTTTACCAAATTGGAAGGGTGGAGGTGGGAGAGAAAAAGGAGAGAAGTGAACCAGCCCAGCTACTGATACTATATATACAAACTACCACACTTCATAAATAAATAACAATGTTTCATAATAATAATAGGTGATCAAATATAATATGAGCAAACAACCTTGGCACTAACTGAAGGGAAATGCTAGTCAAAAAGGTCTGAGCTATTGGTCCTGGGTAAGTGAACAAATAATGGTTAATAGTAACAAAGATAAAGTAGGTTTAGTAAAGAAAGATAATAAATCTTATATAAGCTGTATTCGAAGGCCTAGCATTCTTTTTGGATTTTATTAAAATTTATTTAAGATATAGTAGGTCACATACATGCTGTGTCATATTTTTACTTCTCGATATGTGTTATCCATTGTTTTCATGGATGGCCTTGGAATAGTTTCATTGTACCTTATAAGATCATTCCCAGTGAACTTATGATAGTGTAGACAGTTCTGGACTATTGAAACAACTGACTGTAAATCCTGTCAGCTACTTAATTGTTATGGAATCTTGAGGAATTCACCTCAACTCTATAAAATCAGAGTTCAAGTGGCCACAGTATGTAGTCAGGCAATAACATAAATGAGCAGTCAAAGGGAAGCCAACTGGATGGGGCAGTGATGCATTGGAGACCCGTAGCTCTTTACAGAAACTGACTATCATTCAGACCTAGATCATTGTTACTCAGCGTGAATATAAGCCTCGTCCTAAGGAAAATTTTAAAAGCCCGATGTTCCGATGATATTTAAATATTGACAACAAATTAAATACACTTTCTATCAGGAGGAATGGGTACCTCATCAATTGGATTTCTAGGCTAATTTCTTTTTCTGCCATTTTAGAGCAGTGGAACTTTTCCTTCCTCTGCTGTCTTGAGGTAGGAACAATCTACCTGACTTTTTTTCTATGCTGATATTATTTATCAGCCTTTTATTGTGTTTCTCATAGCAACATTAGATTAGGTTAAGGGAGGCCTTAGAAAAGACTATTTGAAGACCATATACTGAACAAAAAGCCATCTTTCAAAGTTACCAGGGAGGGTGAAGTTGAGAATGAACTTAATACTGCGAACAGTGTGTATAATTTGTTTTAGAGTTTTTCAAAATCATGTGCCTGAGAGGAGCATGCAAAATAAGATTTTAAATTTTCTGATGTTCACCTCAGGAAAAGCCCTTCCTTACTGCTAGAAACTTAGACTTTCCATCAAAGATAAACCATATTTAAATAAATCATAAACCTACATTGAGTACACCAAAAGGTATGCATTTGTGCATATTTAATAATTATGACATCCACAATTGAGTTCTTATCCAGTGTCAGCTCAGAGTTTTTCAAACTGCAATCAAGACCAGCATTTTAAAATTAATTGGAATAAAATTAGAGCAGAAAAGACCAAGTGTATTTCAAAAAGGAGTTGAATTTCTGAAAATAGTTTTTCAGGTATAAATAAGTATATATATATATATATGAGTGCACATATAAATACTTCTTTATACCTGAAAAATGATTTTATGAGTTATGGTATGAAAAATGATATCCTGAATTATGTTACAAAATGTGTTTCCTTTGTGTGAGTCTGGTATTAAAATAAAACAAAATACTTCAGATCTATTTTTTCTAAATTTCAACAAAGCACTATAAACACATATTATCACCCATTTCAATACACAGAAAGTAAGACACAGAGCGTAAGTGAGTTGACAAATACGATGTAGGAGCTATTAAGTGACTAAGTTGGGGTTTGAACCTTTGATGGTTGGGTACCAAAACCTATATTTTTCTCTATAAAACATTAGAGTAGGAAGTAGTGTTTCATCGACTGCAGAGATGATTTTGGCTTGATTTTGATAATTTTCGATGGGTGAATTGCTTTTTCTTTTACTTTTAATTATTGAAATAATTGCTAATTATTAAACTATTAAAGTAACACTTTAGATTCCCCAGGACAATCTGTTTAAAGAAATACAGTTGTCCCTTGAACAACATGGAGGTTAGGGGCACCGACCCCCACACAGTTGAAAATATGCATATAACATTTGGCTCCACCAAAACTTGTTATTCCTCAGTATCCACAGGGATTGGTTCCAGGACCACCTGTGGACACCAACATCCTCATATAGTCAAGTTGCCTACATCAATGCATATAGTCAGCAAGCTGCATCTGTAGACTTCTAACTGCAGATTGAAAACAGTACAAATATTCATTGAGAAAATCTGCATATATTTGGATCCATGCAGTTCGAGCCTGTGTTGTTCAAGGTCAACTCTAATTTAAATCTTGACTAGATAAATATACCACATGTAGCTTTGCACTATTATACTTTAGTGATTTGTATCTCAAGTGCTGCTTTCTTTCATTGTCAGCGATTTTTTTTCTTATAGGTAGATAGTGATGAATTTAATATTTCCTTAATCAAGTCAAATGAAGAGAATAAAACCATAGAAATTAAAGATTTAAAAATATTCACAAGGTATTCTGTGGTGATCACTGCATTCACTGGAAATGTTAGTGCGGCTTATGTAGAAGGAAAGTCAAGTGCTGAAGTGATTGTTACTACTTTAGAATCAGGTAAGGCATATTTTTTATCATTGCTAAAAACTGGACCTCCTTAGGTATTTTTCTTACAGTTTATCACACCCCACCCTAAAAAGGGTATGTATTATCAAATTTGAATGCATATAAATATAATATTCAGTGATTTACTGTGATTGACAAAAGTGAAGCTTTCTGTTTTTTTGAGGCAAAGTGGAATTATGCAGAATAGCCAATCCTTGTAAATACAAAAAAAACCCCACAAATTAGTTCATAATAAGCACAATTTTTGCATTTATTTAAACACTAAATGTTTCAGAAATTATCTTGCTGAAGGGATGATTTTCCCAATTGTCTATAGCCCAAAATGCTTCACCTAAAATTCCATTTTAATTATTTCTGTCTCATGATTTGAATGCTTATTAAAGTGCTAATACTCTATTATTAAATAATCTAGAAGTCAAAATCCAAATCCGGGTCACATTTATCATATGTTTTCTTCACTTATTTAAGTGACATGTTTTATTATATAATCTATTTGATAAATGTCAGAATCCATACAGATTTCCTCAAGTTCCCATGAACAGGGTCTGAATGAATAATAAGATTGTAACCAATAAGAATTAAATGTGGAAAGTCAACCTCCCAGAACTCGCTTGCCCCATCCTCCTTCAGACTCCTGATGTTCTTTGCCACCAGATATATCTTTGGAAAGAGCACATGAAGGGATGTGTTGCTATAGTTTATTTGTTGCTATCTGTAAGGTAAGTATAGGAGGTAAAAATACTTTTGAGTTAGTCTTTTCATTATGTTACATACTGCATTGTCTACTGTTATGGTTCTAAATTAGAAGGTCCATCTTTTTCTCTGAACCCTAAAATCCCACTTGTTTCCAATGGGCTGCCACGTGTATCCCAGGTATCTATTTTCTTATTGTACTTGTTGCAAGTCTCTGTCATCCTACCTTCCTGTGAGGAAAGATGCTGCTGAACTTCTTCACATCCATCCCTTAAAGCATTCATTGAAAATCTTAATGTGCTACTTCTTTCAAGGATATTGTAGTTTAATACATTTTTACTGAACATCTAAAAATTGAATTTTAGATGTAAAACCAAATATATTTGCAGGATAGGAAGTTCTTTCCAGCATTGAGAGAAATCTTCCACGTATCCAACTTTTAAACCGGACCTTATTTTTGAAAACATCTCGTGTAAAAAGATATATAAAGTTTTTCTTATGTATCATAAATATGTTTAACAACTAATGTTGTGAAAATGTGTTGAACCTGTCTAACCTTTACGTTAGCTATGCCTTTTTGCCCTTAAAATGTGGTGTTTGGAACAATAAAATGTTATCTGATTCTCTCTCTTTTTCCTCACTGTTATTTATTTACTTATTTTTTTGCTTGCCAGAGGGCACTATTTTTAAAGATGTTTGCAAGAAAAAAGAGCTTGTACCTGAACTACGAATAGCCAAGTATTAACAGCCTTCTTCATGGAAATTCTTTATTTAGTATGGAAAAATATATCCATTCCAACTTGATCAAAATAGATATATTCATCCAGTTATTCATATAAAGAACACTATGTAGTATAGCAATAAATAGTTCATAAAATATATTTTTATTATGAACTATATTCATAAAATAATTTTATCCTCGTGTATACCATTTTTTCACAATAATTTATTGATACTTAGCTTGTTATATGTCCAACTAACTTCTATTTATTAAAAAAAAACCTGGAATATCTAGAATATATGAACTCTTAAAACTCAACACAACAAATCCAGTTAAAAAGTTGATAAAAGACATTTCACCAAAGAGGAGATATGATTGGCAAATAAACTCATGATAAGACAGATTTTCAGTATCATTACTTATTAGGAAAATGCAAATTAAAGCCACAATGAGATATCACTATGCATCTACTAGGACAGATAAAATAATAATGTTGAAAATGGTGAGAATACCAAATGATGGCAAAGATGCAGAAAGACTGGTTTTCTCATACATTTCTAGTGGGACTATAAAAGGGTATAGCCACATTGGAAAATAGTTTGTTAATCTTTTATAAAAACAGTATGATTCAGCAATTATACTCTAGGGTATTTATCATAGAGAATTGATAACTTGTGTTCATGCAAACATCTGTATATAAATGGTAATAGCAGATTTATTAGAAATAACAAAAAAAACTGAAAACAATCCAAATTTTTTTATGATTAAACAAATTCTGGTACACCTATATAAGGGAACACTACTTGGCAATGAAAGAAGAATGAATTACTAATATATGCAACAACTCTGATGAACCTCACAGTCATTATGCATTGTGTTTCTCAAAATGACATAGCTATGGAGATGAAGAATGATTAGTGTTGAGGGGAGGCATGGAGGGCAAATACAAGGAGAAGGCAAGACGAAGTTCCTTTGTGGTGATGGGATTGCTCTGTATCTTGTTTCTGGTGGTGTTTATAGGAATCTGGACATGGGATTAAATTGCATAGAACTACATACAAGAAGGTGTAAAAAAATGTTAAATTTGAATATTGTCTGTAGTCTTGTTAACAGCATTGTACCAATGTCAGTTTCCAGGTTTGATATTAAACTACAGTTATATAAGATGCCAACAATGGCGAAAGCTAGGGGAAGGCTACTTGGAACTGTGTATGGTTTTTGCAACTTCCCGTGAGTCTATATTATTTTTAATTAAGCTCAAATAGTCATGGAAATGTGTTCTGCATAAAAATAATGCATATATAAAGCTAAATAAATAAGAAGGAAATATATAATAAGCTGGATCAGCAGTATGGTTCCTGTGACCAAAGATGTCAATGATGTTACAATGCATCAGCCATTTTACTTGTTTCCATAATCCATAGGGTTAAATAATCTGTGTAATACTCCTTGTAAACGTAAATTTGAAGTGAATAAGTTTTATATGGTTATTAAAAAGAACATATTTTTTATAAAATTTAATTGCTAAATATTTCATTTTAGTCCCTAAGGATCCACCTAACAACATGACATTTCAGAAGATACCAGATGAAGTGACAAAATTTCAGTTAACATTCCTTCCTCCTTCTCAACCCAATGGAAATATCCAAGTATATCAAGCTTTGGTTTACCGAGAAGATGACCCTACTGCTGTCCAGATTCACAACCTCAGCATTATCCAGAAAACGGACACATCCGTCATCGCAATGTTAGAAGGACTGAAAGGTGGACATACATACAATATCAGTGTAAGCATTCATAGCTTTTAGTTACTTGCCTATTTTACAAAGTCAGTTGTCAAACTCAGCATTCAAAGATACTTCAGCTTATGTACACACTACATTTTTTCACATATTTTGGGGGGATTGTTTAAGACATGCCCACAGAAAATAGATTTAGAGAAGTGAAATTGTTGATATCCTATTATAATACACCAAGTCCTATGAAAATATGTAGGTAATTAAAACCTTTGTACAAACAATAATGCCATTAACTCTAATAGCATTATTGTTTAGAAATAATTTATTCCCCTTCCATTCTATGGCTTATACATATATCTATGCCATTGACTTTGATTTTGGCCACATGATGTGCTTTGGCCAATGACATGTGCCACATCTATGGAGAAGCATTACAAGTTTGTGTCAGCTCTCTCCTTCTTCCTCTCTGTCTCAAGAAAAGATATTCCGAGCAGAGTCTGCTCCTTCAGTCTGGGTCTAGGAATGGGAAAATATCAAGTAAGGTTAAGCCATGTCAGCCAACCCACAGTTGTGCATGTACTGTAAATAAGAAAAAAATGTGCACTATTGTAAGCCAAAAGTAAACACCAAAATACAGCAACATTTGTATTATTGTTAGAAATGCAGAAATAAAATAAAGGATAAAGGAAATGCATGCTAAAAGTAAAAGAGTGGTGGTAGATAAAGAGATGATTCTGCCAAATGGAAAACTGTTAATGTGTGATTATAAATGAAACATGGAAACGCAAATTTCAAAGGCAAAGAGCAGAAATAATTATTTACGTGATTGAAATTCACATATATTTCACATAACTATTACTAAAAGCTAATAACATTTTACATCTTCATTCTAAATTATCCATTTTGGAAAGTAAGTGTATATGTGAGTTCATATTGCATATATACAGGCCATGAACAATTTGTTTCATCATTTGATGATTTTTATAGCATGTCTTGCAATTTTCAAATAGAATTATCTGATTCAGATAATTCATATTTCAAGCAACATAGAATTCATCCTAAACCTTAGCTTATTAACTAATCCTCCTAGTAACTCTTTATAATCATCAGAATACTACCATGTGTGTATGTATTCCCTCATTAACTTTATATCTTACTAGGTAATATGTCTTGCTAGGATTCTTGTTGTACATACCATTGTGAATACCTTTGTGAAAGATCTATTAGAGGGAGAGTGGTGGTTAAGAGAATGAACTGACCTTGGTTCAAATACTCACTTTGCTATTTTCTGTGTCTGGTCAGTTTCTGCAAATCTATCTTAGTTTTCTTATCTGAAAAATTAGTAGTAGGATTAATAACTTCTTTATAAGAATATTGTGAGTATTAATGATTTGTAGTTATGGTAAATAGTGAGTATGCTATCAGTTTTGCCTATTGTGAATATGAGAAAAAATAGGAAATAAATCACAACTAATTCATAATTTAAAGAACAAGAAATAAGTTCTCTGATTGTTCACAAAGTGGAATTTACAGCAACCTCAACTCCTGAGAGGTTATTAGAAATGTATAACTTTAGCACCTGTTCCCATCTGCTGCATGAAAATCTGCATATCTTCATTTACCAGGGTTTCCAAGTGACCTTTTTCCACAATGCAATTGAAAAGCACTGTCCAATTCATCATTTACTATGTCACTTAAATGTTAGCTTGCACCATAAAGAAATAAAAATAAGGAAGCAGACCATAATATCATTTTTGTTGTGGATACTTTCTTAAATTTACAAACTTCAATAAGTATTTTCTTTAGCTATTTTTAACCATGTTTTCGGGGCTTGGATTATTCACCATAACTAGCACATCATACATATCATTACAGTTTTAATTCAATCAAAGTATATATAGTGTGGAGTGTGGGTCACTAATATATAAACAAATTTATTAACGTCAATAAACATTATACTCTGAATTTCATTTATCAAGTACGATAAACTGGGCGAGAACATGGTCTTTGTTTTATATAGCAATATAATATGGATAGAAGAAAATTCTGTGTCTGCAGTTTCCAAAGCAAAAAGTTAATTGAAAGGATTCACATCTGTGTAAATCACCCTCTATATATACAAACAGAAATGCTTTATGTGTATATGCTGCATTATGCAGGTTATAGCGTCAGATACTTTGGGGCAGGGGTGAAGAAGGGCATAAGGGCAACTTTCAGAGGGATGATTTAATACAGGAAAACTGGGAGGCTGGAGGAATAGGATTTCATCTCAGAGAAGGGAAAAAAGAGGATCTTGAATATGGATTTACAGAAAGCCAGTTACCTAGCTACAGAGAAGAGGAAAAGATGTTAGATTAGACGAAGAGAGCAAATAGAGTCTTTTCTATTCCTCCTACAGGTTCCAATTGAAGCCACAGTCTTTTCCTAGTCTCTGTGATTGGTCTGTTTTGGTCAATCAGCCTTTGTTCTCAGGGCTTACTAGTAACACAAGATCAGTTTTAAGAATTACTTTGTTGTTAATATTCTTCCTCCATATATAACTCACATTTAAGGGAGTGCAAGAAATATATAGTTAATAGATTATATGCAATTGCTTTTAAAAGTAGAATCATTTTAAAATTACATATAACCATAATCAGTTATATGTACATGTAAGCAATAATTTGAAAATAGTAACAAGATGTTTCTTTGTTTTAGGTTTATGCAATCAATAGTGCTGGTGCAGGACCAAAGGTTCAGATGAGAATAACTATGGATATTAAAGGTATATACACAAACTCCCATTCATTCCACAAATGCTGCTCTCTTAATCAAGCAGTAATAGAACTTGAATTCTGTATTAGAATTAAGGATGGAGTCAAGCTTGTAATGATGCATGTGCATTTAATAAGCATATCTAAGTAATAATATATGCTTGTTAAAGCTATAATTAAAATGCCCAAATAATGATGCAAATTACCATCCTATATAATAAAAGGCTAATATACAAATTGTCCCCTCAGGAGTTCGACCACTCGCTATGACGTTCACTGACCACCAGGGGGCGGCATAGAGTGAAGGAAGGACCTGGCCAGAGGGGAGGGGAGGAGGAGGAAGGCCTCGATTGGCCCTGATCATTGGCCAGGCCTAGGGACCCTACCCATGCATGAATTTTGTGCACCGGGCCTCTACGGTTAAATAAAGAGAATGCCCACCTGTTATTTTTTCTTATATTTCCTTTCCTATAACTTTAAACTCTTCTGAGACAAATTTTATAGTCCATTATTTTGTTTTTAAATTTTATTGAAAACGAAACTTATTCTTTAAATTACCCATGACTAGAAGTTGACTAGTTTTAACTAGATTCCTCAATGCCTTTTATTTATATTGAAAGTTGAATTCTTTACAGTTAATTAAATAGTGTTTACTGAACAACCATGTATTCAGCTTTATGATTCTAACTCTAAATATTCTGATCTATCAATTTATTAATCTTACAGGTAGTTTTCATTGAAAATATAACTAAAATTTGGAGCCTCTCGCCCGCCAAATCCATAAAAACTAAAAAAGATTTTTACGAGGAATTTAGGGTCATTCAGTCATCAGGGTGCCTTCTATTCCTGAGACTGAAAACCTGCATGTAGCTGTGCCATCTCTCTAAAAAGCTATGTAAAACCTGCAGAGCTAAAAACAAACAAACAAAACAAGTATATGGACCTTTAGTAGAATTCCACCTCCTTGTTGCTTCCCTCTTTAGAGCAAAAAGTAAGGACACCAGAGCACAGCGATTCTCAGTCTTTGGCAAGGACACCAAGCACAATGATTAAAAGCAGGCTCTAGGCTGAGTCTAAGGTCAGACTGCTGAGATTGAATCCGGGATTGGCCACTTGATATCTGTTTGACTTTGGGCAAGTTTCTTAACCTCTATAAGCCTGGATAGTGGAGATAATACTAGTTCCTACTGCATACATTGTTGTGAGGATTAAAAGAGATAATCTTTGAAAAAACGCTTAGGACAGTGCCCTACTAGAGAATGAGAAACATTCACTGTAAGGTGAAGCTGATAAATATTATCTTTTCATCAATGGGTATTTTAATACTGTATATAAATATTAATTATTTGCTTTTAATTGATAAATTATATGCTTAGGAAATACAAATACAAAGTCTTAAAAAATCAGCAATTTGAAAAAATGACTTCATAAAGCAGAGCTTACATCAATTCATCTTAATGTCTGTTATTTGTTGGCAGACATGTAGATATGCACTTAACAATATTGATTCTTTAGTAAAAAAATTCCCATTTCAGATGCTTTGGTCATCCCAGGTAAAGAAGACTCATTCTGATTTTCTTCTCGTTAGATAGGGCAGACAGACTCAGGACCAGTTATCTAGAGAAGATATAAATATATATACTGGAGGCAGTGGTGGGGTCCTAGAGAAATTAATTTTTCTTCAGTAATATGAATGATTTTGTTAGTAACATGGAGTGATATTGAATTAATGGTAGTCTCATTAAGTTTGCATTTAACAGATAATGTCAGGTTGGATAGTCATGTCCAGTGCAAGATTCTTCTAACTGGAAACCTTTTCTTGGGAATTCCTCAGTGGCCTAGAGCTTCTCAGAACTCCCTGAAACTGGAGGCTCTTCCTGCTGAATTCTTTCTTCCTCCTCCCCTTTCTCAGGTGTCTCCCTACCTGTGCTCTGTGGTCTAAGGCTCTCACCATCTCCTCTTGCTCACTTTATCTTTACTCTTCACAGATATTTTCCCCAATAAGCTTGCTACTCATCTAATATCATAGGCTTTATATCTCAGAGGAATGAGCTAAAGGATCAAGTAAAAAGATTTGGTTCTCTTTTATAGCTATGTGATATAAGGCCATCTCCTCATGTGCAAAATTGAAATAATATTGTCAATTTTATAGCATTATTGAGAGGCCTTTTAACAAGATTAAATAAAGATAGAAAATGAAATTTGATTAAGCAACTCATTGTTGCTCAAACAATCTATAATAATAAAAGTATAATGTGCTAATTAGACCAGACAGCCAAAGGACCTTCTGGATGTCCTTCCAGATGAAGCCATGGTGGTTGGGGCTGAGGCAGAGGTGGTTAGGGGAGATCAGGCAGGCAGGAAAGCAGTTAGGGGTGATCAGGCAGGCAGATGAGTCGTTAGGGGTGATGAGGCAGGCAGGCAGAGTGGTTAGGGGCAATGAGGCAGGCAGGAAGGCAAGTGGTTAGGAGCCAGCAGTCCCGGTTTGCAAGAGGGATGTCCGACTGCCGGTTTAGGCCGGGTCCCACATCTCCTGAGGGGTCCCGGATTGTGAGAGGGTGCAGGCCGGGCTGAGGGACCCTCACCCCCCAACCCCCGTGTATGAATTTTGTGCACCAGGCCTCTAGTTGTTATATATAGCTATGAGATGAAATTAATTAAACAAACAGAGCTTCTATAAATATTGATTTGGGAGATATGTGTATGCACTGATGGTAATATGTGAATTATCAGGGCACTTTTAGAAATTATTCTGGCAATATCTATTAAAAGTTAAAAATACATATATCTTTTGTTCCAGAAATTCTGCTCTTGGAAATCTATTCCACAGAAATAAAAGGATGTTTGGCATGGATAAACTGGGTGAAAGGGAGGTGCTAGTATGACTAGAATAGAAATTGGAAAACTAGCTAAAATAAGTAAAATAAGAAGAAAAAACACTAAGATAATAGTATGATTTAATGCACTTATGAAAATTATATTTGAGTGAGAGCATATATAATTTGAATTTATTTAATATGTAAAGATAAGTCAGATGTCCAAAAATTATACCTGAGTCCCATTATTTCAGGTTAAGTCTCAAATATATAATTATACCACCAGGAGATAATAATTGTTTAATATTTGCTGTATCAAAATAAGACTATTTCATTTGTTCTTTATGTTTGTCATCACGTTATCTGTAAATTACCTGCCTGAAAAAAAATTTAAATGCTTATTTCTCCTCTTCAGAAACAAAAAATCAATTATGATACTTCTTTGTTTATAGCTCCAGCACGACCAAAAACCAAACCAACCCCTATTTATGATGCCACAGGAAAATTGCTGGTGACTTCAACAACAATTACCATCAGAATGCCAATATGTTACTATAACGATGATCATGGGCCCATCAAAAATGTACAAGTGCTTGTAGCAGAAGCTGGAGGTATCATTATATATTAACTTATCCTATTAATTTATAAAGTATGAATTGCTGAATGGTATAGAAATTTCAGTTCAAAACTAGTAATTTAAATTGACTCCTGATTAGCACATACATCTTGACCTTAATATATTGTCAATATTATCATTAATTATACAAAACACTTATGCTAACATTTTTATAGAAATAAGAGAAGGCATAGTTAAAATATGTGATTTATTTATTCCATATGCTAGTAGGATTACTTTGACTCTGACAAGATGGATTATTGGTAACTTCTTTGGAGATGTGAACATTACAGTTACTCTTGACTGAGGGATTTTTTTTTCTCTAGATGCTTATCCAGGTAAATCAGCTGAATCATCCCTGGTGGTTCATAGAGTGAAAGATACTTCATCCAGAATTTCTTCATGCAATTATAAAAACCATTTATAAATTTGAAAATAATGTATATGTTATTTGTAATCATCATTCTTTTTTTCTGAAAATAGCTCAGCATGATGGAAATGTAACAAAGTGGTATGATGCATATTTTAATAAACCAAGGCCATACTTTACAAATGAAGGCTTTCCTAATCCTCCGTGTACAGAAGGAAAGACAAAGTTCAGTAGCAATGAAGAAATCTACATCATAGGTGCTGATCATGCATGTATGATTCCTGGCAATGAAGACAAAATTTGCAATGGACCTCTGAAGCCAAAAAAGCAATACTTGTATGTATAGTTTATACCTACCATGCATTGTGTTAGCAAGCTGGTTGATATCTTTCATTCCTCCATCCACCCATCCTTTTATTTTTTCAATAAGCACTGGGCATCCATCTTGTATTGTGACTAGATTTTTAAAAATATTTTTTAAAAATATGTTTTCGTTGACTTGAAAGAGAGGAAAGGAGAGAGAAAGAGAAAGAGAAATATCGATCAGCTGCCTCCTGCACGTATCCCACTAGGGATTGAGCCCACAACCCTGGGCATGTGCCCTGACAGGGAATTTAACCAGCAACCTCTCGGTGCATGAGACAGCCCTCAGACCACTGAACCACACTGGCCAGGGCTGACCAGAATTTTTAGGCTTCAGGAATGTAAAGACCAACAAAGGCCGAAACCGGTTTGGCTCAGTGGATAGAGCGTCGGCCTGCGGACTGAAGGGTCCCGGGTTCGGTTCCGGTCAGGGGCATGTACCTGGGTTGTGGATTGACCTCATATTCCACAGACATATAGTTCTATAGGAAAAGCAGACAAACCTAAGTGTAATTATGATTTGATCTTTTGATCTGATAAATAACATAAGGTCAATATGAAAAATGTGCCCTTGGATAGGAGAATTTAATTCTTTCTGTAGAGCACAATGTGACCAATATAATATTTTGTGTTTTTCACTCATTATTTGCCTTGCATGTTCATGTGCAGGTGTTTAGGAACACTATCACAGTCTTTTGGTTAATGATAGCTTCGATTTACCTTGTTCATAGCAATACTTTTATCCTCTATATACCATCAAACATCATATTTAGTGATTGAAATCTTTACAACTCACTTTAATATTTGGCATTTTGTAGATCCAACTGAATATCATATTAAAAATCTCTTTACAAATGAAATCAATTTTTTATTTTTCATTAATTTTTGTAAATGGTATTAGGTAGGGTCCAACTCCATTCCTTGGTCAGTGAATATCCAGTTTTCTCGACACCATCTGTTGAAAAGACTGTTTTCATCTCTGGCTTTGTTAATTTCTTTGCTAAATTGATTTTTCCTACTAAATTAACTATTATTTCTGTGTCACAAGATGACAGATTTTTAAAAATCTTGAATTATTTTATTTTCAAAATATATTTTTTTTTACTAGTAAATTTGAAAAATGTAGCTAGTCTCATCTTGTCAACTAACTAAAGCATTATTAAATTCTTTATAAGTGTCTTAGGCCAAATTAGCATTGGAAAAATTAGAGAAGGTAGGCAAATTTTTTAAAAATGCTATATCATCTATTATGAATTACAGTTACTGTGGTTACAAGGTTATTGCCTAAAATATAATCATTATACATATGATAGTTATGAAAATGGTATATCACAAAGTTTAATACTTATTCAAGTATTTTCATTTTGCGTATTTTTTCCAAAACAGACTCCTCATATAATCAATACAATAATAAGAAACTGAGAATAGTAGAGATTAATTTATGCATTGCAATTTATTAATGTAAATTGATTTTATGTTTTTAAATGCCTGGATGTCTATAGTTTTTAAATAAGGTGTTTTGGTTGTCTTTGTGAATATTAGAATCATAGAATGATTTTTAAGATTGATTCTCTTCTGTACCTATTTTCCATTTCAGATGTCATAAAAACATAGGAAGTAAAAATATAGCTGTGCATACATAGATTTAAGAAACATTTTCTTAATTGCATACATATGAACAAGATAAGTTCTATATGACAATTCTAAATCTGGTTCACTGGTATTTTCAAAGGTCGACAAGGTATAACAGTTTTTATGATTTATAGTTTAAAAGTCTGTTTGTGCAACACACTTTCACAGACTACATTATTTCATCCAAACAAATCTGTGAAGGAGGTAGGTAATCTGCTTCAGTTGAGCTGCTGACTGCTTACGAGTCTGCCCAGATTCTTAGTCACTCTCTCATGAAGTTCATGAGGTCCATTTCTAGGGTAATTATTCATCTCACATAAAGATAGTATCTATTTGTCTGGATGGTCATTTAATTTCAAGTCTACATCTTGTAAATTTGCTTTATCTTAAATAAAAATGTTTATTTTAATAGCTATTTGCTAAATTATTCATAAAAAAAACATATGGCATGCAAATTGCTAGTTTTAAATTTTTTTTTCTATTTTATAGATTTAAATTTAGAGCCACAAATGTCATGGGACAATTTACTGACTCTGATTACTCTGACCCTGTTAAGACTTTAGGTAAGACATATTTTGTAGTTTACTTTCAATTCTCAACATGCTAATTACAGTGCAACATTCATTAGTAAATGTAATAATCCACAACTGAATGTTCTCAAGTATAAATTCATTTCAAGGTTAACTAACCTGATTAAGGAAAAATAGTATATTATAATATTCTATTAATAGATGGGAGTTGCATCCATTTGAATCTGGATCTAGATTTTGAAATGGTACTGGTTCTATGCTGATGTGCACTAACATTATACCAAGCAAATATTTAATTAGCTGTTTAATATACAATCTTACAGCAGAAGATATTTACCTAATACAAAGGAAAAGGCTTATGGCAATTATTCTGAAATAATCCTAAAAAAACTAGACGTTTACCTGTCCTCTTTAATTTTTCTTTTTTTCTAATCAGCTCTTTCATGTTTTCTTATTAATTATATGCCCTCAATTAGGCCTGAATAAAATACAAATACAATTTAGTCAAATGCAAGTATATTTCTTCCTCCTCCTCCTCCTCCTCCTCCTCCTCCTCCTCCTCCTCTTCTTAGTCATCACCATCATCTAACATTAAATATTCTATACCAGACACACTTTCAGGTTCTTTGTATGTGTTAACTGATGAACTCTTCACAACTATCCTTTACTTTAGATCAGTGGTTCCCAATCAAAGTGATTTTACCCTCCAGGGACATTTGAGAATGTTTGGGGCCATTTTTGGTTGTCACAACCATGGGGGATGAGCTATGGGCATCTACTGGGCAGAAACAAAGGATACTGCTGGACATGCCACAGTGCATAGGACAGCCCCTCTCAGCAAAGAATTATCTGGCCCATAATGTCAGAGACCCTGTCAGGGGATAACGTTACCTCCATTTTAATGATGAGAAAACCAAGGTTCATATTAAGTAATTAAGTGGCTGGGTCAGGATTCTAGCACAGATTTGATAGCAATTACACCCCAAATAGAGGATTTACACCTGCATTCAAATTTTGGCTCCTCCACTTGAGAAAATAATTTCTATAAGCTTCAGTTTCCTTATTTGGAAAATGGTGATGAGAGTATTCCCTTGAAAGATTTACATAAAGCAACATATGTAAAGACATTAATATTTTATAGTTAGAAAAAATTTAAATGCTTAATAGCTTATTTTGGGGTAGGCTATACCCAAAAACTTTAGAAATATACTCCCTTAGGAGAAATTATATCCCCAGAATTTTTTGAGTGGATCACAACTTCCAATTTGCACCAAGCTTTGAGAATGTGGAACTTTGTATGTTGCTCAGATACACAGCATATCGTGAGCTGCAACAGATTTCAGTAAGAGTTGAAGCTGGATGCAGATAATTGTTCTACCATTTTCAGTTAGAAATTCTCACCAGGTTTTTAAACATTAATTGTATAGAAATCCAGCTTCTGCAGGCTCCACTTAGTTAATAAAACTTTGGACCTTGAAGAAATAAAGAAGGGGCATGTGACTAGCTACATGGATGTTGATAGAGGAATAACAAATTTCTTTGACTATTCTCCCTAATTTCATAAAATCACTGGTTTGATTAACTGTACACAATATATTAATCATTTTAAAACTAGCTGATGAGACTTGGGATATTGAAATTGTGTGGAGTGTTTCTTCATTTGATAGGTGATTTTTATCACACAATGATACAACCGCAGTAAATGCCTTGAAGGCACTAACATAATTTCCTCGAGATTATGGCATTCAGAGACTATCGCCTCCACTAACTAATGACCCTGGTGTGTTTACTGATGGAAGAAAAGAGTCAAAGACAAAGTGAATAGCTAGCAATGCTGAAAAGAGACCTCCTTGCTGTGCTGTGCCTCTCATAGCTTGTTGGTTTCATACAGATTTATTTGTTTTAATTTATTTTTGTTTTTTATCTTTTTTCTTTTATTTTTTACTTATTGTTGACAGTATTACAGATGTCCCCCATTTCTCCCCATTTACCCACCTCCCCCAGCCCCATCCCCGCTCCCTCTGGCCATCACCACACTGTTGTCTGTGTCTCTGGGCTATGCTTTGGCTAATCTCTTCACCTTCTTTTATCTAGTGCCCCCCTCCCCTCTGAGCTCTGTCAGTCTGTTCCATGTATGCATCCATGCCTCTGGTTCTATTTTGTTCATCAGTTTATTTTGCTCATTAGATTCCACATATAAGTGAGATCATGTGCTATTTGTCTTTGTTACTGATGTGAGGACATCATATTCAGTTAGTTATCCGAGAGGCAAAGTTGAGATATTCAGGGGAATAGGAATGAGCATGAAAAGCCATAAAAAAGGGGATACCCGAGTATCAGGGACCATGCTTATCTTCTTTTTCTTCCTTTCTCTCACAGACTAGGGAGAATACAATAATTAACTCTAGAAAGTAACAGTAATACACAGTCAGTTCTTGGTTCCTTTTTGGAATCATAACTACTATCACCCTAGTCATCCACGTACTAATGCTTATGTGCCCTGGTAACCACAGGAGTCTGGAAGGGATGTTAAGATGTGGAGCTAAGGGCAGAGCACAGGATCCTGCCAAGGCCAGGGAGGAAGGGGCTGGTGAAACACAGACTGGATGCAGTAGGTAGAAAGGCACTGGGTTGGTAAGGGGAAGTGACAGCGAAGGGTTTCATGTGTCTATGATTACATTCTCAGAGTTCATATATCATTTGTAAGCCGATGGCAGAAGGATAGCCTTTCAGGCTCCTCCTTAGAGTGGTCTTCCATGGGATCGCTTCTGACATATAGCAGCTTTGTAGTAAATGGGCTTTGCTCTGTAATGCTTTGGATTGGTCGTGTGGAGTTCTGCTCTCTAGTCATTTACAGATAGTTAAACAGTGACGGGCAGGAGTAGAGGAAATTACAAGGAGTGAAAACCTCAGTTGTGAAATGAGATGTTCAGATCTGGCGTATGAAGTGTACCAGTAGAGTAGACTTCCTTGATGACTAGCAAAGCATTGCAGTCACTTTGCTAGTTAATGGAGTTAACAACATCACTTTCTGCCCTCCAATCAGTTTTCTACCTGGCTATTGGATGTTATGATTCTGTAGAGATCAGATTTGCTGATAAGCCAGGCACCAAAGAGCTCCACCAGAAATGGCCCTGGTCCATGATTTGACATTAATAAAAGGCCAGTGAGTCATGCAACTTTTCAGAAAAAGAACATTGCCAAGGAAGTTATAGTAGAACTCAAAAAAGAAATAACATTGACCATTTCTACAATAGTCAATGGCAAAAATGGCTGTCAGATTGTAGGCAAGCAAATAATAAAATGCATTAATATAATATCCCTAATGTCACCATAAGGTTACAAAAGATGTTTGAGTCCCTTTTTCTCTCAAATATGTCATGTATCGGGATATATAATAGCATTTGCAATGGGCTAGTGACTCTCAACATTCTTAACAAGCCTACTAAATACTTCTGCATATCTGTGATCCCAGACTTCAGTGAAAGAAATATAGGTCCCATTTAGGTCATCAAACCACCAGTAGATATATGTTCATTCACTGGCATTTCACAAACCACAGACAGTGAGTTCTGAGCTGCATTGTCTATCAGTAAAATCTTCAGGATTTAAGAGCCTTTGTAAGGCTGTGTTTCTAAGTTTGTTCAGGGCATATTATTCCAAGGCAGGACATTTTGATAGTGGTTGTGACTCTCAGAAACATTATCATTCAGAAGTTAAAATTATGAACAAAAGAATCACCATAGACTGATAGACTAAAAGTTTTTTAGTGAAAGAGGCTGACAGTAGTGCAAGTGAGAAGAATCAGGCAGAGCTGGGCTGGATAAGGATGAGTGGGTCTAAAAGGAATTTGCTAGGGAAATCATTATGGCCTGGAAGAATAAACATGGGAAATGACATGCACCATTATTTTAATCTTGAAAAAATTCTTATAATTTATTTGATTTTTTTTCACTCAGGATTAAGCATTAGCATTTTTATTAACAAAATTTACAAGAACTCCTCTTAAACCCTTTTTAGAAATCCTCTATAGGCACATCAGTTTATGGAAACTGCTGGTAGGCAATGTTTTGATTGCAAGGTTTAATTATAGAGAGTTTCTGTGATTTGAAAACCACACACTCCTTTCTGCACCTTACAAGGCTTCATTAAGGCTGAATAAGATGAAATCTTAAACCCCATGGCAAAGGCACCATGTGACTGTTTTCTTCTGTCATAACACCTCTCCTTTAATTACTAAGCTAACAGTGAAACGTTCCAATATGCTCACTGAGAAACAGGGTCTCTATGTATTTTTGCAGAAAAAGAATCACTTTCCCCAAAACACCAGAGATATAGGGGAGATTTTTATTACGTTAAAGAGACAGTGGTAATGTGGGGGTGAACCTCATAACTTTGTGGCTAGTCAGGCATATTTCAGGCACTTTGGCATATATCGAATTTATGTGACGGGTTAATTACTTTAAAAAGTAACTTCTGAAATCTCATTTCCAAAATGAGAATAATAATACTCATCTCACAAAATAATTGGGGAAGTAAATCTGATGAATAAATGAATGAATGTGATAAATGTTTATTAATAAAAATACTAAACATTATTTATGTATCAAGATTTTTCTTATTGTTTTTATATATGAACTACTGTATTCTTCACAACCCTATAACATGGTCTCCGACAAATAGATATTGACTATTTATTGGTAAAAAGTATGAAACTGGCTCTTTAAGAAACTTGCCCAAGACTATTGAGCTAGGAAGTTACAGCACCAGCTTTTAGACCCAGGCAGTGTGACTCCAGTCAGTGCTCTGCTTGTAATCACTGTTACCACGTTGCCTGAAAATCGTTAAGTGCCCCAGGAGCTTTCAATTTCACTACTATTGGTGATGTTTCTGCTCTCACAGACTTCCTATTCTTGCTGTAACATTTTCTTTTCTTAACATTTTAAATGATTTCTAGCTGTTCTCTTTTCATCTTCTTGTCTTAGCTTTTGAAGTTAACATTCACACATGAGTATGCTTTATTCTTACACATAAAGATACAGTAATTCCTTTTTTTTTAGCAATGAATAAGTGAGACTCTTCCTACATTCTAGAAACCACTTTTAATATTTTGTCATTCTGATGTATGAGAATAACATTTACCTAGATTATTTTAATTTACATTTCTTAAATTATGAAATTGAGTGGCTTTTCATAAATTTTTATGTGGTATTAGAATATCCAGGATGACTAAGCCAAACAAGTATTCCTTATATTTAATTTTGGTTAAAAGAACTTGAACTTGTTTTCTTTGAAGATTAATAATAATATTAATAAGATCATGTAACATGTTCCTATGTCAAAAGCCAGACATTATAAAGCTGATAAGCTTTATAACCAATTTAACTTAAGCTTCTTAGAGATATAAAACTGGCTTAATCAGATCCATATACTGAGATTCAATGATGATAATTACAATCAAAATATAATACTGATGAGAACTTAATTAGCACTTCATAATTATGACTTGCTTAATCACAATGGTATGTTTTATTCTGCAAATACAACATAATTTAATTTGACCTTTTATAGAATTTTAAGTCTAATGAGGAAATGACTTGTACTTATTCCAAAAAGATTCATGTTTATATTTTTAGGTAAAATAATTCCATTTTCTGTGAAAAGATTTATAGAAGTGCCTTCATTCTTATTGGTCATGCTTTGTGGGTACATGCATAGCAATGAAGCAAAATTTGTTCTCACAATCATGGCACATTTTGTACTTTCCTAATGGTACTTTTGTAATACATGTGCCCAAAGGATTACACATTGTTTATTAATACATGGTATGTCATTTCCTCACTTCACTTGGCTAGTGCTTTGAAATAGTAATCTAATCTGGGAAAAAAATTGTGGTCTATGAAATCATTTTTATCCCCACTGAGTTCTAAAGTCCAGTGATTCAATATTACCTGATAAAGATTCTTCATTCATCTTCACGTTTCCTTTCCCAAGCATATCCAATTAAGAGTCAGCATGTGAAAATTCAATCAAACAAATCGTTCACATTTTTATGTCTAAAGAAAGGTGTATCTAAAATACTTTAGGAGCTACATGCTGCTTTAGTGTCTTCTAAATTGTGCTGGTGATTCTAGAAAACCATAAAACTCGGATAACTCTTTAATGTCCAGTGTTCATTTAAATCTACCATGCAGAATCGCCATAGGAACCCTTTTATATTTTAACATTTCATAAGCATCAATCCAGGGAAAAAATATAAAACATTAAGCCCTGCATATTTTACAAATAGCCTATTTTGTCACTCAACTTTAATACTTTTTACAGTAAAATTATAAATCAGATAAATTAAACTTGACTATAATTTTAGTAGTTGTCTAAAATAAATGATTGATAAGTTGTACATTCTTATTTGTTTCAATGACTGATCTCCAACCCGAAATAAAGTAGTATCTATTTCAATATTTGTATTCATTCGTAAATTTAACAAATATTCATTGAGCATTTATTATGTGCCTGGTACTATTTTCAGAACTTGAAAAGCAGTTTTGAATAAAATAAAGTCCCCTGTCCTCAGAGAGTTTACATTCTGGATGGATAATAAACAATAAGGATAATAAATAAATTAATTATAATGTAAATTGAAGGGTGATAAGGGCTATGGAGAAAAGAAAGAGTAGAACAGTATGCAGAGGATATAGAAGAGAGGAGGCAGGAAGTGAGCTAGTTATATCTTTCAGTTGTAAATGGTGGTATCATAGTTTGCTTGGGCTGCCTTAACAAAAGACCATAGACTGGGTGGCTTAAACAACAAAAATTTATTTTCCCACAGTTCTGGAGGCTAGAAATGCAAGATCCAGGTTGCAGTCAACTTGGTATCTGGTGAGGATTCTCATTCTGACTTGTAGAAGGCCTCCTTCTCACTAAAGTCACATGCCTGTTCCTTCGTGTGTGTGTGTGTGTGTGTGTGTCCAGAGGGAGAAAGCCAGCTTTCTGGTATCTCTTCTTATAAGGATACTAAAACTATTGGGCCTATCAGATTAGACCCAACTCTTATTTCTTATGAACCCATTTAAACTTAATTACTTCCTTACTCTAAATGTATTTACCCTTGGCCTTATGGCTTCAATATATGAATTTTGGAGGCACCTATACATTCATAGGAGGGGGTTAGTGTAGGCCTCATTGAGAAGCAACCCTTGGAGATAATGAAATGGCTCTCCAGGAGCATTATGCTAAGTGAAATAATCCAGTTGGAGAAAGATAAATATCACTTGATCTCACTCTTATGTGGGATATAATGATCAACATAATTTGATGAACAAGAATAGATCCAGAGACAAATGGTAAGGGGGAGGGGTTAGAGAGCAACCAAAGGACTTGTATGCATGCATATTAGCATAACCAATAGACACAGACACTGGGGCAGTACGGGCTTGCCTGGGGTGGGAATGGCTGGC
>NW_005371324.1:8430896-8461562 GCF_000412655.1 Myotis brandtii
TACCATTTGCAACAGCATGGATGGAACTGGAGAGCATTATGCTAAGTGAAATAAGCCAGTTGGAGAAAGATAAATATCACATGATCTCACTCATATGTGGGATATAATGATCAACATAATTTGATGAACAAAAATTTATCCATAGACAAATGTCAGGGGAGGTGGGGGGTTAGTGAGCAACCAAAGGACTTGTATACATGCATATTAGCATAACCAATGGACACAGACACTGGGCAGTGGGGGCTTCCCTGGTGTGGGAATGGCTGGGGCTGGGGGTGGGGTCAATTGGGGAAAAAGGAGACATATGTAAAACTTTAGACAATAAATAAATAAATAAATAAATAAATAAATAAATAAAATTCTTAAAAAAACCCAAAAAGGCTCTCCAGGCCGATATAGGGATGAAGCTGATGCAAAAGCCCTATGTCAAGAGTGACTTGGTATGTTCCAGAAACAACAAGAAGGACATTCTGGCTCCAGAGGAGTGTATAAGGTGGAGGTTGGAGAAGTCAGAGAACCAGAGAGTTAATGAGGGACCAGGTCAAATAGTCCATTGGAAGGAGTTTGGCTTTTCTCTGTAAGAGAGGAGGGTTTTAAGTAGAGAGGTAATGTTTTAAAAGAATGACTCTTGCTGCTATTTAGAGATAGATGGATAGAAGACAAGGGTGGATATAGGGAACTTGTGTATCCTATATAATAAAGAGGTAATATACAAATTAACCATCATGCCCTTGCACAAGATGGTCGCCCCCATGTGGTCAAAGATGGCCACCACAAGACGGCCAGCAGGGGAGGGCAGTTAGGGGTGACCAGGCCAGCAGGGGAGGGCAGTTGGGGGCAACCGGGCCTGCAGGGGAAGGAGGGCAGTTGGGGGGGACCAGGCCTGCAGAGGAGGGCTGTTGGGGGGGACCAGGCCTGCAGGGGAGGGCAGTTAGGGGCAATCGGGCTGGCAGGGGAATAGTTAGGTGTCAATCAGTCTGGCAGGGGAGTGGTTAGGGGGTGTTCAGGCTGGCTGGCAGGCAGAAGCAGTTAGGGGCAATCAGGCAGTCAGGTAGATGAGATTGTGAGCAGTCCCAGATTGTGAGGGGGTCCCAGATTGGAGAGGGCGCAGGCTGGGCTGAGGGACACCCCCTCACAGTGCACAAATTTCATGCACCAGGTCTCTAGTCCATACAATAATTCACATAAAACCAGATGGTAGCCTGGATCAGGATGCTAGCAGCTGAGATAGTGAGAAGTGAGTAGAGCATACACAAAAGTTTTGAAGATTATAATGACCCCCCCCCCAGAACCTACTAATTAAGTTGAGTAATTTTAAACATTTTGCCATATTGTTTTATTTATGCATTCATTTTTTTATTTATGAAGTATTTTAAAGTAAATCACAGAAGGAACCCTGAAATAACTATGTTTCTCTAATGAGTATTTATCTATATTATAAAAGGCCTGTTGCATAACAACATCACGCCATAACAACCAATGACCGGACTCACCAGGAGGTACATGGAGCACCTCTCGGTCCCTCCCCCTGGCCCGAGAGCCGCTCGCAGTGGTAGAGCAGGGCGGGGCTCACGGCTCACGTGGCGTGGCCCACAGGCCCCCATTGCAGCAAGGCTGGCAGCTGGCGGGCGGGCGGGGCAGCAGGCAAGGCGCACAGGTGGGTGGGGCTAGGAGCACAGTGGGGCACACGGGGGTGGGCAGCGCTGCACAATTTCGCACACTGGGCTTCTAGTATATTATATTGTCACAGTAAAATAAATTAACAATAAATCCTTGATATTATATAATACCACATACATTTTCAAATCATCCTTTGGTATTGTTCTTTTTAGCTTGATTGAATCAGGATCAAAATAAACAGGTCACACATTATCTTTGATTGTCTAATCTCTTAATCTCTTTTAATCTAGAAGAAACTTCTCTTTCCCTTCTTTTTCCCCCTATGATATAGACTCATTAAAGCAACCAGATGAGTTGTTCTGCAGGAGGTAACATATTCTGAATTTTCCAGATTACTTTTGCTTGGTAGCATTAATTTTTTCCTCCTTTCAGTACTTTCTTATAAATTAGAAATGAGATATAAAGGTTTGAATATTCACAATTAATGATTTTGGCAGGGATATGTTAAAAGTGTTGCTGCCTAGATCAAAATACCTCACATCAGAAGGTGTATAATATCTTGTTGCCACATTTTCAATGAACTTAAATTGATTAGCAAGTTTAGTAGTAGTGACAGAGTAATCCTTTATTAGAACGTAGTTTTTTTCCTTTATTATAACCAGAAAATAATCTGTGGGGTATTATTTTTGATTCTATAGATATCCAATTTCCTATCAACCTTACTCCTCATCATTTAGAAAAGCACTTATGATTGTTACCTGAATCACTTATTTCATTAGAAATCTAATATTGTGTATCTAATTTTATTATTTCTCCCATAGTTTATTAGTTTCAATAATATTAGAATGTATGGATTTTTTATATGTTGACTCTATTTCAATCAATTTCAGTTTCTATTTATTATAAAGTCTAAATTGCTCCTTCTTTGGCCAGGAGGAACCTCTTTAAGAGGATCTTTTGTTCTTATATCCTTAGTCTTTGAAAGTTTCTTAGCGCTCTTGCCCCATAAGATATGTGAATTCCTTTTGTTCCCTACTACCACTTTGGAATTACCATCCAAGTTTTCTAGTTTCTTTTAATGAAAAGAGTATATAACTTGAAGATAAAGTTAACAGGATTTCCTCAAAGATTTTGGATTTCTTCTAAGAGAGAGTCAAGTATGACTGCAAGGTTTTGGGCCTGAGCAACTGGAACAGTGAAGTTGCCATCAACTAGAGGTGGAAGGATGCACCTGAGATAAGGGAAGTATAGGAGATTCGCTTTGGAAATTTTGATTTATTTTATTTTAATTACACTTCCAGGTGGCAGTTGGTTATACAAGTAAGTTCAGTAGGTAACAATTAATAGTCAACATCATATAGATGAAGATTAAAGCCATGAGGTTGGGTAGGCTCACCAAGGGAGTGAGTTTAGATAAAAAAATGAAGAAGTCCAAAGATTGAGTCCCAAAGTTTTAAGATTTAGGAGAATAAGATGAACAAACAAATTTGTAAATGCTATTAGTATTCTTGAGCAATAGTCTAAGAAAATATTTTTCTGTGTTTTGAGATCCAAGATAGTATTACATAATAATAATAATAATAACAACAACAACAACAACAACTAATGATAATGTTATACTTCGTCCTCTTCAGGTGAAGGACTTTCAGAAAGAACTGTGGAGATTATTCTTTCAGTCACTTTGTGTATCCTTTCAATCATTCTTCTTGGAACAGCTATTTTTGCATTTGCAAGGTAAGAATTATTTGTGCTCACATGCCTACTATGCTTTGTGAGCATTATTCTGTCACAGTCCAATAGGGAGACAAGCCACAACAGTGACCTGAATGGGAGATATCTAATAAAAAGAACTGTTAACTAGTAGAAATACATAACTACTAAAAGGTAAAGAATCTAAGGGGTCCAGAACTAGTCAGTGCAGCAAAGCAGATGCCCTTTCCAGGATGAGGGAGAGAGAGGACAATAAAGGAGCTAAGAACCAGAAAAGGCCCAAGGCTAACAAGGAGTGGCTACCACAAGCACATGCAGCCTATTGCCTAGCAGTGGGCAAAGAAATGTGACAGAGGGAAGGGGCTGGAGCTGTTCTTTAGAAGCTACCCATTGCTATTGGAGGGTAGGCAGGCTGAATTGGTCTGTAGAAACAAACTCTTGCTGAATATCTGGATATTCAGCTGGAGCTACTTGTTACCATTCACCTGTGGGAAGAGCCTGCACTTAAGAGGCAGCCAGAGCTCATGCAAGTGGGCTGCTGGGCTTCCACATGAATAAAAATATTGCAGCATGAACCCCCAAGGGAAGTGTCTCCCATCCCTGTAGCCTTGCAGTGTCACTCCAGTGTCCTCTGTTGACAAAGCTTAACATCTCGCTAGCAGGCAAAAGAGAAATGTTACCGCGTCTAGCTCTAATATTACAAACCAGGGCAAAGAAGAGTGGATTTAGAGCTCAGAAACAATAAAATGATAACACAAAAGCAGAAGATGCCAGGCTTTCTATATATTTTTGAATAATTTATAACAGACAGATTTAATTAAAACATTTAAAATAATTAAAACAACAGAGCATTGTCTTTTAGCAGTGGTGCTGATATCATTGAGCTATTTTCACTTTGGCATATTTTTTATTTGGAGAAATCTATTAGGCAATTGGAGGGGGGGAATATAAGCTCACAGAATCAGTCTCATTTGCTCTATATTTTAAATATGCCAGTGGCTCAGGCCTTGATCAACTAATTCTCATTAAATTTTGAAACGTCAACAAATTAGCATGTTAAGAATATTTATTAAAAATAGGTGCTATGGAATTAAACCTGAAAAAAGATACTGAGTAGCTATACATTTTCAGTATAGTCAGAGAAGTGATCCCAGCGAAGAAATTATTTGACTCATGTCTAATGCTTTCTGTGATACCCCTTCTTGGACTTCGCTGCATGGATTTTAGGATTCGTCAGAAGCAGAAAGAAGGCGGCACATACTCTCCTCGAGATGCAGAAATTATTGACACTAAATTCAAGCTGGACCAGCTAATCACAGTGGCAGACCTGGAACTGAAGGACGAGAGATTAACGCGGTGAGCACACTCCTCTGGGCGAACAGTGGTCCAGAGGGCCTGGAGCCATGACCCTATTCTGACCTATGCTTGTTGGAAGTGTTTGTGGGGCTCCTATTTATACAGGTCACAGAGATCTTCTTTCAAAGGGTGACCTCCATCTTCTGCACACTTCTCACTGATGTTCGGAGAATCACTTAATCTTCTTAATACTTAGAGTTCAATATGAACCTCGGACTACAGTGCTTTCAACCAAGCTTTTTAATTTTTTTCTGAGACAAATATCTTTACACATTAAACCTTTAAAGTTATGTTTAACAACTCACTTCACATGATAGATTTTTTAAATCAGATTTCCTGGAGGTGTTCACATTTTTAATCACAAGTTTAAAATAACTAAATTTGTAATTACTTGATATTGTTTATTTTTATAAAAGCCTTTTTATAACTCCTTATTTTAGTATGACATTACATTAAAATTATAAATTGTATATTGAAACTCTATTTTTTAAATTGCTTAGTATTTAAAAATTAAATGCAAAGCAAAAAGTACCTTTGGAAGGAAAAGTAAATATGTGTGTACTAAATATGTGTCAATAATATGTATTGGAAATAGTGAAGTGCTTAATTTTAAAGAATAGGTAATTTTAAATTCTTTTAAAAGCATTACATATTATTCAGAATGTTGGCACATTTGAAAAACTTTTGTCTATTAAGATAATTTATCAAATTCTCAATAAAAACTATCATCAGGCTGTCTTAACAAGTTTAGATTCTTTTAAGAGTCAATATTTTGTGATGCTTAAATAAACACAAGGCAATTGATACAAAACAACTCAGTTGTACTTTTAAAGATTATTAACTCTGAAAATATGACATCAAAGATCTGGAACTTACTAAGGAATCAATCATTTATAGCTGTTGTTTACAAAGTTTGCTCTTTGCCTAACAGATCGACTTTGCATGGATATTTCCAGCATGTCTAAGATAGCTAAACTGTACTATAGAGAGAAGTGTCACCTGATGAGCCAGCGCCTTCCAAATACTGCAGAATGGAAATTATTTAGTATTATCACTAAATTACAAGGAAATTAGGCTTGTTGGATATGAAAACTTCTTTCTATTCAGATATGTATCTATGCTAATATTCTAATAAGACCATTCCCATCTGAAATGGATATTATTCCAAAGACTATGTGTAAGATGGTTATATATTACCCAAGGCATAGTTTTCAATCTAAGAAATGCTGTGTGTAAAAGATCAATAGATTCCCCAGGTAACCTGCCAAAGTGAAACCACATCATAGGAACAATAGAGCATTACTAGTATGAAGCTGTGTCTCCCAGTCCTTGAAGGGTCATACTTCATAATGATAGGAAGTGTCTAGTCTCTGTGTGCCAACTGAATTTCAGTAGTATTCTTGCAAGTGCCTTTCTGTACTCTTTTCTCAAGGCTTTTTGCCTCCTCCACAGGCCTGGGGCCCAGTCTGTTTCTTCTACACCCCAAGGTGTGCAAGTGATAAAACTTCAAGTCTCTCAGTGCAATTAATTGTAGTTGTTTTAATCTGTTCATACTAAAATGTGAACTGCTAAGCACCAACTTTTAGAGAATTTTTAAAAAATATTTTTCATTAATTCTCCAAAAGTCCTTAGGAAGTAGGTCTTTCACAGATATCAAATAATAAAGTGTGTGTGGGGGTAAAGCTGGTCAGTATCAGAGAACGTATTCTTAATTAAGGAGGGTACCATTTCTAGGCAAACTTTGGGCTTTGGTAAGGTCAGATCCCCTAAACTCTACAAGTTTGCACAGTTTGAAGCTTCCTCCACTTCTGAACACAGCCATTATAAAAAGGTAGAAGGTTGTTTTTTTGTTGTTGTTGTTGTATTTTTGTTTGTTTATTTTTTAACAATTACTGTTATAGCAGTTAATAGAAAAGGTGGGTGAGGACTTACAGATTGTTTATTATTCAGTGTTTATAATTCAGGGACTGCCTTATTTAACCTTGACTCCTGGTTATTTTTTTCTGATTTTCACATTTATTTACATGTCACTTTATTTGTAAAAGAATGTAGGAGTGTCTTTCAAAGATATTTTAAATGTCTTATTTACTTTCACACATAGAAAATTAGTATATATTACTCCTAGTAATAACAAACTTGGAAATTTTAGTGTCCATGCTTTTTACTTTCCCATTTGTTTGGTATGATTCCAGTATTCGTGACTGTAAAACATTTTGTTTGTAATTCCAATGGCACATAATAATATGCTTTGCTTGATTTATTATAGAAATGTGTTAAAATAGCCATCTAGTGGTTTGGGTATTAACTCTTCATTACAGAGATCTATCTTTAGCTTTATTATTTGTTGAAGTTTTTCATGTTAATAAAGTCACTAATACATTAGACAGTAAGACTAGAAAAATAGTAACTAGAGGAGGATCCATGATTAAGTGCTGGAAAAAGCTAAACCTATTCAAAACCATGTAGGTCTGATGAGGCTGGAGCCACAGAGACTGATGGCAGATAGTAGGTTCTAGAAGCGAAGAATTAAGGAGCTTAAGTTAGCTTCCAAAATGTTGAGTAATTTATGCCATATGTCTTTGTCATTTGAAAGAAAGCACTTAGATAATTTCCTTTAAGTCTACCCATATGCTCTTTCTTACTTAAGCTCAAGCATGTTCTTTTCCATAGAACCTGCTCAATTTCTTCATGCTAATTGGACTTGCAATTTTCCTCACTGCTATATGTCTCCACATGTCCATAAAAGAAATAATAAAAGAGAATATCTAATCAGTCATTAAAATATTAATTATAGGGTGTTATCTAGTTGACAAAAAAGCATTGTGATGCTTGGTACTAAATCCTTTGAAAGATTTTATAGTTAAAAATTATTTAACTACTAGAGGCCTGGTGCATGAAAATTCATGCACTCAGGGGGTCCCTTAGCCTGGCCTGCACCCTCTCACAGTCCAGGAGCCCTCAGGGGGATGTCCGACTGATGGCTTAGGCCCACTTCCCGCTGGGAGTGGGCCTAAGCCACAGTCTGGCCTCCTTCTGCAGGATGTGACCAGGCGGGCTGATCAGGGGACAGTGCCAGCTGGCAGCCCTGACTCTCCTCCCCTGATTGCCCTTCCACTGCTGCTGGTCTCTGCTGCCCCCCGATCATAGTCCCCTCCATCTGCCCCCTAGCACGTGCCTTGGCTGGCCTGGTGCTGCCTGCTTGCTGGCCCCGCCCCCCACCAACCGATCGTTCTGCTGTTTGGTCGATTTGCATATTATGCTTTTATCATATAGGATTTTGTTATCTATCTCTTTATTATGTACATTTTAAGCTTTATACTATAATTGTTATATATGTAAATTATTATTGTTTAATTTATATTTTACCTTGTTTCATAAAAGATCTAAAGAATTCTCTCTCTTTATACTTTTTCTTCTTGAAGGAGAATAAAACTCAAAGATTTAATACACCATAACTCCATGAGAACAGTCAGGGTACACCAACATAACGTTTCAAATTCTTATGTGGAATGATAATTATGTCATTTCATTATGCACATTTTATTTTTATGTTTTGACAACACAAGCCACATTTTTAGGAAGAACATTTAATATTTTGGGCTCATCCATTACACATTTACTAGGTTAGCAAATGATCCTTTGGTTTTATTATATGATAAACAAATGAACGAAACAACATTTTGTGGTGACTCCTTCAAAGCACACCACTTAACTCATTGAAGTGAGAAAAGTTTCTAGGTGAAAATATTGGCAAGGTCAGCAATACATGCACAGGTAAAACAGAGACCTGTCTCTTTAAGATAGTGAGATTGGCCCCAAGGATTATTTTTTAAACTGATTTAAGTGCAACACTGACTAACTTCCCAAAGATGTATGACAAAAAATTAAATAACACAAGGTAAAGATTCTATTTTCTAAAAGGGCTTATTTTCACCTCCTTTTCACACTTAAGTTACAGAAGTTTGGTTTCTATGGTGACTAAATCAGAAAAAAATAGCAGAATAACATTAATCAATGTTTCTAATATTCTTACCTGACAGACACTCAATTTCTTCTTAGCCTCAATTTTTCCCCCCAGAAATTTTGTGTATTATCCCATACTAATGATCTTGCCTAATATAGCTGAGTGAATGTAATGGTACATTAAGACTCAAGGCCAAATTCAGTAATAATGAATGGAATTAAATTTCTCAACAAAATCAAGCAAACAGTTGAATTGCTAGTTTAAGAATATCTTTCCTTCTTCAATAACTTTAGATGTTTTGCATGTTAAATTCTTGTTCAACTTACAGCTATGTCCTTAGGAAGCCTACCATTTGAAAGAATCCTATGAATGTGCTTTATAAACTGTAAATCAAAATACATTTGGTTTTGTTATTATTGTTGTTTATAATATTTGTAAAATTAAAATTACCCTAATTTACTTTCATAGAGGGATTGGTAACATAATAATTGCTACTGTTTATGAGCAATTACTATGTATTAAATTCTGTATGTCATGTTCGCAAATAACTTTCATTCTTTGTAGTAGGTACTCTTATTTTTGGTTCACAAATGAAAAACAAAAGATACTTAGAGATTTTAAGTAACTGCTCAAGGTCATACATCTAGTAAATAAGACAGGTATGGTTATAGCCCAGGTCTGTTTGATTCTGAGATATCAAAATACACCTATATTTGTGTGTGTGTGTGTGTGTGTGTGTGTGTGTGTGTAGTGTGTATTTAACTCTGAGGCATACTAGATGAGATCAATATTAACCCTCTCAAATACACAAGGGCTCATGGTTTCCTTCTTCAAGCAGCATTTTCTATCCGGGACCAATTCTAAGGAACGCACTCCTCCTTTTGAATTTTTTGATATGGGACAAAGGAATGATGGCATTTGAGTATAAGTTCAAATATGCAGAAACTGGAAAATCTTTAGTAGTGCAATTTTGATTGTGGCTTTCATAAGAATACATAGTATTTGACTGACACAGGAAATTTTATGTAAAACAGTTAGCATTTTAATTGCCATCAGTTCTTCGGCAGATTCTGGTTGTTAATTTTACTTATGTTTTATACTATTTTATAAGCAATAGCAAAAATATGAGAACCCAAATAAGAAATGTCTGACCAACATATGAATTCAGAATAAGAAATATACTGAAGTAGAATAAAACTTAAAATATTTAATGCACATGTCCTTATAGTAGAATATCAAAAGTAATTCAGTGTTTGTATACTCAATAATTAATGAATCTTTACTTCCAGATACTCTTCATTTTTCTTTAGACGCAAGGAGATTTTTGTCATCCAGTAAGTTACTGTGGTGATGCAGAATTCTGCTGTGACTATTTTAATCTTGTCAGGTGGTGTGCTCTGTATTTTAAAATATTATTGAGTGCTTTGTTGTTTAAACTGCTATTTTTCTCAAAGCCATCCCCCATGCTTTCTACTTACAACGTGCCCTCTATAATACTGCATGCTATTGATATGGTAAAGTTAATCTTATCAAAATGCACATTGATCCATAATGTGCATGTCCTAAGAATTTGCTGTGTTCTCATGTTGTGTTAGCTTTGATAGAAAAACAAGTGTTCACCTAGATTTCTTCACATACTTCTTGTCCTATTTTAATCATGGCACAAGGGCTGAATTTGCCATCTGACAAGTGGAGGCTGGGTTTACACTCCACACAAGCTCATTTCAACTGCTGCAGGTGGTAATCTGTAAGGACCAAGATGCTGCCACTTCCTGTTCCCTGACACTGGGGCACACAGGGTAGCACATTTCATGGAATCTTTAATTTTGTCCGGACCACTGGACACCCAACTGGAGTGCTTATTTTCAGGCACTCCTCTGATGCTCAGAAATGTCATTTTTATATTAGCGCAAAAGTTACTATATTCTGAAAGCCAAATGTCAGCATTAGACTGGACCCCAGCAATTGATTGAATGCCTCAGAGATAATCAGTTAATTCCTGCAAAATATATAAATGGAAGCAGAGAATGAAAATGCATTTGATTTCAAAATCTCAAATCTACTACAGAGGAATCAGTCTCCATGAGCCACAGTGCTGGATGGGGCCAATGCTCCCAACATTCTTATTGAATAGTACTCGGCCTGATTGAAACAGAGGAGACCAGGCCTATTTCTATTCTAATCACATTTAGCATTTGGGAATCATAATTAATCTTGTTTTACTGTTTATTAACTAATTGTCAAGTTTCCATTTACAGAATTAAAATCGTTTTATGAAAATACCTTTTCCTCAAAGGACCTGCTTGATCAGATTCAAACATTTGTCAAAGTAAGACACTCTTGAGCTAAAGATTTAAGTGATCATGTCACACATAAAAGATCCATCTCTAACCAGCACTCAAAGCTGACCTCTCAGCATTCCAGACGCGCAAGTTTTCTGTTTGAGCAATTCTGCTGAATGTCTTTCTTCGTCATCATTAAACATAATCCTTTTGCTTTATGCCATTAGTACCTCAGAGAAAAATGCTCCCCTTTTCATAGAATCCTCACTGTCTCTCCTCTTTCACCAATTATTTTTCTCTCCTAGTGTCCTGCATAGTTTCCTGCTCAGTCAGAACTAAACATAATAGTTTGGGTTAATGAAAATCTTTATAGAACACCTCTACACAAATTGTATTTGTTAAAGTAGATGTGGTCTTCTTCCAAATTTAGTTTTCTGAGGTTGCCTCCTAACTCCTTCCAGCGGAACTTCAGTGCTTATCTGCCTCCATAGCTAATAGTTCAGGCTGCAAGGACTTCCTTTTCGATGGTGTTATGTCACCAGCCTCCTCTTCATTAAGTCCTCACTGAGAACTTTGCCTATCTTTTCACACAGCTGTCAGCAGGCTCTTCATCCTCTCTATCTACCGCTTCAGCCCTATTGTCCCTGGGGTAGCTAAGCTTATGCCCATGGTTTTAATTTAGAATACATGGTTGACAAAATACACCAACTGTCAAGAATTTGTTTTCAAATGTGCTAATGTGGAGAGGCTTAGTAATGAGGAAAATATAACTCCTGCACCCTGGGGATCTTATTTCAGCTCTTTGACATCAGCAAGAACGCTGCTTTCCCCTAGCTATCTAAAAGTCCGTTTCACTTTGCTTGAATAAAATAAGTGACAATTGGGCATCTATCAAGTGCACGGCCCTGTTCTAGGCACTGGAAATACTGTGATGAAAAAAGGAAGGCAGCCTCCAAAGAGCTGCCCTTCAAATGGCTGAGTCCCTTTTCAACCTGTTTGTCCTTACAGATATAAGGAGACATATTGGGAGAGTACTTGGATATCACTTACTAATTGATTGTTTTTTCTAATTAAATAAGAAAAACATTACATTACTGACTTACTTGGGTTGTGTATTTACCTTATAAAATGAAGTTTTAGCATCAGCTATATAGTACCAGCCACTGGTTAGGATAATATTCTTAATTTGAATTGAAGACCACAGAAAAGTTATTGATGATTTTATAAAAAATGAGGAAGGACCTGAAAGGATGCTACTTAAGTGGGACAAATAAAAACAACAGGAAGAACAAAACTAAGACACCTTTGACAGCATTGTAGTGTTTTGGATAAGTAATAGAATATCATTTAGAAGTAGATGTAAGTGTCCGAGCAATTAAAAACTTACACTCACCATTTTGCAAAACTTGGAAAGATTAATTAATACATTTTTCCAGAGAGATAGGATTGTTCACAAATTTTTATTTTAATATGAAGTACATATCAGTGTGTGCAAATTTCATATCTTTATATCAAGGCAATAGACTTTGAGGTTCTTTTCTTTTTTGCCTAACTTAACTAGTTAGTAGAAAACACAAAGTTTCCTAATTTGTCCTATGCTACTGGTAATGCTCATTTAAGCTGCTCATCTATATGCTATCATCTATGGCTTTCTATTTGGACTATATTTTAATTCCCTATAGATTTCAACTCATTGACCTTGAGGGAAAGCCGAGTCTCTGTGACAATAAGGTCTTCAATCACCACTGCCAACATAAATAAATGGCTCCTCTCTGGATCTATCAAGAGTAATCTGAGTAGAATTTAAGTTTTTGATAGACTTTTAAAAAATGAGCCCAGACATGAAATAATACTCTTTTCAGCAAAAGGCCATAGGAATTAAGACAGCTAAGGTTCATGTAATAACACTGTTTAGCCTTTTATATTGGAACATGGTTGGTTATCTTATTGAGATCTGGACAGTTACCCAACTGATCTGTATACTAAGAAGCTGAATATGACTTGACAATAACTTGAAATACAGGGACTCACCAAAAATCTACACACATTTTAACAGCTGATTGCTCAACTTTGAAAATGAGATATTTTTTAATAAACACTGCCTTTATAATTATTCAAAGTGGTATCTACTTTTTTTGGGACACCCAATATAGTAAGTGAATAAAACAAGAGTACCATACCAGTAAAATACTCTCCATTTAAGAATTTTAGAAGTTTTAAAAAATGTTAATAAAAAGAAGTGTTCTGTATGAGTTTCTTGGAAGGTCGCCACAGAGCACTTGTTTTGAAAATAGCTCTCCTGAAATAACATTAACTCTCATGCACATCAATTTCTGTAAATTTTTATTTGTATCTAACGGAACATTTTTTCCTAAAGGAATTTAATTACCTCATCAGTGATAAGTTAATTCATTTTCCTCATATTATCTCCCACCTTCTTTTCTAATTTTCCACATTCATTGTCCAGATTAATAATTTACCTTATTTAAAAAATAAAATTTTAAAACTTAAAAGAAAAATAAAATGTAGACCATAGCCAATAGTTAAGGGCAAAATATACCCATAAAATATGGGACTATTACCTGAATACCACTGACAACAACAAGGAAAAAATCTAATTTTTATTTGAAATAGGTAATTCATGCCCATTTTGGCATAAATTTAAGCTATCCAGAGAGGTACTTGGATATTTCTTTTTAACTTCAACAACCTTTCATTTCCAAACTCTGGTAGGTTTAACTTTGAACCCAGCTAACAGCAGAACAGCATGTTTAACAGGATCTAGAGGGGAGGGGCAGACCTAACAAAGATGGCATCTTTAAAAAAGGATTAAAAAAATATATGCATCCTCATAAGTAGTTTTTAAAAGATCAAAATTCTCCAGTGTTCTAGAAAATGTATCCCAAGGTGATTTGTCCATAAAAAAAACAGCCTTCAAAACCCAATTCGGGATACATCTGGCAGAAAAATATTTCATCTATTAAACAAATCCCCTTTTCTCTTCCTTTCTGTTCAACTTCCACTGCTTATTCCTAGAAACACCCAGAGGACAGTGGGAATAAGACCAGCCTACTTCTCTTGGCCTTTGCCAAGCTGAAGGCTCACACCAAGGATTGTTCCTTAAGAACCTCTGCTACAGTCAGAAAACTGATCTCTAATTTCTGGGACCTGCCAAAAAAATCCTAGTTCCCTCCAGGAGGGGCCTGAGGGCTCTGTAAAGGAGCAAAGGGGCAGTGGACCTGGCCCAGACTGGAACACCAGGATGTGCAAAGGGGCCCTTTCTAAAGAAAAACACCCAATGCCTTAGAAGCTAAAGTTTAACCTACGGGCAAAAACATGTAGCAGCTGACATACACCAAAAAGGTGCTTCTCTCCCAATTTTTAACCATAAAGGAAACAGAGAGGAGGAGAGTCTAGAGGATTTGACCTCATCTCCCTTCCAAGACCATATTCTAGGGCAGTGATGGCGAACCTATGACACGCGTGTCAGAGGTGACACGCGAACTCATTTTTTTGGTTGATTTTTCTTTGTTAAATGGCATTTAAATATATAAAATAAATATCAAAAATATAAGTCTTTGTTTTACTATGGTTGCAAATATTAAAAAATTTATATGTGTGACACGGCACCAGAGTTAAGTTAGGGTTTTTCAAAATGCTGACACGCCGAGCTCAAAAGGTTCGCCATCACTGTTCTAGGGCCTAGAATCTAGGGCTAGGCCAAAGCCAAGTTCCAAAGTCACAGACATTTGGTCACAGGATACAGTCTTTACTGGATAAAGCTCCTACTCCTGGGCAGCCTGGCTCATGGCTGCTTTACCGAAACGTTCACCCCCATGTGCAGAGTGCTTAAGAATCACTAGGGGATTCTTAAATTCGACTTGTCACTGACAAATACTTCAATAGGATCTTCTAGAAACTGCCCAGAGGCATACCCCCTCCCCGCCCCACACACACACACACACCTCCCAGTTCAGGGTCACAGATCCTTCCAGGTGACGGGCTCCTTGCCAGACTTCTGCAGCAGCAACTAGTTGGTTTTAGAGAAATGTTTGCATCCAAAGAACCCTCTGTACACTGACAGCGGGAAGGAGCGGGCAGTCTGCAGCACGTGGTGGCGCTTCCTAGATGGCACTGCCCTTCTGAGTATAGGAACCCCAGAGCGAGAAGACAAGGCCATTCGACTTCCCATTGAGCCAGGGCACAACCCCATCGGTAAATTGCTCCCAACCTTTCTCTTTGTGAGAATTGGCCTGATGTGCTCTGACCGTGAGGACAGCAGTGAGTAGGAGACACCTTGCTTGGTCCACCCAGATAAACCTCCATGACCAGGAGGAACATAACCATCAATGTCTGCAGACAGCTCTTTATACATGTTTTCCAAACTGGGCGGAGGTGGAACAGGTCTTTGAACACTAAAGCAGAGCCTGTGGGTCCATGATAGGGATCCTGTCCCAGGATGACAACCTTCACGTCTCTTATGTCACACATTTGGGTCTTTGTGAAGACTTGGTGTGGGGGTGGATAAACAGTGTAATGTCTTCTTTCTTCTGCAACAAATCCCGTTAGCTTTATAAAATATGGTTTTCTGAACTCTCCACTGAGGTGCTTCCATCTCTCACTGAAACCCACTGTCCATGTGCTGGGCACGTCCTGCTCCGCCGGGGCCTTCTTGGCCGGGCTGGCTGCTGCATCCCCGCTCTTCTCACGGGCCTCCAGGAGAAGGAGTAGAGCATCTTCTGGCCGATCATGCCGAAGTCCAGGGGGAAGCAAACGGGCCCGGGGACCTGCCAGGCTGGCCTGAAAATTTTATTGCAAATGAAATTGTAACATAAGCCTAGACTGGACAATTACATAAGAATTAGACAATTGCATAAGAATTAAAGGCTTTGTTTCTTACATTATATAAATCCAAATGTGAAGGACAGATTGCAGAAAGTGATTGGGTTTAGAGTGATACAAAAGAAAATAAAGCCACAACAGGCCCTACTTCCTTTTTAAAACCTATTTTTTATTACTTAAGTAGGCAAGAGCGATTTTTTTTTGTTCCTATATCTAATTTCCTAACAAAAGTATCTAGCACCTGTCAACGTCTAGTGTTGGATGGCAGGATCTGACCTTTGTTTATACTCTATACTGTTTGCTGATAAGTAGAGTGATCATAATTATCCAAAGCTTTGAGTTAGGTCCTTCTGAGAATTCTCAATTGCTTAATATTTTAGTGAAAATTGATTTAATTCAAATACTCTCATGGTAATCAGAGCACTTGTATTTAGCTTACTGTGTATCTTGGTCTGAATTCATCCACATTGTATACTTAACAATGATTTACTCATTGTCTACTATGAATAAGGTATGAGGGACTTGTGGTAAATCAAGTGTTACTCCGGACCTTGCCTTAAAAAATACATGGACCTTAGTGCAGTGTCCTTAATGCATGTAATTAAATAGCCATAATACAAGGTAGAAGGTGATTTGTCCTAAGAAGGAAGATATTATTTTCTCTGTAATAACAGAGGAAAAATTCCAGGGAGAAATTATCATATGAATCAACTATTAAGAAATCAGTAGAATCTGGTTGTGAGAAAACACCTGGAATGAAACAAAATGAGAGGGAGGAATTCCAAGAGAATATCTGGAGTTCAAGCAGAGTGTCTGAAGGGGAAATGTAAGGAATAATGTGAAAAATGTGAGCATGATTAGAAATGCTTTCACATGATTACATGAAAACTGAAATTCACTTAGGATCTTGCAGCGGGAACTGGAAAATCAGATGTGGATGGGAAGTCTGGATATCTGTGACCATTCTTTATGCAGAAACCTTGACTAGGAAAAATAAAATAGGAAATCTTGCTGCTTAATCCAGCATAATCTAGTTTACCCATATTTGAGTATATTTAAGACAATATTCTTGTAGAAACCAAAAATATTATCTATATCATAAATCATAGAAACAATGAGTAAGAGGAACTTGAGTTATACAAAATAAACTAGAAAAAGTAACTATAGTACTAAGGACAGTAACTAATATTTATGTATTGCTTACCAAAACCAGGGACTTTTTCTGAATATTTTACATATATGAACTTGATCTATATAATTTTTAAATATTTTTTATTGATTTCAGAGAGGAAGAGGGTGAGAGAGATAGAAACACCAATGATGAGAGAGAATCATTGATCGGCTACCTCCTGCAAGCCCCTTACTGGGGATCGTGTCCACACCCGGGCATGTGCTCTTGACCAGAATCGAACCTGGGACCTTTCAGTTCGCAAGCTGAGCCAAACCAGCTGGGGCTTGATTTATATAATTTTATCCCACTTTACAAATTAAGAAAGTGAGGCACAGAAAGATCAAAGTAACTTGCTCAAGATAATGTAACTGGAGCAGGTATTTGAAGCCTCACAAATATTAATTCAAGTCCAATATTGAGCCAGTTATGTTTTAAAATTAGTATTTTTAGAGAAATATTTCAAAAAAATAATAAGATTTATTATAAATAAACTTTCTGTAGCATTTTTCATTGAAAACAACTTACTTGAAAGAAAAAAAATGTTTAATTATAATTTCTAAATGAGAATAGATACCATTAATGAAAAAAGAATAAAAATATGAATAACAATGTGTTGCTTTAGCTCTTTCTTGCTTATTTATATTTTCATATGATTATTCATGTTTAACATCTTTTGGGAATGTCTTAAACATAACTGATTCTTCAAATGATTTATTGATGGCTGACCAGAAACTAGCTCTATTTCAGATTCTAGATATTCCAGTAAAAATATTTTACCAGTCTAGCCTGGATCCTCAAGCAGTCCTGGATCTTCTGAGAAAAGAGAGAATCTGTTCAGTCTGATTGTCCTTAAATAAATGGACCATGAGCTTGTAATTAAATCAGATGTAGTTTGTTTGAATCTCACCAATCACAAACTGAAAAATGTTCCTTGTGGCTATAAAAATGATCTCCATGCAACTCAAGAATTTTCATTTGTTTGATAACAGGGAAATAGATTTGATAATTCAAGTATCTCATTTATTTCTATCTGAAGCTCGGTTAATTAGGATTTGCCCCATCTAATTCCCTTTCCATTCCTATTTCTGAGGAACATCATGGCATGGGAGCATTCAGGCATCAGGCATCTAAAGGGTCTTGGGTAGTGTGGGTTTAGGCCACAGTGTCTTTTTTTCTTGATGGTCTTTGCTAAGGGGTAGTTATTTCCAATTGTTTCCCCAGTTCCTACCGTTGCCATGTCTGAAGGATTTCCAAGGCCTCTATTTCAGATTTTGTCTTCCTGTCTCCAAACCAAGGATTCTTCTGATGTAATAGCCCATTCAGCCATCTCCATATCCATTTGGAGTCAGAATTTCTCTGTTGCCTTCTTAGAATCACTGGAGGGTGTGTGGAAAGCCCACAAGCTCATCCACCAAGACTTTGCTCAAACATTGCTACTTTATCACTGTCATGCCATGTTTGATAATGGGATGCTCCGCCAGGTTACAGCCTGAGAAGCTGGGAGAGGTTTCCTTCTGCTTGAGGACACCTACAGTATTAACCAAGATTCTATCATTCTTCTTGATAATACTTGCTCCACCACCCCAGTACTTTTCACCAATCCCTGTATTAGAATGAAATATACTTCTTTTTGACTCATGTTTTTTTCATTGAACACATCCCTTTTTGACCATCTTCATAATATTCGTTATGCCATGTTTTTCAATCTATTTTCTTCCATTCATCCTTTACTTCACATAGCATCCTCTTATAATGATTCTTTATTGAAGGAATACAGTAAAATTATCCCCAATAATATTTAAAATTTAAAACTATGTTATATGTTTTACTTTATTTCATTATACTTTGTGGCCTTTGTGTTTTTGCAGTGCTAATTTGTTGTGCATGACAAACTTGTTACTGAAGATGTGCCCATTTCTGAATTTGTGTGTTGCATAGTCTATTTAGCTGCTAGAAATAATTTCAATTTTTTCAGGGTATAAATAACTTGACCAATGAACTGTCGCAAAAGATATGTTTAAAATAACTGAAATGATTGTGATTTTTGTTATGATTATATGTGCATCAAAACTCATTCATGAAACAAGCCTTAGACAATATGATGTCATTTTTCAATGACCCATTCTTCCTGGTTCAGCATTCTCTATGGACAAAGAAAATATATTTTAAATTCCTATTAACTTTCTTATACCACTAAATACTATGCAATATATTAAAAAGTGACCCATTTTAATGTAGTGCCCCAAATAACAAGCAATATAGAAAAGTTCCTTCTTAGATTGAGAGAGAAGCTAAATTACCATTTGTCTATTTTGGGTCCAAATAATATATAACATTTAAAAATGAAATAGAATATTAAATAATGATCACATGTCAGTTAAAAGCATTCCACATTATACATAACTGGTTTATATTTTTCTGATTTTAATCTAGAACTCTTTTAGAAAGAGCCATACCCTCAACTCATAACGCATTTAACACAATCTCTGTTGCAGGTTACTTAGTTATAGAAAATCCATCAAGTAAGTTTATCAAATATCTTTTCTTCTTTTTGCATATCAACTTTAGACTCTCTGATTTGATGAATCATAATGTATGGTTCCTTTCTTGTATGTTTGTTAGAAAAACCTCCAGGCTGGATATAAATCATAAAAGCATGACTAATTGCATGGTAACTGGAGAAATGCTTTCTCTCTCTCTGGGGTGAAGTCTGCATGTCTGTATTTTAGCTTGGGAAGTAATACGGGGATATTTAAACTCCTTGGGGTTTAAAAGCCATGTCATTATGAGAATGAGGTCACTGCAATATTTTATATCTTCTAAAACCTTGTAATGTATAAAATGTTTTCTGTATGACAAAGAGGTATTATGTGCTTGAGGATTCAATGATAACTTTATGCCCCTACATTTACTTGAAAAACTTTCTTCATTAAAATGTTAAATCATTCACTTAAAGTCACTTAAAAATAGAAGGAATTTTGAACCATGAATACAAAGAAAGTGCACTTAAAGGAGAAAAGTTAATTTCGTAAGTATGACAGAGTGACTTTATGGAGTTGGGTGGTTTATGGGGTTTGAAATGTCTGCTGTTCTTTAACTTGCTAACCAGTGCCATACTAAAGTGAAAGAACACAACCTAATGTGACTCCATTTTATACCTTTTCTTGCTTGGAGGCCGATCAGCAAGAAATCCTTCCTACAACATGTTGAAGAGCTTTGCACAAACAACAACCTAAAGTTTCAAGAAGAATTTTCGGTATGTTACTAACAGTTGTCACAACATTGCCAGACCTCTGGTCGTTTCATGTGTCACATTTCATGTCCACTTTAAGCATGCAAGGCCATGAAGGACTCTGGCCTTGATAATCAATACCCAATTACCAGGTTGATTGTTTGGATAGTAATGTTACACTGGGCGGCCTCTGGTGCAACCTGAACAGAATTATTCACCTACTGTGTCAGGAAAGGTGCACTTCTTCAGACCTCCCGGGGATAGCATCCTAGCCTCCTTTCTTCTCTGCTCTCTCATTCAGAAGTAGACGCTAATTTATAGCACTTGTATTCATTAGTTTTTTCTTGAGTATGGGGCTTGGGTTATACCATAAATGCAGTTTATATTTAAGTAATTATTTTAAATATAGAAACTAAATAATTCCAATTTATATTTGCCAGCTTAGTTTATGTTTGTGGTATAGGTGAACCTGAGAGCAGAAGTTGATGTGTCCAGAGATTATACAAATAATGTTATTTATAGAACTGTCCAAAAATAAAAAATAGATAAGGACTGTCCATGTTTTACAAGGCCTATTTTTAAGTTACTATGAAAATAATGCTGTCTCATGTTATGGAAAGTAAGTAAAGAACTTGTCACCTAAAAACTATTTAAAAGTTAAGAATAGTTTTGTTGCTTTTAGCATTTTATATAGCTATAAAATTGAAGTTATTTTAAAATGAAAGGTAGCTATCAGATTCACAAGTTATTTTAAGACTTGTAAGCATCTTTCCTAACTTAGATGATTATTCTGTATTATGAAAATAAAACAGATTTCTAAATGTCACCAAAACTGTTTTTTCATGAAATTCATATAGTGTGTGAACTTATGAAACAAAGAATTGAACAATTGGCTTGAATGATTCAGCATTATAATATTTCAGCCTCTCAGGGAATAATAACAAAAAATGTGAGAAGATTAATGGTATTTCCTACAGCTTTTTGGTTATGCTTCTTAAGTAATATTGGTCTGGACTTAACAAAATCGGTGGTACCATAAAACTCTCTTTAGCATTTACACAGCAGGAACTCTCAATTTTTCAGAAGCAAAAGTGTAATTTCACTAGAATAGAAGCGAATATAATTACATTATGCATGACTGAGTAGATGAAAAGTTTTATTAGCAATAACTTTTTCACATATATTATACTGAGAAAGTTTCTAGTTTAGTTCTTTTGGAGATCATGGTTTTAAGAACTTGGAGCGTTTTTATATAAATATATAGGTTTTGTGTATATGTTATATAAATGTGTGTATATATATATATATATATATATATATATATATATACAAAAGATTTGCAAGGGATTTGTTTTAATGTTTTTATCCTAATGCTGTATTAAGTTTGTTAAAGCAAAATTATGTTTTAATAAACAAATGCATATTGATGCATATATTTGAAAAAACTTATAATTCAGGTTATATTCACATATTATACTTTAAATATTTATAAGCTCATATCAGATGACAGGCATTGTATTTGGCACTTTGCTATATATCAATTCCATATTTAATATCTAAGTGACCTTGGGCAAATCACTTAAACTCTCTGTGCTTTGTTGTCCTCATCTATAACATGTTAGCATCTACCTCATTGAGTTGTGAAGACTAAAATGATTGAACATGTGTACTACTAAGAATAGTGGCTGGCACAAGTGTTAGCTATTATGACAATTATTCCTACCAGAAAGAAGTTCATATTATGATAACTGCAGATATGTATTTAAGATTACAGAGGCACTGTATCATGACAGAGATATTCATTAAAAAATGAGGATAAACTCTGTTAGGATAGCAGTCAGAAAAGACTTCACAAAAAGGTGACCTTTGAGATGAATTTCGGACAGAAATCCAATGAGTACATGAAGGGAAAAAGGTATTCCAGAGAGAGGGAATAAATGCAAGCGCATAAGGATGCAAAACGGTCCAACTGTGATCCCACTGAAAAGAGGAAGCAGTAGAAGAAAGAGATAACAGTAGGGAGGACGGTTGAGGCCATCAAGTGTCACATTACTATCCGAACAGTCAGCCTGGTAATTGTGTATTGATTATCAAGGCCAGAGTCATTTAAGTCTATAAATGGACATTTATATGTGAAATAATTATAGAAGTACCATTTTTCGGATAATTTCCAATTCACTTTTCTTCTCCCCTCTTCCACATAGTTCTTTGTCTCTTTCAAATATGCTCCCAAAACTGTGACACATGGAGGCTATAGGATTCCTCTTTTTTTTCCTAAGCCTCTGATACCAACACCCCAGAATTCAGATGTTTACACTGTCCCTATGCTCTAACACTTACCCACCTGCATCAGACTGTCCAGATTTTCTTTCTGAGATAAAATAAGGTGGGAGGGAGAATTATTCAATTAAAATAAATAATTTATAATGATGTTGAATGAATTGTAAAAACACATATTTTAGTAGCTTTTAAGGAATTTGGCAAGTTGAGACATTTCTAAAATGAAAAATTATAAATTTCGAAAATGTAAATCTCAGCTCAACACAATAATGAATACTTTTTTAGCACCAACTTTCTTAATGATGAATAGATGATATCATGATTTTTCACCAAAATGTCAATAATAGATCTTCTTGACCCTTCATCTGTGTCTGATCATTCTTAATTGCACCTTTGCATTCTACTCTCGATTTAGCAATGCCTTCTGAAAGCAGGAATTGACCTTTGGCATCTTCTCAAACTGACCAGTGTTGTACCAATTACTAGGCATGAAATCACACTGCCTGAGGAGAAAAAACAAAAAATAAATCACTGGCCTCCTTTCCCCTCCTAAGTAGACATTAAAATATTAAATAATATTCTATGTATATATAATAAAACCACTAAGAAAATATGGGAAAGGGATACTAACATGGTTGCCACATCTTAGAGCTTCCCAAAGTATAAAGAAATTATACCAGAGAGCAATAGCCCAACTGACCACTTTTATTCAGGATATTTTCAGTGAAAGTTTACGTAAGCTCATTAAGGTTAATTATACCTTGTTTCTACAATTCTGAGAAGAGTTTTAAATTTAAATATAAAAGGGTTTAGAAAAAAGAATGATCTTTTACTAAGTGGAATTTCTTGTTTACCTTTGACATCACTGTAAACTGTGCAATGACTTCATTCCACAGGAATTACCAAAATTTCTTCAGGATCTTTCTTCAACTGATGCCGATCTGCCTTGGAACCGAGCAAAAAACCGCTTTCCAAACATAAAACCATGTATGTGCTCTTACCATCTCTGGTTTTAGCTGTGAAATGCTTTAACATGACCACAAAATGCATCTTAGCTTTTTTTCATTTCTTAAATATATTTTATTGCATATTAATTAAATTATAATAATGTGTTTTGTTAGCAGAAACTTTCAAATTATAGCATTTTTGCTTTGTTAATTTTATTAAAGTTAACAAACATGGTTTGCAGCTTGTCACACAAGGTTCACTTAATGCAGGTGCAAGAAACTGTAGACCTAATAGTTTTTCAGCTTTGTAATTTAACCCAAGTAACAAAACTCTCTAACATCTTCCTACCGACATAATTTTCAAATGAAAAGAGAAAGTTCACGTGAAACTTTGTGCATTAGTTTCCCTTAAGAGAATTGCATTGTTTTCTTATGGAATATAAAAAATGCATTGCAAAATATTCAGTGAGAATCAAATATATTTAATAAAGCTAATGTACATTTATGCTTACCAGGATTGGTTTTACAAATAAGGCTGAACTGTGCCTTACCATACTAAAAATGGCTTTGTTTTTCAATCAATAAAAAAACAAAACATATTATTGCTTTAAGAATTAAAGAAAAAAACATAACATACTTCTGTTAATAATAGCTATATATGATGTTGTATTTTTTAACATGTTTCTGCTATCTATATTCTAGTTTAATACCCTTTATATTATGAAATAAAAAGTGCCACTTTTGATGTTTTTAAATATTATCAATATTTATTTTAAAATCTAAAGTTTTAAAATATTCTTAATTTTAAAGTAAATATAATTTTTCTCTTTGTGTTATGCCTTTTCAAAGCTATATTGGGGAACATTCCATATTTAAAAACTGAACTTTTCTGTCTAAAAAGACATGGACTTAAAGAAGGATACAGTCACAGAATGTAAAGTCACAAAGTATATGGATAGGGAGAAATGGGCCAAATTTTGATATTCTAGAACTAGAGGATAACTGAGACATGAAATAAAAAATTTAAGGAAACATGATATAGGAGGAAGTAATCTAATGGAATCTGCTAATTCCCAAGAATTAGAATAGGATGAAAATACAAATAACTTTAATCCTAAAATCCTTTCTGGAACAAAACAAATCGTAAGTAAATGACTTTAAGAGCAGTTGACAAATAAGACCTTATAGAAAATAAGAAATGTTTTACATCTCCAAACTTTTATGACATAACCTTTCTTAACAGGCCCTTTGGTCTTCCCTTTAAGAGAGTTAACTTGGGTTGGATGCATCATAAGTTTAAGAGTTATCGAAATTACATTTTTATACTCATCTGTACCTAAATTTCTTCCAGACTATCTAATTCATGCACACTCAGTGATATTCTGTGAAAATAAATACTATAGTTTGATTGAAGGATAGTTACTATGTAATATTTAATATTTGTTTACAATTATATAGTTGGCTGAATGAATTTATTATATGTCAGTATATGTAAAATAAGTAAATCAAATATGTCTGATTAGTTGTCAAGAATCAAAGAATATTTAATTTAAATCTGTAAAAATTTGTTAGATATTTTAAATGTGATATTTCAATCTTTTATTATTAAGATTTCACTGCATTATTATCTGGATTCACATCATAGCTATAAAATAGTCAGACAGTACTAACTTATTACTTATAGGATAAAATGAGAATAAGGATGGTTGATGGGACTAAATAAACAACCTTAGAACAAGAAGAACTGAGGCACATGAGTATTCCAACTCTTGATTTCTGAGGCTATGACAAAAAAAATAATTGTTAGTGATGGACTTATGTTGTAAATTAATGATGTTCTGGAATATTAGAATGGAAAGTTCATGCTTTCTTTTTTTCTTTGCTAGAGTCAAATGGATAATATCCAGTTGTTTTCTGCTTTCTTCTTAATTTCAGTACTAAAAACCTATGGTACTTTTTCAAATAATATATTACATCTATATCTATGGATTTGTACGGGGAAACCTTTTTCTTAACTGTCCTCTTAAAGCAGTGGTTCTCAACCTTCTGGCCCTTTAAATACAGTTCCTCATGTTGTGACCCAACCATAAAATTATTTTCGTTGCTACTTCATAACTGTAATGTTGCTACTGTTATGAATCGTAATGTAAATATCTGATATGCAGGATGGTCTTAGGCGACCCCTGTGAAAGGGTTGTTCGATCCCCAAAGGGGTTGCAACCCACAGGTTGAGAACCACTGTCTTAAAGAGTTGGAGGTCCTATAAGAAATAATTTTGTTAGGTAAAATTTTATATTTTCCAAGAATGTTATTAGAATAATTTGTTAATTCAACTAACACATACCCTCTGTATAGTAATAAAAAAAATAAGCTAAGAATACATGGGTTCTAATCGAATACCCTGGGTTGTGAGCCTATTTACCCACTAACTACTTTAGTGACTGGACATATTATTTGTGGTTTCTATCTCTTAAGGTTATTGTGAGGATCAGATGAAATAATCATGTAAATCAATTTGCCCAGTAGTGAAACAGGAAAAACACTCAATATGTTCTTACAATTGTAAATAATCAGTAGGTTGCTTATCTTACAAAAAAATGCTAACTTTCTGAGTGACTAAGACTTAGGAATAGGCCCTTATGGTCTATAGTCTGGGAATAACAAGATCACTTTCCTAGCCTGGGTTAAATGGCAAGTGGTAAACTCACAGCCACCTCTATGTCCAGTACATCCACCACCCACTCCTTCACACACACACAGAATAAGCAAATGAGTTTAGACTAAATATATTTACCCATTGTGCTTGCAAAGAAGCCATAAAGCCGCAGAAATGTTTTTTCTCCTGTAGAGAATGAATTCATTTTAATAGAATCTGAATTTCAGCCTGAGCCAGACCAGTGAAGTGCATTGTTTCCCTTGAGTAATGTAGGAAGTAGAATTTCAAATATCACAGTGCATTTTAGAAGATATTAGCTTACAGGGCTTTAAGATGCTAGAATTAGCCACAAATACTTGCAGAAGAGATTTGCAAATCTCTGCTTGACAGGACAGCATGACCTTCAGGAGTGTTCCAACACTAGGAATAAAAAATTTAACTTGTTGTTGACTCAGATAGTTATAAACAGACGTATCGAGTGAATAGAAACCTTCCTTAGTTACAGGACTAGCCACCATGTCATTAAAATAGTTTGGTCATACCAAATTCAGAATCTTTGGAACATAATCATCAGCATGAATTTGCTAAACATTTCCCATCTCTAACTTTAAAACCATTGTGCAAGTCCTTAGTTACTAACAATCTGGCTATGTCATTTTAACATATAACATGGGCTCAAGTTTTAAGAATATGAAGAAACGTATTGAATGCTTACCATAAGCTTTATGTAAGTTTTCCTCAAGAGGATTCTACAAAATAAATATTCTAGCCACATATTATAGCTGAGGTAACAAAGGAGGATAGTAGACAGATCATCTGGAATTCAAACCCAAACTCATTTTCTCATTTTTCCTCCGGTATTGAGTGTCTTCTCATTAAGGTTTAAAAAAATCATTCAAAATAATTAATTAGTAATAATATATTTTTTTATTATTCCCATGTCTACTTAAAATTAGCACTGGAAATTGTAATTATATTACCAACTTGGTAAAAAAAAAATATTCAGGGAAAAAAATCTAATATTTTGAAGAAAAGTAATAGGGGTTATTTGTATTTTCCAAATCTTAAAAATTCTAATAATTAAAAGTTTGGTATTAAATCAAGAATAAGCACATAAATTAATAGAAGAGAATAAGTACTCCAGAAATAGATGTAAATAATATAGAGAAATCTAGTGAATTAATAAAGTAATATTTTGAATTAGAAGGGGAAGGAGGAATGTTAAAAAATGGGGTCTATTTGTTGTTTCAAATGGCAACAAGCAAACAAACAATAAAGAATAGATTTTACTTCATTCTGTAAAATAAATAAATAAATAAATAAATAAATTTCAATGGATTGAAATACTTAAAACAATAGCAAAAAAGCATATTAAAGTTCCAGAAGAAAGTATGAATTAATTTGTGAAAATAGGAATATTGTTGACAAACACCTTCGCATGAATGATAAAAGCAGCTCTAATGAAGCCATAATGAAATGAGAAATTTGATTACAAAAAATATATATTTTATGTAGGATAAGATAGCTAGCTAGATTGATAGAGTAAAAGACCAACAACAAAGGAGAAAAGTTTAATACATAATACAATAGGACACATGTAACTTTTGTTTTTAGTATAAAGTATTTTTAATAGGAAAGTAGTATAGTATGAAAAGGAAATAATAGAAAAGGCCAATAAACAAGCAAAGAAGCTGAATTTTAATTATAGTTAAGGGGATAAAAATAAATATTATGAGATATCAATTTGTGTCTGTCAGAAGATCATAAATTAAAATGTTGGATAATATTGTGTGGTAGTAAAAATAAGAGGAAACAGAATTGTTTGAACATTTTTGTTCAGAGTATGAATTGGTATAATTACAGAACAATTTGGGATTATCTTTCAAAATTTGAAATGCACATTATGATTTGGGAATTTTACTGCTGGTAATATATAAATACACTCCAACATACATGCAAAAACTTCAGTTATCTTTATTCAGCATTTTATTTAAAAAATGACATTAATTCAAACCTTTAAATATGATGTAATCAAACAATGAAATACTACATGGATTTTTTAAATAAAGAGCTAGATATCATTGTTTATGTTAATATGGAATGATACAGGTAAATGAAAAAAGCAGTTTGTGATTAATTTTCTATGAGTATGTACAAAAATCTCTGGAAACATATGCAAGGACATATTAATAGTCATTGTCTCTAGGTAGTGAAAATATGTGATAAAATGGAACTTCTACTTTACTTTTATACCCATCTGTAATGTTGAATGTTATATCATGAACTTCTTTGTATTATATTTATAGTAAAAATGTAGTGGCAAGTTAAAATGGAATTAGTATTGATTTCTTACATTTTTTTTCTAGATAATAATAACAGAGTGAAGCTGATAGCTGATGCTAGTATTCCAGGATCGGATTATATTAATGCCAGCTATGTTTCTGTAAGTTGTTAATTTTATATATTTTATATTTTTATAAAACATAGATACTGAAATTATATTACTTTTCTAACTATTTAAAACAACAAACTCATTATAATCTCTATGGATCTTGATGTACCAGTTTCTTACAACTATATACCCCCATTTTATAGAGGGGGAAATGGAGGCTTCTAATAGAGATTTCAACCTACCAACAATCATTTCACTAATAAGTGGCAGAAGTACAACTTCAGGTTATATATCTGCTTTTTACTATTTCATAAGCTTTTTCAATGTATTCTCTGTATACAAGGCCTGCCAGTTTCTCTTTCAAAGAAAAATTAGTCAGATGGACAGTCCTGTCCATATAATATAAAAGTCTCTTACGCTTTTCTTCCCTTCTAGATTTGCTCTCCTTCAAGGGTACCATGATGCCATGTTCTTTTTTCTATCTTCACCTACTTGTAGAATGTAAACTCTGTTGTAGCTACTCAATAAACATATCTTACATGAACCAACATGGGGGAAATTGTGATATGCCTAATAGGCTGTCTTACACATCACAGATAATAAATGTTTGCTGAGTTGTATTAAAACAGAACGAAACCAAATTGTTCCAGAGATCTCTCTTTCCCTCTCATTCTCCATGGCTCTTTTTTTCGGTCAAAGCTCATCCCCATCATGTGTACATAGGAACCTCATAAGCACCCAAGACCTTCACTTGACACAACCATGACATCTCAGAGTAGAACTGCCCTTGTGGTTAATTCAACAATTCACCTTGAATGCTTTCTTAAAAATTCCTGAAAATTAGATGTTAGCCAGCCGTGGGCAAACTACGGCCCACGGGCCGGATCCGGCCCATTTGAAATGAATAAAACTAAAAAAAAAAAAGACCGTACCCTTTTATGTAATGATGTTTACTTTGAATTTATATTAGTTCACACAAACACTCCATCCATGCTTTTGTTCCGGCCCTCCGGTCCAGTTTAAGAACCCATTGTGGCCCTCGAGTCAAAAAGTTTGCTCACCCCTGTGTTAGCCTCTTTGGCACTGATTTTTCTACTTCCTTCTAAGACAGATGATTCTATTTCTGAACAACTCTAATGTATAGTTTTTTCTTTAATGAGATATGTTTATATTTATTCCACTGGCTCCAATTCTAATACATAGCAAGGCTAACCATCTTTATCATGATGACTTTACAGATACTTGAGGGTTTCCTCTTCTGCTCACTCACATAGGTCATTTATTCTTTTCTTATTCATAGGTCTTCTCACCCAGGCCCGCCATTCTCTTTGGTCCCATTGGGGCTTTGCTTATGTGATGCTGAATCCCTTCCCTGACATCAGACAGTGTCCTATGTCCCATTACCCCCAAGACTCTGTTGGGGAGGCAATTCATTCTAACTTCTATATTGGCTGACAATCACTAGCCAATATAATAAAAGCCTAAATTATTAATATGTTCATCCTTCTGCCTTTGGCTGTTCTTTGGAATTGTGCTCCTGGAACATGGACTCACAAAGAATTTGGAAAATTTTTATAAAAGATGGACTGTGGATGTCTTGCCAAGTGCCTTGGTTGGTTGGAGCATCATCCCATGTACCAAAGGTTGCAGGTTTGCTATAGAGTTAGGGCACATACCTAGGTTGCTGCAAGTTCAATCCCCGATCTGGACATGTACAGGAGGCAACCAATCCATCTTTCTCTTTCATATCAATGTTTCTCTCCCCCCCCCCTCTACCCCCCTCCCCCTCTACTTTCTGAACATAACCTGGAGTGAGGATAAAAAAAATGGGCTGTGGGACAGAGGTGGGGAGAAAAAGGTATACTGCATGCCTGTAAACAGCCACTAAGTATACAGATGCGTTTAGCAATGTTTTCAAGAGAGCAAAAATAAGAACATTATGTAATGAGACAAGTGGAGGGCTCCAAACCCTCAAAATTATCTATCCTGTCAACAAGATGACTGAAATTACATTAACTTGAGAATAACTTTTACCATAATTAGAGATGGATGATGAAAGGTTAGGATGCAAAACATCCCTTAAAATTTGTTCCCATTTTGATAGAATCCTATATAAGAAGAGGTAATATGCAAATTAACCCTCATACCCTCACAAGATGGCTGCCTACTACCAGGCTGGCAGGGGGGTTAGTGAGGGACCACCAAATGACTGAA
>NW_005371324.1:8461880-8526547 GCF_000412655.1 Myotis brandtii
ATCAGGAAGGGGGGGGGGCAGTTAGGGGCGACCAGACAGACAGGCAGGTGAGCGATTAGGAGCCAGAAGTCCAGGGTTGTGAAAAGGATGTCCGACTGCCGGATGTTTGACTGCCGGTTTAAGCCCCATCAGACATCCTCTGAGGGGTCCTGGATTGGAGAGGGTGCAGGCTGGGCTGAGGCCCCCCTCCCCATGCACGAATTTCATGCACTGGGCCTCTAGTATTAAAATACTTAAGGACATTGAGTTCTTGAAAAAGTGAAATGCAAATGACTAGGAGAAATTTTATATAATAAAAGTCTAACATGCAAATCGACTGAACGGCAGAACAACCAGGGGTGGGGCCGGCGAGCAGGCGGTGCCAGGCCAGCCAAGGTGGATGCCAGTGGGCAGAGAAAGGGAATGGCAATGGGGCGGGGGGTGGTGACCAGTGGCAGCAGTGGCGTGATGGGGGGGGAGAGCTGCCCCCTGGTGGTCAATGAGCTCCCACAAGGGGAGTGCTGCTCAGCCACAAGCCAGGCTGAAGGCTGGCAAGCACAGCAGTGGTGGCGGGAGAGCTAAGGATGTCCACAGCAGTGGTAAGCCACAGTTGGACATCCCCTGAGGGCTCCCGGACTGCAAGAGGGTGCAGGCCAGGCTGAGGCAACTTCCCCCCCACCCCAGTGCACCAATTTTCATGCACCAAGCCTCTAGTATTTTATAACTTGGTCAATTATAATTAATTATACCCACCATTGAAATACCTTCTTCCTTTGGCTTACAAACACTGTTTTCTCAATATCCCATCTACAGCTTATTGATTCTTTTATCTCAGTCTCATTGGTTCTCTCTTATCTCCTCAACTACCAAACATTGAAATTATCTACAGCCCAATCTTTGAATTTAGTTCCTTTCCAAACTCATTTCCATGGTAATTTCCATTCTCATGATTTTATGTAAGATCTATATGCTGATTACTTTCAAATGTATGCATATTTTAGCTTAAACTTCTTCCTCAATTCCAAACTCTTATACCCAATTGCCTTCATTACATTTCCACTTGAATATCTGCTAGGAGTTTCCAGTTTAATATGTTCATAATGAACTCCTAATTTTCCCTTCAAATCTGCTCATCCTGAAGTCTTCCCCATCTTCCTTTTGAATTATTATTGATTCCTCTATTTTTCTTATACCCAACATCCAATCACACAAATTCTGCCAGCTCTGTCTTCAAGATATATCCAGATCTCATCACTTCTCACCATCCCCATTGCTATCACTCAGCTACCCCTTTGGTTTGTTTGTTGTAATAACCTTCTAACTATTCTTTCTCTTTCCACCTTTAACCCCCTATAGGCTAGTCTTCTTACAGAAACCAGAGTGAAACTGTTAAACCATACACTCTGTATGTTTATAAATTTTCAACTGCTTTCTGTATCATTCATAGTAAAAAACAAAGGACCTAAAAACATCCTCATCCTCCATCCCCTGTTCTTTCTGATGCCATCATCTAATACTTTCCCCCCTCATGAACTCCACTCCAGCCACTTGCTGTTCATAGAAAAATACAGACACATCTCTCCTTTAATATTGTTACACTTGACTTTTTTTCTATGTGGAACACTTCCTCCCACCCCAGTAACATAGGGCTTACTCTCTTTCTTCTTTAAGTCTCTTCTAAGCTGTTACCATTGAGTGTTTTCTGAACACCCTATTTTCCAAAAGCTCATAGCATGGATCACTATTAAAACTTCTATGTATCTTGCTATTTAGTAAACTTATTATTAGGCTTAATGTCTATTTCCCCTAACTAGAATACAAGATAAATGAGGTTAGGAATTTTAGTGTCTTTTGTCAGTGATGAATTGTCAGCTCCTAGAATAGTGCCTAGCACATAGTAGGCATTCATCAATATTATTTGAATGCAGGAATGTGCATATTTAAAAAACTGTGAATAAATTGATGAAAACATTAGTGGTTTTTTTATTCTGGATAATGGGATTGTAGGTGAATTCCTCATTCTATTATATATACTTTTCTGAGTTTTCCAAACATTGTATACTAAATATATATTGCTTTTTCAATCTTAAAAATAACTCCAAACTCTTAAAATGTAAAATAATTGAACAGTCATGTTTACTTCAACTGAGACATGAAAAACAGAAATGCTTTAACAATTAATGTATTTAAGAGACTCAGAGTTTTACCCAGAGACTGTCAATGGCTAGCAGTGAGATTTAGGGAAATCACCTAAAGTGCCGCATTATTCTTTCAGGTAAAATAAATTACTTGAAATTAAAAATCTGTATTATTCTCATATAATACTTTATTCTCTGACTACTAAGATAATTCCAATTTAAAAATAAATTTTTTATTTTATTCCCATTTCTTTAAATATTTTGATGTTTGGAATAGATATGACTCCATTATTACCTTTTTATTTACATAGTACCTTTGTAAGAAAAATCCACAGATATGGCACAAGTTGCATGCCTACATTCCAGGTGAATGGACCGGGGTTTAGCATAATTTGATAAAATGTAGAAGAGCTGTCAAAATAAAGTTGAAGCAAATCTCTGGTCATATGTCCAGCCAGCATGGCTTAGTGGTTAAGCGCCAACCTGTGAACCAGGAGGTCATGGTTTGATTCCTGGTCAAGGCACATGCCTAGATTTCTGGCTCAATCCCCAGTATAGGGTATGCAGGAGGCTGCCAATCAATGATTCTCTCACATCATAATGTTCCTATGTCTCTCTCTCCCTCTTTCTTACTCTATGAAATCAATAAAAAATATATTTTACAAAATTCTGTGGTCTTGTATTAGCTACTAAATAAAACATATTACCCACATTACTCTTTTCTTTCCTTCATTTTTATTTATTTTCTATTTTTTTCCATTGCAATTTATATGCAATATTATTTTGTATTAGTGTCAGGTGTACAGCACAGTGGTTAAACAACCATATCTTTATGGGTTCCACCTGATATTCCCAGTACCCACCTGGCACCATACATAGTTATTACAACATTATTAGCTATATTTCCTATGCCATACTTTACATCCCCATAACTATTTTGTAACTACTAATCTGTACTTCTCAATCCCATCACCTTTTTCATCCAGTCCTCCAAACTGCCTTCCCTCTGGCAACCATCAGCCTGTTCTCTGTATCTGTAACCAACATTACTCTTGGTTCTGAGCTCTAGAGAATAAACACTAACACCACAGTTTAAGTAGATAAGTAATTTCTTAGAGGAAGAGAATGAAAATTTCTGTAAAGCCCATGAATATATGACAGAAACAGTGGAGTGGGTAAGCGTACTGGCTCTGGACTCACACCAACTGTGAGACCTTGAGCAAATTCACATTTCTAAGCTTCAGTATCATCATTTATAAAATGAGGATAATAATAGTACTTATTCACAAGGGTTTTGGAAGAAATAAGTTAATTAAAATATTTACTAAAAAATTGCTTAGTATATTTTCTGGCATAAAGTAAGCATTTGATTAAGGTCAACGTTATTGCTGTTTCTTTTTTATGTAGTCCATGTTTTATTGAAAAGTTAGAAATAAATTTCAAGAACAGTTAGTTTTTTTAATATATCACATTGTGAGATTAAAATTAGGTGTTGGACATTTTGAGTATCTAATATTATCTAGCATTCAAACTGTACAATATTTTAAAATATTAAACTATTTTACAACTAGTATATTTTTCATATACTGCTCAATAACTAATGCAGACTGGTGCAGCCACTGTGGAAAACAGTATGGAGTTTCCTCAAAAAATTAAAAATGGAACTCCCATTTGACTTAGTAATCCCACTTCTAGGAATATATCCCAAGAAATCAGAAATACCAATCAAACGGATATATGCATCCCTATGTTCATAACACAATTCACAATAGCTAAGATTTGGAAACAGCCTAAGTGCCCATCAGTAGATGAGTGTATTAAAAAACTGTGGTACATCTACACGATGGAATACTATGCTGCTGTAAAAAAGAAGGAGTTCTTATCATTTGCAAAAGCATGGATGGACCTGGAGAGAATTATGCTAAGTAAAATAAGCCAGTCAGAGCAAGATAAATACCACATGATCTCACTCATTGTGGAATACAATGAACAATATAAACTGATGAACAAAAACAGATTCAGAGACAGAGAAGCATCGAACAGACCATCAAACCTCAGAGGGAAGGCTGGGGAGGTAGGGGGTTAAGAGATCAACCAAAGGACTTGTATGCATGCATATAAGTATAACCAATGGACACAGACAGTAGGGGATGAGGGCATGTTCTGGGAGTGGGAGTGGCCAGGGAGAGGTCAATGGGGGAAAAAGGAGACATATGTAATAAAAAACAAACAAAAGAAACCCTATTATCTATTTACATATATATACACACATATACATATATAGGTAAATGCTGATGCGATGTTGTATTTGTGTCCTTCTAGGGTTACTTATGTCCAAATGAATTTATTGCTACTCAAGGTCCATTACCAGGAACAGTTGGGGATTTTTGGAGAATGGTTTGGGAAACCAGAGCAAAAACATTGGTAATGCTAACACAGTGTTTTGAAAAAGGGCGGGTAAGTTTTTTTAAAATCTTTTCACAAAATATTATTTTACAATTGTGTTAATGTATGTGTGACAATTTCAGCTAATACTGCAAATCATCAATGACTTGGATATCTATAAGGCAATTTTAACTAAGTAGCAATAACTGTGATACATATCCATATAACAGTGGTTCTTCTGACTGGTGATTTTCTCTGAATACAGATCAGATGCCATCAGTATTGGCCAGAGGACAACAAACCAGTTACGGTGTTTGGAGATATAGTGATTACAAAGCTAATGGAGGATGTTCAAATAGATTGGACCATCAGGGATCTGAAAATTGAAAGGGTAAAAAATGGCGGGGGCAGGAACATGATAGCAAATATGAATGCTCTAAATTTGCAAAATGAATTCTTAGAACTATGCCTTGCAATGATACCTGTAGAGTCAACAATGCTTTCCCATTGTGTCTCAAACAGAAGTTTTGAATTGTCATCTAACTTCAATATCTATGTCACTGTGTCTGAATTCCAAATCACATGGTTAAAGTTTATATTAACCAGTTAGCATCAAATTCTTAGGTAGACAAGGGGGGGAAAGGAAGAAACAACTAGATTACGAGGTTTAATATTTTATTTAAACCAAAAATTTCCCAAATCACTCATCTCTATCTACATTCAGTACAGATGTGTGAGTGTGGGATCTCTCTTTATTAGTCTATAGAAGTGTCTGTATACACAGAGAATAATATAAGGATCTTTGTACTTTCTGACATTATCAGACACCCAATATCTATATTCTGAATAATTGATGAAAGTGTTTATGTAAGTTTGGGGTCAAAAATTGTTTCAACATCTACTTTTACAATGCTACAGAAAGTTATACTACATTTGAATATCAATATGTTATCATCTCTTTGCAGGCTTTCTTATTGTTTTTATTCATACTAAAGGCAATTTTTTTTTTTATGGGAGAAGCAGTAAAAGACCTTTCTTACAGGAAAAATAAAAACACAGTTTTTCTGTTTGGTAAACAGTCATTTTTAAAAGATCACTTTCAAAAGACATCAGCTCTCTCAGCCTTCATTATGTACTTAAATGATTGTGTCATGCTTCTTAAATCTGTCACTTTGTTTAGCATGGGGATTGCATGACTGTCCGACAGTGTAACTTTACTGCTTGGCCTGAGCATGGGGTTCCTGAAAACAGTACCCCACTAATTCACTTTGTGAAGTTGGTTCGAGCAAGTCGAGCACATGACACCACACCTATGATTGTTCACTGCAGGTAAGAAAGATACATTATTAGAACCTTATATGAGACACTAAAAGTAGTCTTTAAACTCAATGTGGTCTTTCATTATCATGATACCATTGATTATTTTTCTGGCAGAAGTTAATGTAGATTCATTCCAGCTTTTACTTTTCAGATATTTTACTGGCTATAATAAATAAAGATGTGGCTTTATAAAAGTTCACATGGCAGAAATAAAATATGTCTAGAAGACATATATACCAGCATAGAACTTTTCCTGAATTCTTGCCTGGATTTTACCTTTATAGGCCTTTTAAAAATTAAAAATGATAGCCCATCATTAATGTATGTGTGTTTGTGTGTATGTGTAAGATCTTATGAATAAACACCTTATCTTTTCAACAGATATTAGTATACTATTGTAATTTAAACATTTCTTGTAAAAGCAAATTTCTAGATGGATATTACAGAGGACAATTAAAAGAAATTGAAGATCAATTTAAGTGACCAACCCAAGTATAATTCCAAATTTCTACAAAGTTTTAGCTATTCAAATGTTTTCCTTTGACCTGAACCTCTGAACATGGTTAATGAATATTAGTATAAATTGAGATTTTTTCCCCTTCATTATTTATATTAGTATTTAATACTCTTAGAAATAAAACTTAAGGTTATTTAGTATTCAGAATGTTTCTGGACAGATTGGTACAATTTTTGTTTTCTAACATGATATATCTAAATCAATTTCAACTTGAGTGTCTTCAACAATTGGAGTTTGGAGATTAGAGAAAAAGTGGATGATATACTGTTTTATGATTCCACTTACATAAGATACCTAGAATAGCTAAATTAATATAGACAGAAAGAATGATAGTTACCAGGGACTTGGGGGGAGAGAGATATGAGGAGTTACTGTTTAATGGGTACAGAGCTTTTGTTTGGGGTGATGAAAAATTTCTGAAAGTGGACAGTGGTAATGATTGCACAACAGTGTCAGTGTGCTTAACGGCACTGAATTATGCACTGCAAAATGGTTAAAATGGTAAATTTTATGTTGTGTATCATTTACCACAATAAAACATTTTACTTAGCAATATATTTTGGATACATTAATTAATCATAATAATTAATAAGTTGGCTATTATAATAATTTTAAAGTTTGTTATTATAATAATCAATAAGTTTATTATTAATCATAATAATTCTAACATTTAGTTTATTAGTAATTTTTCAAATGGGTATATATTATAATTAGTGTAGTTAAATAAGAAAATATCAATTCATCCAGTTTTTTACTTTTTTTAGAGGAAAAAACTCAATCTGTAATTTAAATGATCAACTTTTTCCAGGAATATTCTGGATTTTAAATTATAAGAGAGCCCTCGTTGGTTTGGCACAGTGGATAGAGTGTTGGCCTCCAGACTGAAGGGTTCCGGGTTCGATTCCGGTCAAGGGCACATGCCCAGGTTGTGGGCTCAATCCCCAGTATGGGGCACGCAGGAGGCAGCCAATCAATGATTCTCTCTCATCATTGATGTTTCTCTCTCTCTCTCCCTCTGCCTTCCTCTCTGAAATCAATAAAAATATATTTTAAAAATAAAATACTTCTCTTTTAAAAAATTAAAAAAATAAAAACAAATTATAAGTGTAATACATAAATGTTTGCTCTTTTTTCCAATTTTAAAATATTATTTTAGCTTAAAACACAAATGAACATTCATTCATTAATGATAATGTCTGAAGATTGTAGTTCCAAGTCATCTTTTTTGTATGTAATTCTCTTAATATGTCCTATTTTTATAAATTTGTTTATTACATTAATGCTTTCTCTTGATAAAATATCTGAACAATGTTTATATTTAAAAAGCATATAGAACAAGATATGAAAGTCTCATTCTTACCTTACCAATTATATTCTCCCTTCATATACATAATATTTTTAACAAAGTAGTATATAGTATAAATGACATAACAGTTTACTTCTAAATGTAGTGATTTATTTTAAACTGGCATCATTAATGATTAAAATCTTTAATGGAAAGTTGCCTCACCTTCTCTGTATCTTCCATATACACAGCCACTGGCACTAAGTCCATTGGAAAAGGAAAGCACCTCCTCTCTTGAAGCCTCAAAAACAGTAGAGTCTTCTCTTTTATGATTTAAATAAATAAAAGAGATCACAGAAAAGTAGGATTATGTTAATAATCATTTTTAAATATGTTAAACCTACTAAGTTATTATCTCCAACTCTGACTTCTTACCTCAACTTTCAGTTCAATATGACATCGTGAATGACCACAAAATTCTGAAAATTAAATATGTCCAAAACTGAACACTTGATTCAATTTCCAATCTCACTCCTTCTCCTCCTTCCCAACTTTGAAAACAGTAAGTCCACTCTGCTTGGTCCAGAAACTCTGGACGCACCCTTGACTCCCCTCTTCCTCTCACATTCCACATACCAGCCTACAGCTGGCTCTGACCCGGCCCATCACCTCTCCACTCCGCTCTCCTAGCCATGATCTCCTTGCTCTTCTTTGAACACATAGACCATTCTGCCATTCAGATCTGTTCTTCCACTCCCTCCAGCTGCCATGCTCCTCTCCCATATACCCACATGGTGCCCTCCCTAACCTTATCCACGTTTCTTTTCAAATGTTACGTTATCAGAGAAGCTTTCTCTGATGACCCTATCCTACCCTATCACCCTCCATCTCTTTAACCTGATTTATGTATCATCATAACACCTATTATTGCCTGTACATACTATGCATGCCTGTTTGTGTAACACTATAATCTGTCCTCTAGAGTACAAGCTTTATATGTGAGGAACTTTGTATTTTTCACTGTTACACCCCAGATGCCTAGGACAGTGTCTGACACTCAAAATATATTGAATGATGCAATGATTGATTACCCTACTCAGGCAGGGTAAATAAATCACTATATTTAGAAGCAAACTGTTGTGTCATTTATACTATATACTACTTTGTTAAAAATATTATGTATATTTATATGTGTCAGATTTATGTTGTAATGCTCCTATTTCTTAGGTCAAATCACAGTAAATTGACTTTTTCTTACCTATAAAAATGGCAGTTTCATGTTGTTTAAAGTTACATTTATAAGACTAGGTAGCCTTTAAAATGTCTTTTTCATTTTTAATATTTACTGCAAATATTAACTATTTAAATACCCATTGTCTTTATAATGGGAGTTTCTGAATAAATCTTCGCAGGTATATCACATAATAGTTTCTATGGAGCACATACCTGTCTTGGGTATTAAATTAATTTTTAAAAGGAAATAGCTTCTCATTTTTATTATTCATAGGAAGTAAATAAAATTCTACAGGAAAAAAATTGTTTCAGTATCATACAGAGGAAATGCTATATGGCTGAATGTTTCTATTGGTAACCCAAAATATGTTTAATACAGAGTTTGGGGTGTTAAGAATTTTCAACAATTTTTCAAAATATTTTGCATACTTCTCCAACTACAACCTATAAAATACTATGAAAGGAGAAGGAGTGTTCCTTTAAAAAAAATAACTCAAATATTTGGTATTAATAATAATCATCTTGCCCTATCTAAACACTCTTGGTAACAATATCAATCCAAAGAAACTCCCAAAATATCTACCTTCAAATAAAAAAAAACTGTTTAGAATGTATTACTATCATAACTTATTTTTTTCATCACCATACGCATGAACCACTTTTTACTGAATAATTTTTATGTAATTTCACTCTTGCTGCAGTGCTGGAGTTGGAAGAACTGGAGTTTTTATTGCTCTGGACCACTTAACACAGCATATAAATGATCATGATTTTGTGGATATATATGGACTAGTAGCTGAACTGAGAAGTGAAAGAATGTGCATGGTACAGAACCTGGTAAGACCCAAAAGTGCGTGAGGTGTCAGCTCTAGAATTTCTACAAGGGAGGAACTTAGTGGCAGCAATGTGGTTGGACATGGACTTGGAACTGTCTTTGCATAGCAGACACTCTCTCTTCCTACATCATAAACATCCTTGGGGGAGGGCAGCAGATGGAGATTATAGGAGAACTGAAGCCCAATTGCCACAATCATCCTTCAACAATGTTAGTTGACTGCTCATCATAACTTGTTTATACTTACAGGCATGTAGAAAATAATTTGTAAAACTGACTTGTTTTAACATTTCTCAAATTTAGGGAGCTTAGAAAATGATCAAATCAATCGCTTTTGTAAACATGCTTAGTTATAATAGGGAAAACGTTTAAAATATTGACTTTTGAGGTTCTATGTATTACACTTGTCCATATTTATTCCTATTGCATATTAATACCAATAACATTTATTATAGTATATATTACCTGGGAATTTTTATTTGTCATTTTGATTTGGAAGTAAAAAATATTTCTACAATATACAGATTTTTCATCATTAAAAAACATCACATACTGCTCTGGTCAGAGTTTCTGAGTGGTTAGAATATCGGCCTGTGCCCCAGAAGGTCTCGGGTTCAATTCCCAGTCAAGGACACAGGTTTGGATCCCCTGTCCTGGAGGCAACCAATCGATGTGTCTCTCTCACATTAATATTTCTCTCTCTCTCTCTCTCTCCTTCCACTCTCTCTAAAAAAACTCAATAGAAAAAATACCCTTGTTGGATGAGAAAGAAACAAACAACAAGAAAAGAAAAAAATCACATACTATAATGATAATGAGACTAAAAACCCTCTATGGAGTGTCTGGTGGGAAACAAACAACAAAAAAAGAAAAAAATCACATACTATAATGGTAATGAGACTAAAAACCCTCTATGGAGTGTCTGGTGGGTTATGCTATACTAGATTCCTACATGTGTTAACTTATTTAATCCTTTATTTGTAGTCCAATAAAAATAATCAACAGACTAGGTATTATTGGCCCTGCTTTACAAATAGGGAAGCAGATGCTCCAAGTAGTTAAGTGATATTCCAAGTTTATACTATTCATAACTGTCAGAGCCAAATGCCAAACCAAGTCATAATATACAAGATGTTCCTATCTGTATCTTTGGATTGCAATTTGTATGCTATCCAAGGAGAGATTTTCTCACAGTAAATATAAAGATCTGTTCTAACAGTATTTTCCAAGGTACACCCTAGAAAACATGAGTGGCATCAGTTTTTAAAAGTGTAAGAAAACAGGTTCTTTACCAAAATAAGTTGGAGAAAGAAGTTAAACTGACTCTTAGAATTTCTTAGAGCCTCTATACTAATGCACATTGAAAATTGCAAATGCAGAACCTTTGTGGGCAACATTTTCTAAACTTATATGATTGTGAAATCCTTAAACCCTTTTTGACCTGAGGACTTATAATGCCATGTCATGAAACAATGTTCTTAGCAAGATGTTGCTCTAGACCAGAGACATCCAACCTTCTTGGACTCCACATCCCTTTCAGCAAAAAGTGCTTAAGCATTCAACTCCAATACATAGGCATTTGGTTTTAAAATGTACTTGTACAATTATGCAAATTATTAAACATATACAAAATATGAAATAAAAAACATAAGACAGATAAATAATATTTTGAAAGTCTTGCTAATTGTGAGGGTTTCATTTTATCATTAGGTATTTTTTAAATGTAAAATATATACTTAAGACAGGCTAATTTCACTTAATTTAAAAATGCATATTTTAAATTATTTCTGATTTTTTATTTTTTAAAATATATTTTTATTGATTTCAGAGGGGAAGGGAGAGGGAGAGAGAGATAGAACATCAAAGATGAGAGAATCATTGATTGGCTGCCTCCTGCATGCCCCCTACTAGGGATTGAGCCAGCAACTCAAGGCATGAGACATGCCCTGACTGGGAATTGAACCATGACCCTTCCATAGGCTGACAATGTATCCACTGAGCCAAACGGGTTAGGGCTATTTCTAATTTTTTAAAAGTAATCTAGCTCACCACAAGAGGATTACTCTAGGAGTACAAAAAATATCACCCCTGCCATTATTTTGTCATTCATCTGAGCTTGCATGCTAAATATCTACAGTCTCTTTGTAGGAATCTTTTTAAGCCACATCAATTCTCTGATGGTTATGTAAAACTAAGTAATGTAATCCATATCCATTCCTTGATATGCTGAAAGAGAACAAATGAATGATGTTACCCTTCTCTCAGGATACTTCAGAAATGGAAGATGACTTGTGATCAGGGTTGGCATCATAGATATGCAAACCTGCACCATCTCTCAGATCCCCAGTGCTCAAAAGGGCCTTGCACCTGTTTTAATGTTTGCTGTCCCTATCTTGAAATCTTTAATAACTTTTGAGGAAGAGAACACACCTTCTCATTTTGCATTGGGCCCTGCAAATTATGTATCTGATTCTTATCCAGGGGACTTATAAGAGTGCCAATATCAGTCCAACTATTAGCCATTATGAAACTTCAAATTTTTTCATATTTTTAGTTAACAATAAGGATAAATAGAAAGCTGATTTCCTTCCCAGGTGCTTGGGTGCACACCCGTTCACTGGTGATCAATTCTGTTGACATTGACCAAGATTGGTTGGCTCTCTTGAATAGAATAGAGGGTGGGACAGATGGGGATATTGTATTCTTCTAGAGGCCAGAGTCAATCTTCAAATAATAAAAGTTGAAAATTTTTTTGCCATACTCTACAAATTTGTAGAACTGAACTTTGTAAATAGTGTGTTCAAAAATGCCTGTTAATAAGTTCACACAGGTCAGTACTCCATGCATGCTATAATCTTCATACATTATGCTTGTTTAACCAGCTAGAGCAAAATGCAGCAGTTGGGTAGGGGAATGGAAGGAGCATGAGTCTTGGAGTTGGAGAACTGAGTTCAGAATCCAGCCCCGCTAATTGCTGGCTCTGGGACCTTGTGTAATTAACCCCTCTGAGATCATTTTCTTTTGTAAAATAGCCATGTTATTTTTTCACGATTTTGTTGTCAGTATTAAATAAGAGACAGTATCTAAAACATCAAGCATGCGGTCAATGCCCAGCATGCAGTCAATGTGACAAGGCTCTGCTGTGTCCCAAGCTGGTCACCCAATTTTATTCCCTGGGGGTTTTATTCCTTACTGTCTTTTCCTTGTGAGAAAGGAAGAAAGAAAGAAAGAGAGAGAGAGAGAGAGAGAGAGAGAGAGAGAGAGAGAGAGAGAAAAGAAAAGAAAAGAAAAGAAAAGAAAAGAAAAGAAAAGAAAAGAAAAGAAAAGAAAAGAAAAGAAAAGAAAAGAAAAGAAAAGAAAAGAAAAGAAAAGAAAAGAAAAGAAAAGAAAAGAAGGAGGGAGGGAAGGAGGGAGAGAGGGAGGGAGGGAGGGAGTGAAAGCAAGGAAGGGAGGAAGGGAGGAAGGGAGGAAGGGAAAAAGAAAGAAAATGACCACACCTTGGCTCCAGGCCTTACAAACCAGCATTGCCTTGCACAAGAGTGGTTTTTTACTTTCTTCTATTGCACTTGGGAGTAATTCCAGTTCCTATGAAGAATCCTCATGTCAGCACATATTACAGTAGCTGTGAGCAGGAGTGGGGAGTGGGAACCTGGGCAAAATATTGAACAAAAAGATACCAAAAGGGCATGGCCCAGACCCAGGAGAGAGCTTTATCTTTCATTGTCTAAAACAGTTCCCAGCAGCCCCAAGAGATTCGAAAGGACTTTCTGAAAGAATATTCTGCCGTGATATAATATCCTGAGACGCTATTGGTGGTTCAAATAGGGGTTAATCTGGATGAACCTCTTTTCTGCTCTGGTTCTCCTGGAGATTTACTGATGTGAAGAACATGAAAGAAAAAAAACTAATATATTTTGGGTTCCTAGTTTTTTGGCAGACACTTTACATATGTTAAGTCCTTTAAATCTTTCCACGTATACTTTATGATCCCTCTGATGAGTAAACAACATCAAAAAGTTTAATTCTTAAGGTAACATAACTATCTATGCAAGAAACTGAAATTTCACTCTTTTTTTTTTAATCTTTAATTTCTTTATTGGTTAAGGTATTACAAATGTGTGCTCATCCCCCCCCATTGGTTGATCTCTCCCCCTTATCCCCACCCTCCCCTACTTTCCCTCTGGGGATTGACAGTCTGATTGCTGCTTCTCTGTCTCTGGTTCACTCTTGGCTGTCCCTTTGGCAATAACACACATGCACATGACAGAGGGATCTTGGAAAATGTAGTACTGCCCCACGGAGTTCAGCCTGCCCTGCTGGCTGAGTTTCCACCCAGCATGCTTTCCAGTGGAGAAGATCAGATGGCAACAGTCAGAAGCTTCACATTTCAAATTCAAATGTGATTAAAAATATATATATAGTAGACTAATTGATTGTTGTTTTCAAAGGAAATACAATGTCAATTTATTTTTACCAATAATGTTATTCATTGTGTAATATATGTTTGAAAATACTCTTTTGAAATTACCTTGAGAAGTAATTTACTAATGATTTCAGTAGACTTTTCATTATAAAATAATATAACAACACTTCATTCCTTAACAAAATTGAATTATTAAACTTGATGATCTGTTGCACTTACAAAACTTTATTCCTAATGACTTCTGGATATTTTCCAAATGAAATCTGTCCTTATATGGTAAAGATTGGTTAGCTGTGAGAATTAAATGCGACTAACTCTACAAACATTTATTATACAACTAGACATGCCAGGCACTATTACAGGCAATGGGAATTGAGCAGTGAATAGGAGAGTTCTGTTCTCATAGCACTAACATTCCGGTGATGAGGTGTTTGGGGAAACATTCTGTAATCCACAAAAAAAATAGATATTCCTGATAATGACCAACAATTTCTGAAGACAGTTTCAATAAGGGGTTTCAAACAGGTTTTGTAGTATAGTAGTAATAGATATAAATATAACCTCTTCAGATGGTCACATAGAGGACATTCTATTTAAAGCAGTTGTCTATTTGTATATTTATGTATCTTAAGCACATGGTTATATTCCTTTAATGTCAGATATATTTCCTAAGTAAAAGTGAAGGTGATTTTCTATGACTGTAACTTTAACTACCTTTGGGGAAGTCCAAACGCAAAAATGCTAACAGAATATTGAATTATACTGAATAAACTTAAAGAACTCGCATGGTAATAAATTTAGCCCAAACATTCAGATGAACTGTTAGGAGTTCTTGTCTAGCACCAGATTGTTTGGATATTTCAATGGTCAACTGCCTTTTATTTAAAAATAGAGACCAGATACTTGACAATAAATAGGCCAAATGTTAGGTGATTAAAAGAATTGTTAAACATATCTTAAATGAGCTGATGGTGTATGGATATGCTCACTCACAGAATTTGAAAGTAAATTTAGCATCTGCATTCCAACAAGAAAACTATTTATAAGAAAAATTACTCAATTAGACCTAACAGGAAGAAGGAAACTTCTAAACAAATTTAAATAATCTAATCTGTCACTTTTTATAATCATGGCAAGAAAGAACATATTAACATTTGGTGTTCAAAGACAAGTATTTTTTTAAATATATTTTATTGATTTTTCGCAGAGAGGAAGGGAGAGGGATAGAGAGTTAGAAACATCGATGAGGGAGAAACATCGATCAGCTGCCTCCTGAACACTCCCTACTGGGGATGTGCCTGCAACCAAGGTACATGCCCTTGATCGGAATCGAACCTGAGACCCTTCAGTCCGCAGGCCGACGCTCTGTCCACTAAGCCAAACCGGTTAGGGCGACAAGTATTTTTTTAAAGAAACTTGAAGCCATAAGAAGCCACAGGAATTTGGAAAACCTTATGTTTGAGATGATAGAAAATCATTTACATACAAGGTAAATTCTGTATGTAGCCTCGAATTTAGCTATTTAGCATTTGTTGAATTCAATATTACTTTTCAATGTAACAATACATATCATATTATAAAAAATATCTTCACCACATCCATTTATTTAAGCACTTTTTCTTTTATGTCTAGGCACAGTATATCTTCTTACACCAGTGTATTCTGGATCTCCTATCAAGTAAAGGAAATAACCAGCCCATCTGTTTTGTTAACTATTCAGCACTTCAGAAGATGGACTCTTTGGATGCAATGGAAGGTAAACAGAGGCAATGAGTACCCCAATTTACTAATTTACCACATATAGTAGGAGAATTAACTTAATAACAACCATTATTGAAAATGTTTTTTAAACCATTATTAAAAACATTATTGAAAATGTTTTAGAAGTTTGGCTGTGCACTTATCTTTTTTTTTTTTTATTTCTAAGCCCAGTTAGGATAATAGCTTTTTCATCTGCACTAAATTTTTGCCATGAAACATTTAAATATTTTGAATTGTTAACTTCAGTTCTCTCTTGTGACATATTACTTTATGTTATAGGTGATGTTGAGCTTGAATGGGAAGAAACCACCATGTAAATATTCAGACCAAAGATTACAACCAGAAGATATTTTCAAATCCCAGGGGCCAAAATTACCCCTCATTCTTCTGAATTGAAATGTGCATACTTAAAGAAATGTTTATGCTTCCCTTACTGTGCCTTGCTAAATACATTGACATTTTATGAATAGTTCTAATAAGTAGCTGATTCAGGATAGTTATTTCTTTTGTACAGAATAAATATTATTCATTTAAAATGTTTAAGAAAAGATATCCCAGAGGTTTTTGAAGTCTTTCATATTTTGGGAATAAGCCAAAAATAAAATTATTATTATAATAGCATTAATGTTTCCATGTGAATTTTCCCTCCATATTGGACTTACGCTTGAACAAAAGTTGTAAATGTTGATTCAGTCGTGTTATTTTGGCCTCCAGGGTGTTGACGTTTCTTGTGGATAACTTCCAGGACTGTCATTATGATCTGTACTTCCACGCATGCCCCTGTGTTTTGAATCCTCTGTTTTATGAGTGCTGAGATATCATCTCATGATCTCGAACAGCTGAACAGTAACCCCTGACACTGCAGGGATTACTTAGCTTTTATACAACACACAGTAGCTCTTCGGGGACACTGAGGGCTATTTAAACTGCATTGTGATCTTTAGTTTGAAACAAGAAAAATTAAACAGTGCAATTGCTCATATGAAGCTGTAGAGGACTTTTCTAGCTTATCTACATTTGTACATGTTCAGGCACAAGCTGCACCACTATATTGTATATTTCAATATACGGTTAAATGTCTCAGAGTATTTGTCCATTAGCTATTTAGTCAACCCAATATTATCAATTTTGAAGGTTTTCTTCAGCAGAAATCTATAAAAACAATAATAAAAACATGTAATGTGTTGCAAGCTTGTAAACTAATGATGTGCTCCTGTGGTGCCAATAGAGACTTCTGAATAGATCACAAGAAATGGTCTTTATTTTATTCCCAAGTTTGGGTTTGATTATTAAGGAGTATATTTGGTGGAACTGAAAACAAAAAATCAACCAGGTAACAGCAAATTAGAGATTTTTTTAAAAAGAAAATATTTCAGCCTCCTTTTTGTTAGATAGTAACAATGTATTAAGTTTTGAATTATATGGTATTTTGTCATAGATTTCAATTGAGTCATAAAACAAAATAATGTTAATTATTCTATTTCTTTCATGATAAGAATTATATCTTGTGCATATTTCTGCTGGAATATAAATATAGGAAATATGATGGCCAATAAAATTGAATTTTAAGGAATTGAGATATTTTGCAGCATGATTTCAGAGATCCTTATAAATAGAAATTTGATTTTCTATCACATTTATGATATAATTGATAATTATCATAATGTAATTAAATATATTATATGTAAGTACAATATAATTTAGTATAAATAATTAAGATAAAATCATTTCCTCTGATACCCATAGATAGTAATTTTAAAATTGAATTTATTATCCAAGAAATTAAATCCATAATCTTGCAAGAAGTCCTGCCTCCTGTTTTGTCAGGGCAAGGAAGTATAAATAAATGTAGTTCATGATTGTTCAAACCAACAAGTTTATTTTATAGGAAGTTACATAAAATAATAAGATATGGTGAGAACTCTAAAAGATTCAGTTGGAATTCAAAGTTCTTCAGTGTGCTTCATGGTCATTGAAAATGTGTGGCATGCCGGTACTTATGAATGTGGTTTTTTGTATTTGTAGAAGACAGATAACAGCCTGTGAAAAATATTGATGTGGGTACTTTTTAATGTATTAAATAAGAAAATAAACAGTTCAATCTGCAAGTCAGTCAATTTTCTGTAATATATGTATAAAAGAGATGTGTACAACATAGAGTATCAGGTTTGACCCATATGCATATGTGTGCATAAAACACATTTAATGTAAGGCCTCCTCTAAACAGTGCTTATCAAAATTTAATGTGTATACAAATCACCTGAAGATTGTGTTAAAATGCAGATTCTGCTTTAGTAGATCTAGGATGGGACCTGAGAACCTTCATTTCTAGCAAGTACTAAAGTTATGTTGTTGCCTGATCTTAGACCCTTGAATAGTAACTCTCTAAAAGACATTAGGATCAGAATAATTTCATGTCCACCTGAAATTATTTAAAACATGTTTTAAAAAGACACTTGGCTTTATTATCAGAAAAAAAAATTGTAACAGAGCATCTGTTAAGTGTGAATAGGTCGCTAACTATATCACAAATCTGTAACTGAATTGATACATATTAACCATAGCTAAATTTTTCTCTTAATTATGTTGTTAAAGGGCTAGATTATAGCCAAGTTACATAGGTGACTACTAAATTCAAATTAAAATAATGAGGAACATCTGTAACATTTTTAGATCAGATTTGTCAAAATACATTGCAGCACATGTACAGTAAATGAGCAACATGTGTTTCATCTGAACCAAATGAAACTGGAGCCTCTCAGAATGGTTTGCCAGAGACGCGAGCATCTGTGGATATCACCTCCACGTTCATCCTGCTTTAAAACGCAGCGTTTTCTTCTTTCGGATGATAGGTGAAATGTATAAGAAATCTTGGGGAAAAAAAGCTAATTAAGTATTTCTCTTGTCATAAAGGAGATGGTGATTCACTTTCCAAATCTGGTACCAAACACTGATTTTTAAAATGGGATTTAAGTTCAGCAGAATGTTCTACAAGTCCATGACATTATTGTGATAAATCCATTTTCATGGGGCACATTTAGAAAACTCATAATGAAGTATTTGATGAAGCCTGGAATACAAAATGGTCTGAAATTATCAACCAAATGATATTAAAAGCAAAATTATGGAAACAATGTTTAGAAGCATAATCTTGACAAACCAACTTGCCTTCATAGGATAAGTAATATTCGCCGGACATGACTTCATAAATGTGCATAGCATTTCCATTCAGAACCGGACTCCTATGCCCACCAACTCATGAAGACGCACTAAGAAATAGATTAGATCTCACATATAAAAGTATTTCAAAAAAGTATTTTTGAATTCTACAAAGTTAATATAATCTTTACCCAGGCTGGTCAGTGTATAATATATATCAGTAAGATAATGTATCTGATTTTAGGATTGTATTGTACTTTGTGATATTTAGTGCTATATTTGTATGTCTGTTTCACCTATAGGGATTGAAGAGAAATTTATGGAAATTATATTGAATTCTGATAAGTAAGACCATTGATTTTTTTTATGAATGATTAAGAGCATTCTCAAGGAAATGTTGGACTCAACACTGTACCCAAATAACATCAAATGTGAATTGGAAATTAAGTCAAGATATTGTTCATTTCAGGCATTTTGACAGGATATTCTGAACTAGTGTCTGCAAATAAAACTGTAACTTAATAGAAGGTAACAAAAGGCAATATTTTGATTGTAATTCTAGAGTCAAACTTATATTACTTTGGTTTTCACTCAAAGTATTATTGGATTGGGAAGTAATTATAGTAAACTATAAACTTTTTAGAATACTTTTACATTTTGATTAATGCTTACAAAATTCTTTAAGATCTTCAGGGTCCCATATTACAGATAAATATAGTAAAAGCTTACTGGTAATTGCTCTGCCCAAGACCACATGCATATCACAATCAAGTTACTGAAAGTCAATGATAAAGATAAAAATTTTAATAGCAACAAAGACAATAGAGACCTGCTCAGGGATACAAAGCTAAAGAAAATATTCTGGCTTCTATTCAGAAACAATGCAAGCCAAAAGAAAATGGAGTGACCTATTCAAAGTGCTGAAAGTACCTTCTAAACCTGATTAAGGGCAACTACAAAAAAGCTAGAATTAATATCATACTTAATGGATATTAAAGGTCTTCACCCTAAGGTCAATAAAGAGGCAAAAATGCCCATATTTACATCTTCTACTCAACATTGCACTGGTGTTTCTAGCCAGTAGAATAAGGCAATAAATAAATAAATAAAATGAGTAAGGTTTATAAAAAAGAAACAAAACTGTCTACATGAGTAGAGCATATAGTCATGTATGAAGAAATTACTGAGAAATGTATCAAAGAAAAAGTTGCAGGTATAATAAATAACTTTAAAAGGTCACCAGATATAAGACCAAGAAACAAAAATTAGTTTTACTTCTACATAATATCAATAAACATCTGGAGATTATAATTAAAAATACCATTAACAATAGCATCCATAAACATGAAATGCTTAAGAATTAATAAAATATGTGTGATATACTAACATTTATATTGATAAGAAAATTAAAGAAGATGCAAATAAATGAATGACCATAAACTCAAATACTTAATATTGTTAATATGTTGATTCTCTTAATATTAATGTACAGATTCAACACAATATAAATCTTAATCCCATAAGGCGTTTTTTTCCTAGAAATCAATGAACTGGTTTTACAATTTCTATAGAAATGATAAAAATATCTAGAATATCCAAAATGATTTTTAAATACAGCAGAAGTGAATAATTTACAGTATATATTTCTCATTAAAAGAAAAAAATAGAAAGTCAAAACATAAATTCACACATAGCTGGCCAATTGGATTTCAACAAACATGGCAAGATAATTCAATAAGGCTAATTTTAAAAAGCAGGTGGATACTGAAAAATCATTTCAAATATACAATATGCCATTTACATAATGTTCATTTTTATGGATTCATTCATTACAGTATATGTAAAATTATGAATGGGAATGTAAGTGTTGATGTCAGAATCACGGTTTCATGTGACATGGGAAACATACAGGTAGAGAGAGAGAGAGATTGCTATGGAATTAGGGATCCACAGGGTTTCAAACGCATTTGTAAATTTTAGTTTAATATTTGAAGCATTTGTGGCAGCACAGATTGTTAAAATTAAGTAATGAGCAAAAATATTTATGATATTCTTTAAAGGTTCCTTCGTGTTTGAAGTATTTAATATTTTTAAAGCATGAGCACATTTTAAAAGTTAGCAATTTATTAAAATGACATAAAATTGTTTATGGATTATTTTCACAAATCAACCAAAGTATCCTGCTCTCCTGCTTGAATGAGTGCAACGTGGAGAGAAATCGTTACACACTTTTGTTACTTAGTTATTCCATTCTCAAAGCACTAACAATTGGTGTTTTAAATATTAAAAATAAAACTTGATATGTTCCAAGTGCTTTCCACAGAATTTCTTATTCAGTTAGTATTTACAATCAGGTGAATTGCTATGGAAGATACTTGCTGGACTCTGGCACTGGGACACAGCTTCATCAATCTGAGCACCACATTCATAAAGTTGATGCATGCTAACAGGATAAACACCTACTCTGTGTGGCTGTTAACATCAGAAATTTTTACAAATTTATATTTTAAAAACTATACTTAAAATTGTAGTATGAATTATCTGCATAAAATAGAATATTATTGTTTTATTTACTATAATCAATATAGCTTTCTTCTTTGAATTATTATGCACCAGACACTCTTCTAAAGATATTACAAAAATTAATTAATACTGACAATTCTTGGAAGTGGATGCTACCATCTGCCTTTTACATATGAGAAAACAAAGCAAAAAAAAATTAAATAAGCTGCTCAAGGTTAGTCATTAAGTAAGTGAAAAATCCTAGACTTTAAACCAGAAGTTTGATTTCAAAGTCTGCAGTGTTAGCCACCACCATACCCCACTGTATTACCTAGAGAACACCAGGTTTAAAATAATATCTTTAATATTACCTACTGGGATGAAGAGCATACACTTGAACTCTAAAACAAAAGATTTCTGATATCATCAAAAACAGACCACTTTATGTACTAAAATTATGTGTCATATACTTTGTAATAATGCTAGCCCTTGAATTCAAGTATCAAGTTCAATATTCTTTCTATTATTTGTTCTTTCCTCCAATATATATTTGGTCCAAACAAAATTGTATTGTTTATTTGTTTTCCAACTCTCTGCAACTTGTTGCCAGGTTTATCTCCCCAGCTCTGAAATGCTCATTTCACGGATCTGTTTAGTAGCTCTCATTGCCTATTGAATTAAAGTCATAGAAGATTCATTTCCCATGCATCACTCTTTTTTCCAGACCTAAGCCAAACTAGAATACTTGCTGCCTACTAAAATGCACCCTACGCCTTCCCAATACCATGCTTTGGCCCTGACAATTTCCTCAATCGCTCATATCCACTGGAATCCCCCACTCACTAGATTGTCAGTTGCGGTGAACAAGGACTATGTTCTCCTCGTGGTTTTAACCACATGGCACTTGAATAACATCTTACACATGAGATAAATTCAAGCAACTATGTTCAATTGAAATTTCTCCGTGGCAGAAATAGAACAGTTACCGCGTGACTATGTATTTCACATGCTAAGTATCTGTCAATCAGGGAGCAAACGAACAGTACTGGGTCCTGGTTAAATGGAGGTGGGAGAGCAGGGAAAAGTGGGTGCAGCCATGAGTCGCTTGTTCAGGTTATCAGTTACCCAGCATAAAATCAAGATCTTAATAGTATACAAAGAACCTGCAACAACTGAAGTTGGCAAAAAGGAATTCTGTACAACTGGGTAACTTACTAAATAGTAGTCTATCAAATTTATTTTTCTTACACTGTAGATAACGTCAACAAACTGAGTTTCCCAGTTGGAGGAGTTTGGAAATAGCAAAGTTAATGGTTTATATAGTTATATTGTGCATATGTACACATGCTTGCATGCACACATGTACATCCTTTTAATTAAAAGCACATAGGTCTTTAAAACAAAAAAACCCAGGACCATTTATTGAAATCTAGCATATATCAATAGCCACTGGAGAGAACAAAAATAAATATTCCAACCAGTCATTTTTGATAAAACACATTTTTTCCTCTTTAAATTATATTATATTCCCTCTTAAGGAGGCCGGAATGAGTTTAACACTTTTTTAAAAAAAGATTTTGTTAAAACTAATTAGACTAATGAGACAGGATGAGGAGGTTTTAGAAAACCTTGGAACAAGGCAGGTCTGGAGTTAATGGTCAACATGCACATGCGCAGAGGCAGACACTAGGTCTAGAGAGGACAGTAACAAGCAACAGGTGGCAAACCAGGCCAGCAGGACACATGAGGGTGGACTAGTAAGAGGTAGCATATCATAACAGACAGGTGGAGCAAGGCTAAAGAGAATCCAGGAACTGGCCCTGTGCAGATCCAAAAAATTCAAAGGCAGGGAAGTGGGTCAGTAGGAAACAGGGTCCTACTTGCCAGCAAGATCCTGAGGCAGCTCACTTCCTCCCAGCCAGACCCCTCATTTCCTGAAGGTAAATAAATAAATGGATGGGTAGATAGATGATGATGATGATGATAGATAGATAGATAGATAGATAGATAGATAGATAGATAAGCATATACCTATCTCTATCTCCCCTTCATAGTGCTTAAGAGTACTAAATAACTGGTAACTGAGTGAATGAATGAACAAGTGCTTTAAATAAGTAGACTAGTAGAGAAATTTTAGAGGCAACAAATATCAAAATCAGGTAGCCAAAGTGTATTACCACTATTCTAACCAAAGCAATGATAATGAAAGCAAAAACCAGGAAAAGCCAAAATTGCCATTATTTGATACAAAAAAATATTTCATACCTAGAAGATACAAATAAGTAGACTGAAAAGCTTATAAGTAAAAAATTGGAACTTTATAAGTAACGAGTTCTTTAATAGGGGTGACCCCTAAATAAATACATAAAAACCAAAAACAATTAATGAATGAAAGATATAATGAGGAAAATTACTTTCTTGAAAATGTCCAAATGTTATAAAATACCAGGAGGTTAAACTTATAAGGCATTTCTGGAAAAAAATCTATAAAGCAGGGAAACCTAAAACATGATCAATTTTTTTGATATAGAAACCTGTTATAAAGAACATGTTTCTTCTCAAATTACTTCATAGGTTTACTATGACAATTAAAAAATATTAATAGTATTAGATTATATCAAACTAGAGGCCCAGTGCACAAAATGGGTGCATGGGGTGGGGTCCCTCAGCCCGGCCTCCACCCTCTTACCATCTGGGACCCCTTGGGGGATGTCCATCTGCCAGTTTAGGCCCGATCTCTGTGGCAGATGGACATTCCTCTCACAATCCGGGACCGCTGGCTCCTAACCGCTCACCTTCCTTCCTGCCTGATCACCCCTAGCCACTCTGCCTGCCTGCCTCATCACCCCTAACCACTTGCCTGCCTGCCTGATCACCCCTTACTGCTCGCCTGCCTGCCTGATTGCCCCTAACCACCTCTGCCTTGGCCCCTGCCACAGTGGCTTCGTCCAGAAGGACGTCCAGAATGACGTCAAGAAGGTTGTTTGGCTTTCTGGCCCAATTAGCATATTATGCTCTTATTATTATAGACTAGAGGCCTGTTGCAGGAAGATTCCTGCAAGAATAGGGCTTCCTGTGGCTGGAGTGAAGAGAGAAGGGAGCGAACGCCCCCCCCAAGGTAGGCTTCGCCCCCGCCTCCACCGCCCTGCTTGCTTCCCTCCCACCTCTGCCGCCTGCTTGCTTCTCCGCAGCTTCACTCCCTTCTGCAGTGCTTGGCTTCCTTCTATGTTGTCTTCAGTCTTCGCTCCTCCCCTGCATATGCAAATTAACTGCCATCTTTGTTGGGTTAATTTGCATACTCATCTGATTGGCTGGTGGGCATAGCGAAGTGACACCAATTTGCATGTTTCTCTTTTTTTAGTGTAGATTTGTAAAAAATGCTTAAGTTTGTCTGGAAGAATAAGTCACAGAAATAGGTTAAATTTTTTTGAATAATAAGTACGATAAGAGGAAAACTTCCCTTTCAGATATTAAAATGTTTTATTATCTAAATCAAGTTAAAGTGTATTACTTATATGAGAAGCAATCAAGTTAAATGTATTACTTATATGAGAAACAAGCAGCACCTCAATGAAACAGATACGTTTTTCTAACACAAACCATATTATAAGATTCTAGTATGTCAGTAAAGAAATAGGACCCACCAATGGAGTAAATATATGCTATTCGGTACATGATGTAAGGAAATTGGCTGCTGAGAAAAAACCAACAACAAAATCTTGTTAACTCCCTCACCATAATCCAAAATGAATTTTGAAGAAAACAAATGTTAGTATGTTTCATGGCCCTGTTTCCTTTAAAAGCCATAAATAATTTTGCCTTCTCAGGTGGCTCAACCAACTTCTAATGCCCAGTGCATTCTACCACCCAATGTGAGACATCTATATTTTCTCCACAATTTATAAAAATTCAAAGATGTATGTCCCCAAAACAAAACCTGGAATATAGACTAGTAGGCAACTTTAAGTAACTTTACTTCCCAGCCCAATAAATTTAACTAAAGTAGCATATATAACATAATCCCTTATACTTAAGAAAGATCTTATTTACATAATTGAATTTTCTGGAAAATAGTAGCTTATAATCTGGAGCAAGCCACCTGATTCTTTGTTCCCACAATCCTCATCTCTGTTTATTAGAAGCAATTCAGTTTAACCAAAAAGCTCAGCCTCACTTTAATCTCTGGGAAGAATTTAATCCTTATCTAGGGAATTTTAAGGTATATTCCTTCAATATTCCTGGGTCAGCATCAAGAGAACTTTGCGGCAAATGTTAACTATTGTTAACAATCTGGAGTAGTGATTTCCAGTCTTTTTTTCTGATCATGGTCACTGAAAGAAATGCATCAAGATGTTGTGATGATTCCTAATCATTGGTAAACTTATATGACATTGGCTAGAAATATGACCATTTTGCTTTCAAGGTTTGGGCTTGAATTATATGTAATTAAAATAATCCTATATAATAAAAGAGAAACATGTAAATTGACCATCCCCCTGCCACGCTCACCAGCTGATCAGGAGTGAGTATGCAAATTAACCCAACAAAGATGGCAGATTAATTTGCATACACAGGCGCCAGGTGTAGAGCAGAGCGGGAGAGCTGGTAGAGAGTGGAGCGGCTTGAGGAAATTGGTTCCCCAAGCCACCAGACGGAGAGCAGAGAGGGAGAGCTGGCAGCTTAGAGGACTTGGCAGAGTGGGAGGCCATGGGACAGAGACAGAACAGGAAGGGAAAACCAAGATTGCTGGGAGCACCAGGAATTCTGAAAATAGTAGTTTTGGTGGCAGCCCCAGGACCGGAAGCGGAAGCCCAGAGCGCGGGGAGCACCAGGAATGCTGGGAAATGTAGTTCTGGTGGCAGACAGATCTCCTAGACACTAGAGCAAAGTGAGCCTGAGCAAGTTACTGTTGCGGTGGGGTATGGAGGGAAAGCAAAGGTGAGAGACACAAGTAAAATCAGAGTGTCTAGGAAAAATTAAAGGGAAGATATCCTAAAACTTCCAGGAAATCTCCACCAATGAAGCAAAGGGGAAAAAAAATGCCTCTATTATTCTGTGAGCAACAAACCAAACTGGGTTGGGGTCTCAGACAATTCGCTCATATGATTACAAAGACAGACAGAAACTCCCGATTGGAGAGGGCTCCCCTGAGGGCTCCCAGATTGGAGACGGTGCAGGTCGGGCTGAGGGACCCCCACACCCCTCAGTGCACAAATGTCGTGCACCAGGCCTCTAGTATTTAATAAGTGAATCCATTCAAAAGTCTGTGACATTAAGTCTTTTGAAAGGAAAGCCTACTCTACTGAGTGTTTCATTATGTGTTCTTTCCTAAGAAGTTTATTAAAGCCTGATTATTTCACTAGCACTTTATATAGATTACTGTGATTATTTCAAAGTTCTCTTATACATGTTCCTTACTGGTAAAATATTTTGATTACTATAAAGCCAAGACTTTATACGGAAGAAAGTTTAAAAATATGAGGAGGTACATTAAGGATTACTGTTTCCAGTGCTGGGTCCCATACTCTTGTTACAACCTTCAGGTACCAGGGGAGCCTGAACCAGCAGGGCTCAAGAGGTCAAAAGGTAGCAACACATGTCCCTTTGGCACTCCCATTGGGGTCAGCTGGGTGAAACAGTGACTCATTGACAGGGAGACCAGGAACATCAATACCTTTAAAGCCAAGTATTCAGGAGCTGGGTGACCAGGAACAAATAGCTCACCAATACTTTTTAAAAAAATAAAATAAAAGGAGGAAAATTATTAAAAACAAAAAGATGAGCTTTACCTTAAGGCCTTTTATTCAATCTAGTAATGCTAAGAATTTTAAATAATTCCAAAGTATGTTTTTATTTTCAAAATGTGATCTTTGTTTATCACATTCCATTTATTTTTAAAAATTTTATATTTCAGTTACAATTGACATTCAATATTATTTTGTGTTAGTTCAGGTGTACAGCATAGTGGTTAGACAATCATAATCTTTACAAAGTGTTCTCCCCTTGATATTTTAAGTAACCACCTGGCACCATACATAGTTATTACAATATTATTGACTACACTCCCTATTCTGTACTTTACATTCCTGGGACTACTTTGTGGCCTAAACAGTCAGTATTATGCTCAGTGAAATAAGTCAGATAGAGAAAGATAATACTATATGATTTCACTTATATGTGAAACCAAAAGAGTGGAATAAATGAACAAACAAAATAAAAAGAGATTTATAGATACAGAGAACAGACAGATGGTTACCAGAGGAGAGGGGAAATTGGGGGACTGAGTGAGAAAGGCGAAAAGATTAAGAACTGTAAAACGCACTTTTTTAAAGAGTTGATTTAAAGTGGTCAATTCTGAACTCAGAATGATTTCCCAGCTTCACTTTCCCCTTCCAGCCTTTCCTTCTCCTCCCTCCGCTCTCCCTTTTTTCTTCCCTGCCTCTCTTGTAGCCCCTCCTCTCTCCACTGTCTGCCTTTACTCCAGATAGACTATTAAAAGCCCCAGAGCTCCCAGAAAAGTCTTGCTGCCCACTTCTGAAGGTAGAGCTAAATTACTGCACCCTCAGGAAATCTCACACTAATCTTATAAGGTCTTATAAGATCATGCTTCATTTTTCCTGTGGCTGAAGTTATTGCTAAGATAATGTATTTATAAAACTCTTTAAGTAACACGCCATTGCCAAAAATAGTATTATAGTATTATCATATGTCCAAAAGCGGATTTTAATCATCACTTTAATCTTCAAAAGATAACTTATTCCTTGGAGAAGACTGGGATTTTCTTCAAAGTCAGGAAAAAATAAGCTTCCTCAAGAAGTGAAATGGATAAGATTAAAGAAAAAAATTCTGTTATGGGAATTTTAGAAAGCTATATAAAATACCAAATCCTCAAAGAAGTAAAAATAAAGTTAGAAACCTAAGAAGTCTTAGCTATCTTAGAATAATACATAGAACATTAAGGCATTAATATCTTGAAATTATTTAGTTCTTAAGAAAAGTAATATATGTTCTTAGTGCTATTACATCATGACATATTATGAAATCTAAAAGATTAAACTACATAATTGATCTAAATAAAATGGTAAATGAATATTAAAACAAGCCAATATCACCTATCATACATACTATTTTTAAGCATAACAGCAACAAAAATTGCTATCTTTTGCGAACTTCACATACAAAAATTGCCAAGAATAGCGCAACAGATTGGTAACGTGCAAAGCAACCCTTGAGGCTTGCATTCTTTCTTCGTGACGTGATGTTTCTCACTAACCCAAAACAAAACAGACACACAAGAAAAGAGCTTTTGCCATGGAAAAGTCATACCACTGCACAGTCCAACTTCATTTTAGTACAAAACAAGTATACTCATCTATAGCCATTTATTATTCATTTTTATGCTCGTAAATCCTCAAAGTGCTGGGGTTTCCCAATCACGAATAAAAATTATCAAGGTTGACCACATTTCACAAAGAGATATAACAGTCATTCTCTGTTTCCTGGGATCTGTTATTGCTTTCAGTCCTGGCTCACTCAGAATATGCCCACATGTGCCTCCCAATCAGAGTGGGGGAAAAGAAAATAAATAGATTTTCTATAAGTTTATAACTACGGATCTATTGGATCCATTCAGGTCAGGTGTGTGGAAGGTTCCAGGTTAGGAAAGGAAGCATTGGCACGGATTTACTTCCATCAAGACCATTAAGTTCTTAAAAAAAGTAATATATGTTCTTGGCAGAGAGAACTAATTTTGCACTTTTCACGTTTTAAGAGGTCAAGCTAACATTTCCCTCTGTGAGAATGTGTAGTGAAGCAAGCGGCCAACTACACTAATGACTGCGACATACTTTAGGGCGCTGGTGTTATATGGTCCTCGGAACACAGAAACAGTGTTCAACAAAGAGCCATATCAGAAAAGCTTTAAAACTCTAAATTGCTACAACAGCTGAGTAGAGGAGAATAGTTCTACTGAATGAAAATTAATGAACAAGTGTCAAAATGGACAGTTGGTGTCTATTCCTAGAGGATTTGGAAGTGAGAAGTGGAGTGAAGGAACCTTGTTAATAGAGCTCTTGTTTGTATGAAAAGAACATCGTTCTTCACAAATATACATCATAGGAGTCATGCTTGTCACAATTCGCATTAGTCTGTGTTTAGCAGAAAAGAATACTTTATGAAGGGCTATGTATGCAACTCAGTTTCTTGATCTCCAACAGCGTGTGATCATCTGTTTTCTTGGACACAAATTTAGAAAGAAATTCTACCCTCAGCCAATGTGGTAATTCTTGGACCAAAATTCACCCACCATTTTGAGAAAGAAATGACTCTTTCAAGCCCAAACTATTTCTGAGTGAGTTTAAAAAATATTTGGAACTAAAATATTTTAAATTCTAGCCTTTTTTAGTAGTAGCACCATTGAAAACTAAATCTTCTTTATTCTGTCAACTAATAAATGAATAGTAATAAAAATAAATAAATATTTTTCCTTTGATTATTAAATCTGACTAGAAGATAGTTAATATTGATTGTAAATTTGAAGTGTATTCCTTCTCTATCTTAGGAAGACATATTACAGGAATTTCTTAATAAAGACTTTCTTTATGACTTATATAAAATAATCTGTTAAACCATAATGTAAATTACATCAATAAACACAATATATCAAAAATTATATGGAAATTTAATTTGTTTCAGCATATGAACATGATTAAAAATAAAATTGTTCTTCCAAAAGATCTAAAATGCCTTTTTCCATGTGTTCATTTATAGAAATTGACAAGGTAAGTGTTTGTTTCTTTCTCTTTATTTTATTGACCACCGTTGCATTTAGACATTTCAATAATTTCAAAAAAGCTTCCCTAAAATATCTGACACCCAATTGGAAAAGGCTCTCCTACTCCCAATCCACAATAGATACCACTACAAATCTCCATAGAAGATTTTAAAGAAAACGACTTTTCCATAAGATCCTCTATTCATTCAAACAACCCTTCATTCATGCCATATTCCCAACATTATTCATTTTGGAATGTCACTGTACCGGTATACTAATTTGTACTGTTGTATTACTGCTTCAAAAGTTACATCTCATACCTCTAAATAAATTGTAAACTCTGTGAAGGCAAGCAATACATTGATCTTTCTAAATTTAACATATAATTTTGCACAAAATAAAGGCATATTAAGAAACAGACAGAAAAAGAGAATGAGAATAAAAGGAGAATTTTTAAAAATTTTCATATGGGGAAGAACTAAGAGTTTAATTGAAACTTTCTGAACCTTTTGCTCAATTTTTCTGTAAACCTAAAACTGTTCTTTTACTTATTTTTGTTTTATTTCTTAATTAAAATTCTTTGGGTAACAATAGTTAATAAGATTACATAGGTTTCAAGTGAACAATTCTATGATATAGCATCAGTATACTACATTGTGTGCCCACGACCCAAAGTAAATCATATTGTCACCATCTATTTGACCACCTTTATCCTTTCCTATCCCCATCACCATCCTTCCCTCTGTTAAACATCACACTTTTGTCTGTGTCTATGAGTAAAACTGTTCTTTTAACAACTCTGTTACCTTAACAAAATATTTGAGAGGATGTATTTTTAAAAGAAAAAAGTTATATTGAATTTAATATATATAATAAATACAAAATGCAGATAATGTGAAATAAACTTAGATCTATTGCTCAATAGTTAATCATATCAATGTTTGTAACATAATATGAAATCTGAAAATCCAAGAAAGATTGTAGTAAGTGATAGTTTTTCTTCAGCAAATACATAAACCTGTGGAATATAGGTTTGGGTTTGGGGGCTATAAATAAGTAAAATATCAACTTTCAAAAATAAGCCAAAAACAAGGGATGAATGAGGGCAATGAGAGATTAGAGGAAATTAAACTTTTATAAAGACAGATTAATGTTACATAATTCAAACAAGTTAGTTAAGAAACTAAAAACATTAAGAAATAGCACTTCTAGTTGACAAGCATATAAAAATTATACATTTTCTGTTACTTAAGAATATTCAATTCTACCATAGAGAATAGAGGAGAAAACAAGGACAATAGATGAAACTAAATATAAAAGCAAATGTCTTGGAAAACATGTGAAACATAGATAAAGTAGGTGTAGCCTATGCTTGTCAACACAGGAAGGAATTGATTAAGCATCAAATCATCAAATACATCTGAGACACCCAATATTCAGGAGGTCATATATTGACCACTCATGACGGCCCAACAGATTATAGGTAAATCATAGCCTTTGAGCAAAGATGTGTCATTAGAGATCAAAGCTAACATCAACTACACCCTCTTATTCCCAATTACTATGTACAATGTGAAAGCTGTGAAGGATGATAGGAAGAAAAAATTAATTCATTTGAAATACGGTGTTAGATGAAGGCTCTATGGATACCCTGGACCACAAGAAAGGCAAACGAGTGGGTCCTAGAGCAAATTAAGCCTGAAACATTGCTGGAAGGAAAAATAACAAAACTAAAGTTGCCCTACTTCAGGCACATCATGAGAAGGCAGGTTTCTTAGAAAAGACAATAATTCTGGGAACAAAAGAAGGCAGCAGGAAAAGAGGAAGACCAAATATGAGATGGCTTGATTCCATTAAAGAAGCCATAGGAATGGGTCAACAGGAGCTGAGCAGGACTGTTGAGATCAGAACATTGTCGACATCACTCATTCATAGAATCTCCAGGAGTCTGAGCCAACTCAATAGCACATAGCTTTTGATTAGGAGTATGTAATACTTGTTCCAGACACCTTCCCTCTGCTAAAATCCCTCAATTCTAGTCTTTGTGGCTATTGTAAGTGGCATAGACTAAAGGGGAAGGGAGAAAAACAGATATGTGAGCATTGTATAAATCAAGACTTATTTAGTATGGTCTCTCTACCCAACTTTTGCCCTATCCTAAATAGGCTAAACTACTCCATCTTTTCCCCCTTTGCTTCATTTTTAAAATTTATTTTTATTTTTTAATCTTTATTGTTGAAAGTATTACATATATCCCACTTTTTCCCCCATTGAACTCTTCTAACCTGCCTCCACCTCCCTGCCCAATCTTTCCCCACCTTATTGTCTGTGTCCATGGGTTATGCATATATGCATACAAATTCTTTGGTTGATCTTTTCCCATCCATCTACCTTCCCCTCCCTTCCCTCTGAGATTCCACGGTCTGTTCCATGCTTTTATGTCTCTGGATCTATTGTGTTTGTCAGTTTATTTTATTCATTAGATTCCACATGTGAGTAAGATCATGTAATACTTATCTTTCTCTGACTGGCTTATTTTGCTTTGTATAATGCTCTCCAGGTCCTGCCTTGCTGTCTTACCGTATATATTTTAAATAATGAAATAGAGCACGGATTTCAAGCATTTTTATGAGAACATCCGTTTTGTGACTTCTGGGACAGACTGTCTGTACATGGCAGTGTACGAGAAAACACCATTGCATCATTATTTCCCAATGGGACAGTATGCAGGTCCAAATATCAGCCAACAGCTATCAATAGTGCCTCTCTTAGTCACTCTAGTAGAAAAATGTAACTTACCCTTCAGGTGAGCAAATAAATACTCAAAGGTCCTCTAAATTAGTTTATCCTAGATTTTTTTTTTTCACTGAAGACTATTCTTTTATTGGTTAGTAAAAGCAGGCTCAGAATAATTACTTTGTGATTACAGGAAATAGAACTTAGTTTATAAGCATGTGACCTTGGGCAAGTAGATTAATTTCTCTTTGCTTTGTTATTCTCTCTTTAAAATAAAGATAACTATATAACACACTTGGTAAAACAACAGGTAATGAGATCACTCCTTTTAAGCATTTCAGGGCCTGCTACATTTTCTCTTCTGTTCAATAATGGCTACAAGTTTACAAAATAAGACATTTATATATTTTTTATCTATATTCTAAAAGCACCAATTCTTGAATTTATATTGTCAAATGTATTAAATCTCATAATGGTTTATACTTAAGTACAGAAAAATAAAAAATCTACTTATATGCTTTAATAAAAAGATCACAATTATGTTGTAAAATTACATAGCAAGACTTTACCAATTACATATAGCCCAGATATGAAATAAGGGAAGCTAAAACTTAACATGATTAATTTTTTTGTGACTAGTGATATGTAAAACATATAATGCAGATACTTACAAAGCTCCAGATTATATGCAATTAAACATATTATAACTTCTGGCACTTTTCTATCACTTAATATTATCAAAACTGACATCTATTGTTTGAAGGCAAAAATGTCTAAGCTTCTGAAAAAGTGTAAAATGTGTGTGTACATCTGATTAAACAACTTTCCTTCCAAACTGGTAGAAAAACTTTTTATGGAATAAATGTGTTTGTACAGTGGTGACTATTTGTCACAGTAGGCTCTGACATAGGCATCAAAGCACCAACTATTTTAGACAATATGTCATAACCAGCCAGTTGGAGGGCAGTAACAAAATACTTGGCTAACCATTCTATACTAGAGACATCTGTTTAGCTTAGCAAGTTAGTAACACCAGACACTACTATAATTCGGATTATCTGAATATCACAATTCTTTTAGTTCTTAAAAGATGTAAACAATAGTGAAAAATCATTTTATACATCTTAGACATTTTAAACATTTGTAGCATAAAATGTTTATGTAATATTTTAAGTGACAGAGCCAATATTGTATTATATTTATGTTGCATTTATTTATATTTATTTTGTTAAATCCTATACTACAAAATTTATATTATGTAATATTATATTACATACAATTTTTGTTCATGTAGTGAGCAAAAAAACATGCAGAATATGATTTATTGAGGCAACATGTAGATGGGTGATTTTTTCTTTTCTTCAATCAAAAGTTAAATAACATAGAGAATTTGCTGTGCTAACACTGTCTATTAAATGCTTCACTGACATTTTTTAATCTTTAAAACAACCTTATAAAGTAACAGTATTTCTACTTTATGGATTAGCTAATTGAGACTTAGAGAAGTAATATAACTTGCCTAAGGTCAACTATTAGCAAGTGGCAGAACTGGACCTAAAATTTGGATCTAACACCAAACCCTGCATTTGTAATCACTGTAAGTTTTGTAAATAAAAAGTTTACATTATATATTCTGCTCATAGTTCTTATTTGTGAATAGCATCTATTCTATTTTTCTGGGAAGGAGGGTGATTTGCCTGGGATTTTCCCAGCTTTAGAGCACAAGGCGAACCTCAGGGGCATCCATCCTAAGCAAACCTGTGGCAGTTGGTAACCCACCAGGAAGCAATACTTAACCTGAAAGATTCTATTGGTTCACAAATTTTACTCTCAAAATTTGTAAACCTGAGTGAAAAGTAGGGGGGCCTGGGGAATTATGAAGAGGACTTCATTTTTTAAGCACCAAGGACTGTCTCTCGGGTAGAAGAGCATTCATTGTCTCCTTCCCTGGAAATTATGTCTAGAAACTTAGAAATGAGCAGCAGTCTCTTTAAGTAGCACTTTGCAGCAGTATGTGAACTAAACACAGGTTTTTGTGGCAGTCACATCCTATTCCCAATTGAAAGGGAATTAGGGGTGAGAGCAAAGAGCAAAATATGTATTTCATGGAAGCTCTGAAGAGCAGCCCGCTGGTTCCTCCATGAAACTAGTGACTTAAATCACCGCCTAATGTCTTTGGAACTGTTTTAAAAGGGCTGCTCCACAGCATCCTCATTTCTCTGTGTCACTTCTCATGGCCGCCATCTGGTCTTTAAAATCTTTCCTTTTCCTCTGCTTGGTTTGTGCTCCTCCCCCAGCTCCTTTGAAGTGACTGGCATGCTCTGTGGGTCTAAGTGCAAACCTATTTTTACCATGATGTTTGGGAATCTCTGGGCACAAACTCTCTGCAGATTAGGTAAGTTACAGGTGCACAGGTTCTTGTTACTCATCTAGCTACCACCAGTTTAAAGCATTAATCTGACTCTTCTGAATTTTCCCTTTCAGGCCGCGGGGCTTCCTTCACCTTCTATTGAGACACTCACTGGCCTTCCTAGTTGATCCTTTCTCTATCTGCAGGGTGGACTAGGTTCTTCTCATTTTCTTTTTCTCCTCTCCCGAGCCCCCTCTTTATTCTACCCTTTTCTCTCTTCTCTCTCTTTTCAATACTGGAATGTTCTATGGGTCTAAGTCAGACCTATTTTTACCACAGTGTTTGGTAATCTCTGGGTACAAACTGTCTGCAGATTAGGTAAATTGCAGTATCATCATTTTTCCTGTCTATCCCCCAGTCCTACTTTCTTAGCTATAACTGAAACTGCTTTCTTTGAACACAACTATGCAACAATATGGTCATATCCCTTAGACCTAACCCACAAAAATATCTTCGCCAGTTTATATAACAAGCCCTCACCCATGTCCATTTCTTCCATGAGCTTCCTCTTTCTGCCACCTTCTCAATCCCCAGGTTTGCTATGAAGCTTCAACTTTGCTCCCTAGAAATATCAACCCAACATCTCAGTAACTTCTATCTCCAATCATCCTTTCTCAAGCTTCCCATTCATGACAAACTCTTCATTGTTATACACTCGTGTAGAACCATATTCCTTTCCATTCCCAGCTCAGTTATTTCTTTGTGCGATTTTTAAATTAATGGCTGCCCTCCAGTAAACTGGAAATATGTTGAGGGCAAAAATACGTGAAACACTATGATTTAAGTCACTAGTTTCAATATTTTCACTTCCATTATAACATTAACAAATAAATCCTTACCTTTATTTTAAACAGCAGTGTTACCAAATCTAGGTTTTTCAATTAATTCACTATGGCTATTTCAATAAGAGGCCTTATGAATTGAGTAGGAGAAGAATGGAAATTCACATTTGTTGAGTTATTTCATATCATGGACTCAGCATACATCATTGCACAACAATACATTATATAAAACACAACAAGCCTATGATGTATGTATTATATATGCCATTTGATCTCATAAAAATGAGGCTTCGAACATATAACGGCTAGGACTGCAATTCTGTCTTACTCCAGAGCTCTGTTTTTCCACCACATACACCACTATCCCCAAGGCTCAGAGCTAAAATCCACCAGAGTGAGAACCATAAGCCTTTCCCTCCCACTCCTTCTCAAGCAGAGAACTGTACATACTCAATCTTTTATGAAGATGATAGAAAGAAAATGCATTTACAGATACCTAAGTGTAAAGTAAGAACAATGGGGTGGCAAACTATTTGAAAACTCAATCACTAACCTTGTTTTAGATCTGTTAAGTAATTTATTAAAACTTAATATTATTGTTCTCTTATTATTATCTACTTTTTTCCCTAATTTTTAAACATGTAATTTGAATTATTTAAAGCCTAGGGGATTTCAGTTTTCATAAACCTGTTTTGACCACTTGTCAAGGTTTGTGGCTTCCAAGTTCTTCTGAAAAATAATGTAATTGCAATTATAGACATCTCAGATTTTGCAAACAATTGGAGTTCCAAGAGTTCACTAGTTCACTTGGAATCATTGCATATTTTCCCATTACCTAATCTAATAAAGGATGGTTATTTCCCAAGCTGGCATTTCCTTTTTCTCTCCTCCCACTCCCACCCCAAAACAACAACAGAGAGAAGTACAGACCAAAATGAACAACAACACTGATTTTTCTGACTTAAGTTCTACAAAATGTTGGAAAGGAGCTTTGTAATTTGATAAGAAATGATCATTTGATAGTGAAGGTTGAAATGCCTGAGAGGTTATTCTTGATCAGCACCTCAAAGATTTTTCTACCTTTTTCTAGAATCTTCTCTTTCTATATTTTGAACTCACTGTTTCTCAAGTGGAAACATTTGAATGAGGGAAAAATAAAGGAGAAAGAGCATACTTTCCTATTCTTTAGCAGCTCATGATGTACAGACTCTCACATCTCTCCAATACCTTTTAAAATCAGTGGTGAGTCTAAGAATTATACCACCTTAAATGTTATATCTATTATCCAAGCAACAAAATTCCTTAGAAGCAACATTTTTCCTATCTCAGTTTTTCTCTATATCTAAGAAAGCTAAGAAAGTAATAAAAAGAAGTACTTTCATAGAGTATGCAACATTTTTAAGTGATTTTGCATTTTTTTAAATGTCATATTTATTCCGGTCTTTGAGAGTATGATATCTTTTGTCATTGTATCGATTTTATAGATTAAGAAATTGGGAATTTGAGGTGTTAGAATTGACTAAACCCTCATAGGCCCCAAATGATTAAAATCTAGGCCAGCCGTACCCCAGTTCTAGGGCCGTTTCTCCTCCACACACTTTTTTTTTATATATCGTTGTCAATTTCACCCGCCCTTCTACATCCAGAATCCACAAGTGATCATTTTCACCTCTTTATCCGTAGTATCCAGGACACTGTCTGGCACTTTGTAGGTACCCAAAAAATGTTGAATAAATGAATTTCAGTTATTATTATCTTAGTAATCTTTGCAACTATGCTATGTAATTGTATTGGTTAAACGCGCCTTTTTAAGTTATCTTTACATTATGAAATGCAGCATAAGAGTGTGGTTAAGAGCACAGGGTAACTTTCCATAATGGATGTTTGTCCTGTGTTGTTGGAGCCTCCAATCTGCAGTCTTATCTGCTGACATTACCACAACCAGGGCGCCGGCGGAAATAGGAGAAACTATCACAAAATACGTATCTTTTTATTATTAGTCTTACCTATGCTCCCTGCTTTTCCAAAAAAGAATTGATTCATTCTCAAATTTGATAAGGAATTATTCAGCTGCACAACAACAAATACATAAAAACAGCCCCAAATGTCAACCTAACACCTGTGGCTCAATATAAAGAGACTGAAGAATTATTTTTTGAATAAGCCATTTGGCTGGAAAATGTAGCTAGTTCCTACATTGTCTGACCATTGATTCATGGCATTGTCTTCACTCTATTCGTTTAAAAAAGTGAAGTCATATTGAACATAGCCTATAATTATCACTGCTTGGTTCCCATCCAGTTTTTCAGGCACTAACTATACAGGCCCAAACCAAAGATGATTCTCATTTCAAAGGCCACTTACAGGTGGAGTGGGTCCTTCCAGAGCTCTAAGGGGAAAAAAGGAAAGAAAAGAAAAGAAAAGAAAAGAAAAGAAAAGAAAAGAAAAGAAAAGAAAAGAAAAAAGAAAAGAAAAGAAAAGAAAAGAAAAGAAAAGAAAAGAAAGGAAAGGAAAGGAAAGGAGAGGAAAAAAGAGAAAAGAAAAAAGAAAGGAAAGGAACAAAAATAAAAGAAAAAAGAGGAAGGAAAGAATACAATAACAAATGAGAAAAAAAATAACAAAAGAACAGAAAAGCCTCTGCAATAGCTGCGCTTTATTTCCTTTCTGAGAAATGGTCTGAGCCCTGACATAGCCTTATGCACTAATGCTTATCTAGCAGTTAATATGGGCTATAGGCTTCACATGCCTATCATGGGATCAAATCCTCACCAAGATTCTGTTAAGCAACTGCTATTATCTTGAAGAAATTGAGATCTAATGCTTACCTATGCACACATAAATAGAAATGAACGAAGCTAGGACTTCAAGGGAGTCCTTCGGATCTAGGGCCTCTGCGCTTCATCCTTACATTGTACTGCCTTCCAACCACCCTACTTGCGTGCATTGGGCCATAGGGAAGCAGTAATTAAAGTTCTGTTGCCTTGCTTGTGCTTCAGTGGCTGCCTTTCTCATCTGAATCCTATGCAACAACTGATTTGGAGTCAATGGACAGTGAGCACACCAACGCAAAAGCTGTGTAGAACAGGAGCCATAACAGAGGCACCTTGGAGTGGGGGCCACAATGAGTCTTGAAACATCGTCTAGTTTTAGTGAAAGTCTTGTTTCCACTAAAAATGATCTTTAAACACGTTATTACATGTATTGCATTCACATCCTCTGTTCCACCCCTTACCTCATAGGTACTGCTGTGCCACCTAGGAAGGGTACAGAATTCAGATTTTGGTTGCCACCCCTCCAAAAAAAATAGATAGCAAAGGAAAGAATCTGAGCACCCTCCAACCACCCTCTCCAGCTCCCAAATTATCTAACTGCCTTATTAAAAGAGAGGAAAGAGATTTACCTGCTGCTACTGAGGCCGCAGCCTGAAAGTCATGTAAACCCTTTGAAGGACTGTAATGGTTTTAATCACAGGAATAGCATCTTTTTGACAGACAGGAGAGAAAAGAACTGAACCACTCTGCAAATACTAACCAGGCTATTTTGGAGCAACGGCTATTGCCTTTGAAATCTTTCATCATGGATCTATACTTAGAATTCAGATGAGCCTGGGGGAGGGGAATGGGGCAGTGTTAATCCCCAGTTGTTTTGAAGTTGTCCTGTAAGCAGGTTCGCATTTAAACTGCCCCAAATGGAAGCATTGGATTCTGTGTTTAAATTGTGGGGCTCTCTCCGTGAATTTTGTTTCAACCTGTCCTGCATGTAGATTGACACATCATTCTGGGGGTGACACTTCTCAGTTTTCTTTCAGACTAGATGTTCTAGAGAGCACTGGCTGTAACCACATTGGGAGACTGATGCTCCATGACAGCTAAAAGTTGGATTGAGTTTCAGGAGCTACTATATATAAAGCTGGGGTGACTTATGTCACCGCACTAATTAAATGCCATCTGGGTGGTTCCTCGGGGTTTTTGAGCCCATCACCCAGTTCAGACTGAGTCAGAGGCCAAGGAGGAGAACATGATGATGGACCTTTTTGAAACTGGCTCCTATTTCTTTTACTTGGACGGGGAAAATGTTACCCTGCAGCCCTTAGAAGTGGCAGAGGGCTCGCCTTTGTATCCAGGGAGCGATGGCACCCTATCCCCCTGCCAGGACCAAATGCCCCCGGAAGCTGGGAGCGACAGCAGCGGAGAGGAACACGTCCTGGCGCCCCCAGGCCTACAGCCTCCCCACTGTCCGGGCCAATGCCTCATCTGGGCTTGTAAGACCTGCAAGAGAAAATCTGCCCCCACCGACAGACGGAAAGCCGCCACCCTGCGCGAGAGGAGGCGGCTAAAGAAAATCAACGAGGCCTTCGAGGCTCTGAAGCGAAGGACTGTGGCCAACCCCAACCAGAGGCTGCCCAAGGTGGAGATTCTGCGGAGCGCCATCAGCTACATCGAGCGGCTGCAGGACCTGCTGCACCGCCTGGATCAGCAGGAGAAAATGCAGGAGCTGGGGGTGGACCCCTTTAACTACAGACCCAAACAAGAGAATGTAAGGCCACATGCTGCCCAGGCAGGGGAATACAGACAGAGTCTGATTAGCCGCTTTCCCTAGGGCTTTCCCATCCAGCTGCTGGGTCTCTTTTCCCGTCCCCCTTCCTCGCCCGCCCCTCCAGCTCCCTCTCTAATGAACCCCCAGTGACCCCTGGACACGGGGTGCCTGCAATAGGCAGGAAATGCGCACCCGGCCCCGGCCCGAGGAAGCAGGGGAGACATCCCCACAAAGGCACCCCCATCCCCGGAACCGATGTTTATTTTCTAATCTGCTGCCTTGGTTTTTCTCCAGCTCGAGGGTGCGGATTTCCTGCGCACCTGCAGCTCCCAGTGGCCAAGTGTTTCGGATCATTCCAGGGGGCTCGTGATCACTGCCAAGGAAGGTAAGTGAAAGCAGGGGCGCCGCGCTAGGGAACAGCCCGGGAGGGGGCTGGTTGCTCGCGCCGGGCAGGCCAGGCTCAGATCCACAGCAGGGACGCGCGCGCCCGGGGAGAAGTGCGCTCTTTTCGCGCGGGGACCCTGTGCCCCCGGGTTGCCTGAGAGGCCTGGAGCCGGGCGCGGGGCTGCCTCTTCTGCCTTCCTTGGCTGCTATGTTTGTGTGTTTTCTGTGCTCAGGAGGGGCAAGCATTGATTCCTCGGCCTCAAGCAGCCTTCGGTGCCTTTCTTCCATCGTGGACAGTATTTCCTCGGAGGAGCGTAAACTCCCCTGCGTGGAGGAGGTGGTGGAGAAGTAACTGGGAGCCGGCGTTGGGGATGGTCGCGGCAACAGGAAGATCCCACCCTCCCTCCTTCGACTAATCCTTCGGATTAGTTCACATTACATTCACGTTGAGGAACCCAGACCGCAGAAGTTTATGAAAGGGAAGGAGACACAAAGAAACTTCTCCGAAACTGTTGTGCACGCTCGGATGCCTTTGGGCTCTGGGCTTTAATCTTTTTGGAACAGCGAGTGGCGTAGGTCTAGCAGCCTTACTTTGCTACTGTTTGGTTGGTTTTATAATATATTTACTTTAATTACGGTGATTCTTTTGTGCCATGATCAAAAGAAGTTCATTCCTGTCTAACACAAAGTGGGAACGTTGCATTTAAATGTTAGGGGTATTGAATGTATATTTGTAAATAATCTTAGTTCTTTCATTTTATATGTAAACCTAAGAAATATATATTGTAAAGTAACAGACGTATTGTATATATAATGTGAGAGGATCCTGGTATTGTAATATTAAAAAAATGAGTTTCTGTATGAATAAAGTTGGTCCTATTTCGATTCAGCTGAACAAATATATAGAGAGCCATATTTTAATTTAGACATCACACCAGCCCATTTATCTGGGTGATTTCTTAAAGGCTGATTTAAAGGAAGGAAAACGGGTTGTTTTTCTATGTCTGAATTAAACTGTTTGCTTTTCTATACGTGAGGAATATCCAGGAGAAAAATGTCCTTTTTTTCTTGTATCAGCATACTTTCTCGTTCTGTTTCTGTACCTGGAGCTCTGGGTGAGACTTGCTTACCCAAAGTTGACTGAATTTTCAATCCAGTAAAATCTCATTGTTGCAAGAAATTGCCACACAAAAACTCTTCGCTTGTTTTTCAAAAAGATCTCCAGCTAATTTAGGCCGAATGACTTTCCCTCTTTGACTTTCTCCAGGCCCCCGCCCTTGCATAAAAAGCATTGACCTGGAGCCCCCAGGGGCTGCACTGCCCGGTCTCAGGGACCCTCCCCAGTTTTCTTGAACTAAACTGGTGGCTAGAAGACCAGACTATCCTCAAGGCCTTGTGTGGCCTGGGTTAGTGTTCCAACTAGAAAGAGAAAAGGAGACAATCTATTGAGGTGGCGTGAGGAAGGGTTGCTTCAAGAGAGGGAAGGGTTAAATGCTGAGGGCAAAGGACAACAACAACACACATGAAACCTCTTAGCTGGGCCAAATAGCCAAGCCCCAGAGAGGCTTGCCTCCCCAGGAGCTCCTCAGGGTGAGGATTTTACAACGTGTGCCAGGTTTGTTTATCCTGTAACCTCAGGCAGGAGCGACCACCAAGAATCGCAGTGGGAAGTAAAGCAGAGGAGAGGGGCGAGCCATTTCTATGGAATCACGACTTCTCTCTTGCATTCGGTAAATGGCACCTTCCGGTGGACTCCCTCTCCCCACTCCTCCCTTCCCTCTTTATCCTCACCGCTAGTCCGTCCTCAGTTGGAAAATGTGAAAATCAAATTGAATTCAGTATTTCCCAGACCAACCTTGCTTCCTAACACGCCCTTCGGGACCTTCCTGTTGCACAACACAGTTTCAGGACCCCCACAGGCAGCGCCCCCTTTAGGCCCGGAGCAGGAATTGCCCCTTTTCCATCTCAAAGGGCTGGCTGCTCTGAGGGTGATAGTCACTTTGTTTTCTGAGCCTCTAATTTCTCCTAGAATGCTTTTAAAATGCGGGAAGTTTCACAGCGAAAACTGACATTGACATGTAATCCCTCTCAAAGGTTTGAGAAGAGCAGGCGGGAGTGTTAGTGGATTTTGTAAAAGGCCTCTGTGGGTGCTGACAAGCTAGACTGAATCCAGGCTGCTACTGGGTAACCTTGGACTGTAATTGCTGCTCTCGTCGTCCATTTCTTCATTTATAAAATAATGGGGACAATAATAGCGCTCAACTCCTGGGGCTGTCGGGATTCACTGAGATAGCCCATGTAAGCTGCTTAGAAAAAAGAGGGCGCAATATAAACACTCAATGCCAGCTCTCTCTGTTTTTCATTCATAAATATAAATGGACCATCAGGAGGCTTTTCTCCCACCAGAAGCCACAGTTCCTTCCGATCCAGCCTTTGTAGGGGAAAGTATATTTGACAATGAGACCAAGAGCAACCTGAATGAGCCATTTGTAGCATTTTACATATTAGCTCATATAATCTCACAACAAGCTGCGAGAGAAGTACTATTGTCACATCTAGTTTAGGGAAAAGGACTCTTTGGGACAGAGAGGTTCTTGTAAGTACAGAGCCAGGACTCAGAGCCAGCTGATATCAAAGGCTTGTTCTCCCAACCACCATGCCCCCCAAAAAAGAAGCCTTGGGGAATAAGAAGGAAAATTTATTGTCTGTGGAATAATTTGGCTCTCTTTGGCAATTATTTACCAAAAACTTTGTCTCAAGAAAGATTAGCTAGTAAACTCTACCTTAGAGTAGTAATTGAATTTAAAAATAAGTGGGAAAGCATTTCAAATGATCCAATCAGGACACGTGTGAATATGTCTGGGAGGTGTGTATAACCATTAATCACCCTTGTTAGGTATCTATGTGTTGTTTTTTTTTCCTGAGAATCAATAAGGCTTTTCCCTGAAAGGTGTGTATATACACACACCTATATTTTTAAAAAATCAAGTTCATGCCATACTGAAATCAAATATCATAATCGACCAAGTGAACTAATTTATGATTGCACACATATTTATAAAATTTGCATTTTAAACTGCTCAGTAGCAGAATGCTTTTTTCAATTCATGGACTTTACTTGCTGATAGATTTGATTCAGTCTTTGCAAACCAAATCCTCTCTATCTCTCCTAGTTGGGTAATTTGAGAAATTGTTTAGAGTAAGTTTGCCTACAGAAGTCTCTTCGTTAAATAGAGCAAATATTTCCCAAAGACTTCATGTGACCTCCATTGCTATATAGTTAACATGTTAGGCTTTCCAATGAAATCCTTGGTGTGTTTGCAATTAAAGTGTTTTCATTGGACATTAATGATGACAATCTTTATTAAGGCCAAAGCCAAAACAAATAGGGCCATGGAAGCAGAAAATCAAGATGTAATAACTTGGTAAAGATCAGTAATTTGGGATTTAAACTGACCCTCCTCTCAGAGACAGGCATAAAGTTATCAAGTATGAAATAAGGAGTGATTTTCTGTTTTATATTACAATAGAAATAATTTGCAAAACATGAAATGTCAGCTTTCTCTATCTTTAATTATCACACCTGAATCATTGAATTCCAAGCCTGAAGGTAGTAGAAATTCACTTATGTCTAATATAATCTTTTTTTCTTTTCTTTCTTTTTTTTTTTTTTTTTTTTTTTTTTTTTTTTTTTACTTTTTTACATGTTTGGGGCAGGGTGGGAGTTGGTGCTGAAATTCATTGTTCCGAACTACTCTTGTGACTGCCAGAGAAGTCTTGGGTTGCTAAAGTAACTTTTAACCTAAAGGTATTTTTTACTTAAAGGTACAATGCATTTATTTGTACTTTCTCTAAGTAATATTTTATCCCATTTATTTATCTCAAAATCATCCTCCCAGAAAATCATAGCTAAAAATATTTTTAAATATTTTAATTTAAACTTTGAACATATCATTTCCTAATTTAATGCATTAATAAATTAGCAATAACATGGTTTTTCCTCAAAGAGCCAACCCATCAAGACATTTCCCCAACAGACCCCATAGTGACTCCCTTAAACTCAAAAGAAATGTTAGAAAAGATGACCGTTGGTCCTAGAGGTTTTATTCTGAAAAAAGCAATTTTGTAAGCCTTGTTCAGAGTCAGCTTATGAGATGAAATGGCTATGCCTTGTTGGTGGAACCAAGATAATGTTGCCAGAACTGGCTACTTTCTCTACTCTCAAGGCTGCTGAAAGTCCTTCCTTAGGCCTTTGATCTCTCCTGGGAGCCTTCGAATTCAAGCAGAGGCCAATGTCTTCCTCAGCTGTCTTCTCCACAAATTTTTCCGTAATATTTTTCCCATTTATTTATCTCAAAATCATCCTCCCAGAAAATCATAGCTAAAAATATTTTTAAATATTTTAATTTAAACTTTGAACATATCATTTCCTAATTTCCTAATTTAATAAATTAGCAATAACATGGTTTTTCCTCCAAGAGCCAACCCATCAAGGCAGTTCTCCAACAGACCCCATAGTGACTCCCTTAAACTCAAAAGAAATGTTAGAAAAGATGACCGTTGGTCCTAGAGGTTTTATTCTGAAAAAAGCAATTTTGTTAGCCTTGTTCAGAGTCAGCTTATGAGATGGAATGGCTATGCCTTGCTTGTTGTTGGAACCAAGATAATGTTGCCAGAACTGGCTACTTTCTCTACTCTCAAGGCTGCTGAAAGTCCTTCCTTAGGCCTTTGATCTCTCCTGGGAGCCTTCGAATTCAAGCAGAGGCCAATGTCTTCCTCAGCTGTCTTCTCCACAAATTTTTCCAGCAGCTTTGGCAGGTACTAATGTGTTTACTTAGGTGTTTCTGGTTCCCAGAGCTAATGGCAGTTTGAAATTGTTTAGCACATTGTGCACTCATATATAATAAGCAAAAACTTCTGAAACAACTCCTTTTGTCCAAGAGTTGACAGTGTCTCAGGTAGAGGCAGAAATGAATTGAAATGGATGTATCTCTCTTGGTATATATTCTCCAACTAAGAGAAGTATGTAGAATTCCTAAGGTAGGCAAATTTTACTAGTAAAGGAAGCTCTGAGCATCATTTTGCTGGTGTTGTCTGTCCATCAACACTAAGATTGTTGCCATAATGCTTCAACTAAAATAGGTTACCTTAAAACACACACACACACACACACAACAAAAAACAAGTTGATGATTACTTAAAGGTCTATGCAATTAAAACCTTCTTATAAGTCTACCTTATAAGAAAATCAAACGTGTTTATTTTTATTAAGAACGTAAAATGTAAAATTTAAGTTATCTATCTACTTCACCAGAACCCTGGTGGGCTTTCATTTACAACAACAGGCCATAGCTTGGTGTTCTTCCCCTCATCTGCCTGTTCTGGGGCTTCCCTAGCAACGCTGGCATATCATTTCTAACATCCTGATTACTTAAATAAACACATGTGAGTTTTCTCTACTGTAAGAGGTCCCATTTCTCTGGAGAAATAGTAGAAAAGAGTTTGTATTTTTATTATTTTCTATGAGGAACAAAAGCCAGAATCTAATCTGATTTTGAATAAAAGAGAATACCTGAATAACCAGCAGATATTTTTAAGTGGTTTTTAACTTTTTCATATTTCTCTGTTCAACTTCTCCACTGAGAAAACAGTTTTTTTCTCTGTATCGCTCATCCAGTTTCCCATTTTTCTCTCACATGTTTTCCCTAGGAAAAGAGCAGCAGGACCGCTCCTGAATTTGGGAGCCCTAGGCATCTTTGAGGTGCTGGCTTCCTGTGTATACTGCCTCCTATTTTTTTAATCTTTCTCCTCTGGCCCCTGACAGCAGTTTAAAAGTTTATCTCTCTCTCTCTCTTTTTTTTACTTTGGTGCTCTGAGACCCTATTTTCAGCACTTGGATCCCAAGGGTCCTCAACCCAGGACCCTGTCTCCCTGCCTAGCTAGTCCCATTAAGCCGCCAGACTCTTGTGTTTTCTTGGATTCTTTAGTTCCACTCGCCAGCCGCACTCTGGTCAATTTGTTTTGAGATCACCTTACCAAAGACAGCACTGACTTCTGAGAACTACCACTACTGACAGCCTTGGAGCGACAGCTTCTTCCCAGGACCGGGAGTGCAGGGCAAGACATCCCGCTTGGCGAGTTTCTGCTCTGCAGCGCAAAGCAGGCGCACGGTGCCTGAGACGGGAGAAAAAGAAAACAAACACAATTCACCTTTAGAAGCATAAGTTAGACAAAGGAATGCCTAGTTGCCAATACTGTGTGGCCTGTGGCAAATGACTACCTCCTCGTTGAGCTTCGGTTACCCTCTTTAAAAAGTGAATCTAAAAACAAGTAATTCCCATAGTATCATTGGAAGGAGCAAACGAATGAATAAGTACATGGGTAGGGTTGAGAACGTGCTTCGGCAAATAGAAAAGTCTTAATAATTGTTTGCTACAGATATCCCACGCTGAGGGGTTGGGTACAAAGCACATTCGGTGTCTTGAGGAAAGAAATCAGCTGGAAGGCTTGCAGGAGCCCAACTTCTATCTCCCACCTAAACGTTAAGAGCAACTTTATTTTTGCCCAAATCATAAACCTGCACATAACTCTGTTGAGCTTAGGCCAGTGTGCTAACATCTGAGCTCCATCGCCAGAGGAAGTGCTGGCATTGCTGCGGGCCAGAACCTGTGGGATCTGGCCGAGAATTCCTGGGTGAGAATATCTCCCCACTATAGTATTTCAGAGGCAGCAACGTGCACAGAAGCGAATGTTTTTACCTGGGTGGATACAGCCTTCATTCCTCCGGTGTCCTTGAGGACAGTGATTCTGTTATCTGGTGTAGCCCTGGGTACTGTATTCATGTCAAAGGCATCCACTTGCTAAGAGTCCTAAATAAGGTGCGGACGGATTTCCCACTGGCCAGACAATTGGGGGTTCAAAGTGTGGTGGTAGCGGTGTCTTTGCCTGAGGGATGGCAAAACCTGGGCGAGGGACTGCTACCAGCACCCTGTAGCAAACCTTAGTGCCTGGCACTCTCCCACCCCTGGTTTTCCCGAGGCCTTCATTTTGGAGAGCGGATCTCACCCTGGGAAGTTAGCACTTCTCTGGCCCCTGCGGACATGGGATCAGCCAGTCAGGGTTCCTTTAGGAAAATAATTTCAGGAAAAGTCGTAGAAAGGAAAGCACCACACTACCCCAAGTAACTTTGGAGCCACAACACTTACTGTAGATCCGGCTGAGAACAATCCCTCCTGTTTTAATAGGGACTGCAAGCTCTGATCCAAAACCCCAGTCTACTTAAGTCTGTTTGTGTAAACCTTAATCAATTGTTTTTCCTACCGATAAGCAGCAGCACCCCCAACCCCTAGTGATCTGACGTGGGCGAAGGGCAGAGGAGGACTGGCAAAAGCTGATTAATAGATTTATTCTTGCTTAAGTGACAGCCCTCCCCTCTCCTCTTCTACCCACCGAAGTTTCAAAGGCCCTCTGACGATGGCTTTTCGGGGAGGCTTTTATCGCGGGAGTGTGTGAAGTTGCTCAGGGTTTGAGCTGGAAATTTTACACGAGCTGAGAGGGATCGCTGTACTGGCAGCTGGGATGCATCTGTAACGGTGTTAGTTTGCCTGAAAGCAGAAAATTAGCGACCCCAAAGCTCGGCTTGGCTGTTTAGTCTGTGGAAGGGACAGGGCGGGGCTGAAAGAGGGGGAGAAAGGAGACGCGCCCCTGGGAAGGGAGTTCACCTTCTAAAACTGCGTTTCTTCTCATGCAAATGCCAGAGATGCGGCTGTGCGGAGCGCAGGCCCCATGAGGTCTAGGGAAGGCCTGGTACAAGGAGGAGGCGCTCGTGAAAGGCGTGCAGAACGGGGAAAGGAAGGAGGACTTTCCCCATCACCTGGCCCGTGAGCACACCTCCTTGTAGATGAATAGACACGCGGAGAGAACGCCGAGCTCCCGCCTGCCCCCAATCACACAGGACTGAGAAAATGACCATCTGATCAAAACGAAATGGAACCATCCAAACTCAGCCCTTGACTGAAAGTGTCCATTCAAGTTTTCAGCAACTGTTATTCCGGTCCACTGACAAAAAGAAATCCCGAGATAACTAAAGTTCATTAAAAAGAGGAACAAACGCTTAAGAATGAGGTGATTCCTTTCGTCCAGGCGTGGGTAGGCAGGTGGGCTTTCACATTTTCCAAATTGTGCGCGCAATGGCCAAACGTTGGAATTCCTTCGTTTCTTTTGTGTGCAACACTTTGTGAGCGAATCAATCTAGAGAGTGCAAGTGAGCGGGTCGGGGACCGTCCCCCCGCCCAGCAGAGAGGCAGTAAAACCATTAGCGTCAAAGGGGCAGCGAACAGCAAATTGTCTCTGGAGGGTAGGCGGGGGTTTGCCCAGACAGCCCCGGCGGGGGTTGCGGTGGGATATGCTAATAGTGCCTGGCCACTGGGGCCGGCCTCCCTCCCTCAAGAATATATAAGGAGCCCTAACCCCGGCCAGGCCGACCCGGGCCGCCAGGCGTCTGCCTTTGTTAATTACCAGAGAAACCGACCCGGGAGCCTCGCCGGGTTTGCCGGCCCCCAGCGGCACCAGGCTCCAGTTTCTCCCCATCCCTCTCGCTGCTGTCCAGGTGCACCGCCGGCGTCGCCACAGAGGATGAACATGATGGAAGGTTGCCAGTTCTCGCCTTCTGAGTATTTCTACGACGGCTCCTGCATCCCGTCCCCCGAGGGCGAGTTCGGGGACGAGTTTGAGCCTCAGGTGGCTGCCTTCGGGGCGCACAAAGCAGAGCTGCAAGGCTCCGACGAGGACGAGCACGTGCGAGCACCTTCGGGCCACCACCAGGCCGGCCACTGCCTCATGTGGGCCTGCAAGGCATGCAAGAGGAAGTCCACCACCATGGACAGGCGGAAGGCGGCCACCATGCGCGAGCGGAGACGCCTGAAGAAGGTCAACCAGGCTTTCGAGACGCTCAAGAGGTGCACCACGACCAACCCCAACCAGAGGCTGCCCAAGGTTGAGATCCTCAGGAATGCCATCCGCTACATAGAGAGCCTGCAGGAGCTGCTGAGAGAGCAGGTGGAGAACTACTACGGCATGCCGGGACAGAGCTGCTCCGAGCCCGCCAGCCCCACCTCCAACTGCTCCGACGGCATGGTAAGGGACAGCTCTGGTACCTCAGGGCACCCCTATCTTTCCCCACACTCCTTATATGTCCTTTAAACCAGGTGTGGCAGCTAAATGTTCAGTGATTATTTTGTTGGCAGTTGGGGGTGGGACGGTAGTGGCTGTAAGACAGTGGTTCTCAACCTTGGCTGCACATTAGAATCACCTGGGAATCTTTTTAAAATCCCGATTTCTGGGCCTCATCCTCCGGAAATTCTGTTTCTTTGTTACTAATGTTGTGGCCCCACCCCATAACAAAGAAACAGAATTTCCGGAGGACGAGGCCCAGAAATCGGGATTTTAAAAAGATTCCCAGGTGATTCTAATGTGCAGCCAAGGTTGAGAACCACTGCTGCAAGAGAAGAGAGATGCCACATTTGGAAAGATGCCGGGAAACAGCTGTTAAACGGGACTTTCCTTTGACTTCCTAGCAGGTTCTAGCTGGACGTTGCAGGAGAGAGTTGTCCTGGGGCATAGGTGGCTGTGAGGGATCAATCACATATTTCACCATCACTCAGTTTATTTCCAAAATATACCACCAGCGGACCCTGTCGTATACTAACATCTAAGGACATCTCTTTCAAGCTCCCACTACCCCACAGTTTGTAACTTAATGAGGAAACGGAAAGACATGTATGGGCTGCGGTCCCTGCTCTGCCGAGGCCTGGCTGGAAGGAGATGTTGACGCATTCTTTACAGAGGGCGTCTGCTCCAACACTGCCAGGTTTTAATGTGTTTTTGCCCTGGGAAAGTGTTCTCTCCCTGAATTAGTGTGGCTTCCTTCTACTCCAATCCATTTTGCATGGTTAACCCAATGCACATGGCTGCTGAACTCCACCCCCTCTCCCCCTGGCTGCTGCTTTCCTCTTGTCCAAGCACAGAGATTGACCTCGGTGCCCTTGCAGTTTGGTGAGGCTAACCCTTCCTAAATCAAGGCAATGAAGGTGATTGACAGTGGTCAGTTTAGGGAGCTTGGTGGGCAAGCCCTGCCTTACTCTAGAGCAGAGAATTTTTTGTCAAGACCTGAAAACAAGCTTCTTCTTTTGTGTCTTATATTACAGCCTGAATGTAACAGCCCTGTCTGGTCCAGAAAGAGCAGCAGTTTTGACAGCATCTACTGTCCTGATGTACCAAATGGTAAGAATTGATGGCTTCAGAAGAGTTTAAAGACAAGTTCACCTTCACAGTTAGAACCTGTCAAAGCAGTCCCTCCTTCCCCATAGTATCCAGGAAGGGAATAGATTGATGGTTCTTATGCAGTTCTTGGCAGAGCAAAAGGGACACACACACACACACACACACACACACACACACACACACACACTTTTTAAAAAATCAAAATCCACCTAACAGATACACACACGTGCACTTTTGCTTGCAATAGTACTAGAAGGACTTTTCACTCCCTACATTCACTGCCAATGAATTGCTCGATATTTGTTGAAGATTTCTACATCAGGCTTTCTGAGACCAGCTGACCCCTTGGTGTCAAAAGAGCTGAACTACGGTTTAAAGGGCAACAACATAAGCAAGGCTATACATTTGGGAATTTCTTTTTAATGATTTTCTCTTTGTGTCCATAGTATATGCCACAGATAAAAGCTCCTTATCCAGCCTGGATTGCTTATCCAGCATAGTGGATCGGATCACCAACTCAGAGCAACCTGGATTGCCTCTGCAGCACCCGGCCTCTCTCTCCCCAGTTGCCAGCACTGATTCACAGCCTGCAACTCCAGGGGCTTCTAGTTCAAGGCTAATCTATCATGTGCTATGAACTAAAAATCTAGTTTCTACCAGTTCTGCCAGGAGGGCCTACAGAAAGAAGGATGCCCAAAGAGTCCAAAAGCAAGTCGACTCAATATATAAAGATTTCCTTTCAGTTGTAAATTTGTACATATTATCTTGCCACTTTATAAGAAATGTATTTAACTAAAAAGTGACCATTGCCATTAATACTTATATCTTTTCTCATCCTTCCTCTCCTCCTTCAGCTCTTTTATTCTTATTCTTTGCTTTAGATACTTAGTTCCAATAATATTATTTCTGGTATGGAGCAACTTATTGAAGGTAGCTTGTTGCAATGCTTAAATTATATTTTTATTAATATCGCTTATCAAATGTTATCTCTGGTGTTTAGATCTTTATTTTTTCTTCAAAACATTAGAACAGCTGGAAATCAGTTATAGGAAAATTTAAATATATTTAATGTTTTTCTCTTTAATCCTTTGGTTATATAGTATTAAATAAAAATATAATAATACTGTCTAATGGTACATATTTTATCTTTTCTTATAAGAAATACATCTTTTAATGTAAGCACAAAATAGTACTTTGTGGATAATTTCAAGATACAAGACATTTTGAAAATTCCACCATAAATAAAATTGTTTAAATGAATAAATATTTTGCTTCATGATTTTTTGAAAGAATGCCCCTAATGGAATTAGCATAGTCATTGACATAAAATCTTTAAGGTAGAACTGAAAATAACAAAGCAGTTGGCTTAGAGGATAAATCTGAATATTTACCATCTCATGGACTCAGTTTATGTCCTGTTGATGTCTCAAATTAAAAAAAAAAGCACGTTTCCATTTTAATAATATTTCAAGGGAGCCTGCTAAATAAAATTGTCCCTTTAAGTGCTGTACCATATAATGTCAGTTTGTGTGTGTGTGGAGGAAGATAGAAATTATTCAGGACAATAACATTTGCTTAAACAAAAAAGAAAATTACATTATTTTAATACCTATAGTACATCATAAATCATGAATTAGGTAATATTTACTTTATCTACTTGCCTGAAAAAAATCTTGATACATTAATGTATTCATGTTTTCAATAAAATATTTAACAGTATTGAACTGATTTATTTTTTTGTATTGTTAAAGTGCTGCTTTTAAGAAAACATACACAAACTATATAGTAAAGTGAACCAAACTGCCATTGGCTTCCTTCTTTTCACAGCCTTTTTGATATTATTAAGCATAGTTTGCGTGTGTGTGTGTGTGTGTGTGTGTGTGTGTGTGTGGTGGGTGTGGGTCTTTTATTGTTCATCACTTAAGATGAAAAAAATAGAACAATTATGTGGAAAATTAGGTTGAGATTATCATTGGGATAATTTTCACAAGTTTATCATTGAGAGAAAGAAACAAGCAATATTGTTGAAGCATCTAAAGTAACTGTGCACAGAGAGCACTACAAATAATTGTTTCATCTTCTAACTTGGACATTAGTTTAAAATTGCCAAGGGTTTATAGTTATATCTGTTAACCAAGCAAAGTGGCCAGACTCTGCTACAGCTTGCCAATCATACTGTTCTCAGAAAGGTTTTCCCTTCTTTCTGATGTGATTGATTTCTTGAGCTTATCCAGTTATAAGACTTAAAAGAATAGGAATTATTCTATAAAGGGAGGGAGAGGGGGGAGGCTGAGTACAAAAAAATAATGTGGCCACTGTCACTCTGTTAGCATCTGGTCTAGTATAGAATACTGACTTTTAGCACACAGGCAAGTCTTTTTTGTCCATGATTTGGGAGTGTGAGGAGAATTTAAGAGAACACGATAGAGATTCACATGTAGTTGCAACATAAATTGGAGTTATTCACTTTTTTAGACACTGTGCTAGGTACATTTTTCTCCTTTCTATATTTCTATAGCAGGGGTAGGGAACCTTTTTTTTTTGCCAAGGGTCATTTGGATATTTATAAAATCATTCACAGGCCATACAAAATTGTCAACTTAAAATTAGCTGCTATATTTGCTCAAACATTTAATTAACTCACCCCAAGTGCCTTGGCAGGAGCAGACCAATGATTTCTCGGGCCTTACAGGGCTCATGGGCTGGGTGTTCCCCACCCTTGTTCTATGGAGAGGTTGCAGTTTTGCTGTTGTTCTTAGTAGAATTAGAATAAAAAGGACTATCCAAAGATCGGCTTGTTTTTTAAAGGTCAGTTTTAAAACACATTACCATGCTGAGTTCTATTTAATAAAAGTAAGCAAAGAATATTAGGTAATTTTTAACTCAAGTGAATAAAAATTAGCTTTCTTACCAAACCCCAGTTATTTCTATAACTGGTAGATGTGTTTGCTATTCTCAGTGGATATTATCATGCCTAAAAGTATTTAGTTAAGAGTTTTCCAGCGGTCTGGATTTAATACAGGTGGTGATCAATGTATCAACAAAGACAATACTCTCCCTGCCAGCTTGCTCAATGCATCTCATTTTCAGTGCAGTAACATTGAAAGCTGGTGTCTACTCCGAAACAGCTCAGCACAGCATGTCACTTGCAGTCATGCACACTGTTCTGACATGGGGACTTCAGAAATTGGTTCTCTAGTAGACTAGACACAGAAAAGTCTTTTCTTCTCCAAAGGAGTGGGGGTGGGGGGTGCGGGGAGGAGTGATATTGGCAAAATAATCACATAAGGACAGGATTTTGTCATCTATAAATCCCTGAAGTGAACAACTGGGCTGCCACTGACCCCTTATCAGACCCCCTCTCCTCAGCTGATGGAAAAATACAACCAACAGTCAAATTTCTAGGAGCAACCAGGTAAATGTTCTCTTTACTATCTACAAACCTGATGGGAAGGGGGTTCTTAGGAAATAAGAGTGGAAAGAGACTCCTGGGAAATGCAAACTCACTGTGTTACATAGGACACTGTCCAGTGAGGTTATGGAAGTGGGGAAGTACTATTTGGAAGCAAGTGGCTTTAGTTATGGTTAAGGTGTCTTGAGTGCTCCTATTTTTTTTTTCTCATTTGAAAGATGCAAGTCAGATAAAATTAGTGGCTGTATTATACCCATAAATTCTTTAAGATGGCATTTTTACAAATACTTAATCTGGGAATGGTATTCCTTGAAAATCTTTCTTTGGGTTATAACAATTACTAGATTAAAGTAGTAATTTAAGTATCTGCCTTTCAGAGATGGTATTTCTGGGAATGATGCTAGAGTAAAGCTATTTGTAACTTCAGAAAAGTCCTGCTCAAATGGCAAAGTACCTCTGAAATATCACCACTGAATGTCCCCACATTGTTGCAAAAAAAAACAACACTAAACATCAAATTTATCACCTTTAAGAATTCTAATTAGATATTTTAGTTGACTACTGATTTAATTATTTAATAATATGGTACATTTGCTGAGCAGAGATCTAGAATTTAATCCAAAGTCTAAACTATGTTTAAAATTACTAATGTATTGCACTCTTTTTCATTTTACTTGCCACATCTGTAAAATGGGTTAAATGACAGCTTATGATAAGATTATAGTTACCATTAAAATTATTATATTGTTAAAATATAAAAATAATCTTTTTGTAAAGAAAAGTAAACCTTATTTCCACTTATGATAATTTATTTCATTCAAAACTAACATTGGAAGTCCCAGAATATTACATCTGCAGCATTCTTCTGGTCAAACAAATAACTAAAGCCAGCCTAGAATCACTGAGAAGCACATTAAACTTCACTTTTCAATGGGAGAAATAGTAATTAATCTGTAGCCACATCTAATCTACCACAATAACTAGTATACACTTGCTGTCTCTATTTCCTTACCTTTCACCTGTGCCACCCATTCACCAAAATCTGGCTTTGCCTCTGTCACCATCCATGGTCAAGACTCCTTCAAATCTGTGAACTGTTCCTGTGCTGGGCAAGCTTACATCTCCAGCCCAGATGCCTTCCTTGATCTTTAGACCTGTATGTCCAACTGATCTTTAGATCTCAATGGCACCTCCAACTAAATATGTTTAAATTAAATTAAACTCATGCAGTTCTGCCTGTCTCCCCTGCCTTTTAACCTGGCTCCTTTTCCGTGTTGACTCTTCAGTGAATGATGTCACCAGTTATGTAAACATGAAACTTAGGACACACTTCTGATACTTCAATCTTCTTAACCTCTTGTCTAATTCATTACACAATTCTATGAATTTACTCCCCTAAGTCCCTCTTAAAGCTCTACTCTCAATATAAACTATGGTTATGTCTATCCAGGAGTATCATAATATCCTCTTAACCTGTCCCCCTATGTTTTCTCTGGATCTCCCACTTCTGGAGACAACATCCAGTTTTCCTTTTCTCAGGCCATGTGGTTCAGGTGGGATTGACTGTACTTCCTGGCTCCAGAAAAGAGCAAGTCAACAGGCCTGACCTTGAGTATGTTCTCTTCCTTGGCCATAATGGTTGTTTCATAGATAGTCATGTGATCAAGTTGTTCCTTAAGTGACAGTCCCTGGTGATAATATGTGATATTTTTTACTGTAGGTTGCCAGCTTGCATTTTATCTTCAGGAGAGGAGAATCTGCCTAAATATAAAGCCAACACAGTAGAAAGCTGAGCTGTAATGCAGAGAGATGTATTCCTGGAAACATAATTAAGTATCTGTATCCTAAAATGCCTGAATACCCGCTCTTGACCATGCTTTCCAATTTTAAAGTCAATAAATAATTTTTGTCCTTAATCCAGTGTAAGTGGGAACTTTGTTAATTGAAACTGAAGGAATCATGCCTAATACCACTCTGATCTTTTCTGCCTATTCTAGCCAGAGAAATCAACTCAAAATATTCATCTGATCATGTCAACCACCCCATTTTCCTCTTATTTATTGTACATAGGTTAATGATAGACAAAACTTAATGTGGCCTTCCAGTTTCTGCATGTCTATCTCCTATCTATCTCTCTAGCATTATCTCTTTCTAGAGGTAATGTCAAACCCTGCTCTCTTCTCTCTGGACACATAAGGGACTTTTTATCCATCACCACATTCTCTCTTGCCAAAGGAGCTTTACACATTCTCTCCATCTGCAGTCCTCTCCACCTTTAACTCATCTAGTCAATTCCCAACCTTCTTTTAGATCTCAACTCAAGCATTAATTCTAAGGCAAATTTTCCTTGAACTCTTTCACAAGATAATGTCTTTTTATTCTATTATCTCAAAATACTGTATACCTCTTCTATGTTGTATATCTCATAATTACAATTAATCAGTAATTTGTGTGATAATTAACATTTGTTTCCTCAACCATGAAAAGCAAGGACCTGCTCAACCCTGTGTGCCCTGGACTATAGTAGGATATTGCAATTATTCAGTAATTTGTGTGATAATTAACATTTGTTTCCTCCACCATGAAAAGCAAGGACCTGTTCTTGCTCAACCCTGTGTGCCCTGGACTATAGTAGGATATTTTGTGTATGCATATGAATGAATTTATATTGTTGAAGCATTTGTTGTGAAAAGCATTCCCATTTTCCAAATTTTCTCCTTCATAGACTACTTTCTTAACACTATTTTTACTTTTCTACTGGTTCTCTAATTTTCTGCTTTATGTTAATTTCTTGTACTGACATTTCTTATACTGGCCAATCTTTGTAAATTTGTTTCTTAGGGTTTCATTGTGTGGCCTCTTTTCTTTTTGGTCTTCTGTGGACCTTTTCTACTTTCATAGCTTCACCTCATATGGTAGAGATTTTTCTATCATTGCCTCATCCATACCTTTTCTAAGAGACACTGCTCCCCCACACAACCTTGATTGGCATGATTGATCTTTTCATTAACTGTTAGTCAGTTAGAGATGGATATCTGAGTGGAAGACAACAAATCCATAGATTGACCAACATTTATGAAATGCATAGTTTAATTGCAATGCATGAATTGAGATAAACAGATTCTTTTTACCAGAAATTCAGACTCAGAGAAGTAAATTACCGTTTAATAGTGGGAACTAAACTGAAAGGAGGGGTTGATAGGTCATGCATAGACTGAAATTATGTGGTAATATAAAAGTTAGGTAAACCAAAGAAGCCCATTGGTAGAGGGATAGAGTGAATTGAGCACCCACTATGTGCCCGCTATTTGTAGTAGATCTAGAGCCTGGACAAAAGTGGAATGTGCTTCCCACTAATTCACCACTAATTAGCTGAGGGAACTTAGGTAAGTTTCTGAAATTCTCAAAAGCTGTTTTCTTAACTGTAAATGTAGATAATAATACAATATAAATCATAGAAGTTGTGAGGGTTGCATGATATAAGGCATATATATGATATCTGTATCTTAGTGCCTAATACATAATACTAAAAAATTATAATTAATGAAAGAAAGAATAATGGTTGAGACTTCATCATTTCGAATGAAGATTCATAAGTGCCTGGTGTGGGATCTTTGGAACTATCCTGATTGCAAGACATTCACCTGGCCCTTGGACCAAATAAGATTCCCTTATTACTTGTTTTGAATCCTATGAATCCTATATATGAGCTACTTAAGTGTAGTTGTAACTATAAGAATCACATTAACCATCCTCCAAATATTAATCAGCAAGATTTTCTTAAGAAGGCCATTCAAAATTTTAGTGGGCAACTGAACCTTTCTACCTTAATGGCAATCTCAACATGAACAAAATTGAATTCATCTTCTACATTCCCACTTTTGTGACATCATATGCATATGTGAGCATGCAAATTTAAAATAATTTTTATTTCTCTCATTTCCCTCAAAGCAATTAATTTAGTTGTTCAAGAACATAACACAAAAAGAATTGTAAAAAGAATAGTATTAATACCAATAGAAACAATTTGTATTTTCTTAATAAGCATAATTTTCCATACTGTAATTTATGAAATTAGTCTAATTTCTATAGTTTTGCCTACATTTAATGAAATATGGTTTCTTTTCTACTTAAAAGAGTTGTTTTGAATTGAACATCTTATAATCAATGGAATTTTAAGGTCAAGAAATGTTGACCCTAAGCAAAAATTAAGAAAGGACATTTATTAAATACTTCTTTTATACAAGGAACTGGGTTTTACATGCATTATTAATTTTTATCACTAATAGATAAAAATAATTACTTCTACTCATGGAGTGGCTGCTATCCCTGAAACGGCTTTCAGAGTCTCATATGCATAATATATAACTAAGCATATAAACAGTTCAATGATATGGGTACTACCTACTCCAGACTAGAGCTGATGAAGGGCTCACAGACAGAAAATAATGTAACATGATTAATTTATAAGTAAGGTTCTGGTAAACCTTCCACTTATGGATCTATACAGCAACTACAGAATTCAGTAAAAATTTGAAGCAAGGAAAGTATCTTAACAAAGCTACTAAAATCTTAAAAATGGGACGTATTTTAGAGGGAAAGAGTGGGTGAGGAGTTAACGGATTAACCAAAGAATTTATATGCATACAATAGTCTGGGAGGGGAGTGAGAGTAGAATGGAGGGGGCTCAATGGGGTAGGGAGGGACATCTGTAATACTTTCAACAATAAAGATATTTTTTTTAAAATGGTGTTTTAAGATTTCGATAGTTTGGAAATGGGAGAGGGGAGAGTTAGGAGGACTAATTAAGAGAATATTTTTAATGGCCCATATATGAGGTGACATTGTCCTTTAACCCCTGCTGAGTTGTGCAGCACAAGGGCAGTGGGGTGTTTCTCAATGAAAGTTGTTGACTGATTGAACCACTGAGGTTGTGTTTGCATGATGCCAGACATCTGGATATAGAGTAAAATTCAGTCATCCAGATGTTTTGGTTACATGATATGTTGCCATCAAACCTTTAAAACTTTTTGACTGCCTTTACTTTTTCATCCATAAGAATCACATTGAGTTAACTCAGCTTGAGCATGTACCAATTGCTATTCCTTGAATTTTTACCAGGGAATGGTCATCAGGTTGCCAGTGTGGATGAATCACTAGAATGTAAATAGTGGTATAGCTGGCAGGTGAATATTGAAAAAAGTGAGAACTAGTAAAACATGAAGAAAGTGAAAGCATCATATTATCAGAAATGCATTTTAAACACTAATTGTTGTGTTTTTTCTTTTTTATTCAAAGAATTTTCATTGGGTTGGGTGTCTCAAGCTTACAGCATTACAGTTCTCTAAGTAACTATTATTTTTTCACATCAAAGCTAACTCCTTGGAAATATTTCACAGATAATTAAATGTTAACACTTTCCTTCTGTGCACAGTTAAATGTGATATAAAAGTAAAGCATTGTAATACCACATTGAGTTCAGTAAAAGTAAATTTTATCCTCCTAAACAACTATATTGCATCTAACAATGTATTTGAAAATCTAATTCTGATAAAACTATACTGCTGCAATCAAGTAATATGGTGGTAACATAAAATAAATATACCTTTATTCTTTGAAAAAAATTGTCTCCAAAACAAAATATATAACTTGAATATAAGAATATATTAATTTATCATTGAAGATAATGGCATTAATCAAATTCATGCTATGTCCATATGCTAACCTGATTTGTTGAGAAGTAAAAGTTTGAGTAAAATAACTGATTAACTGAATGCTTTGTGTGCATGAAAATAAAGAGATTAGCTGGTATGGGGTTGGCCTTTTTATTCTTGACTCACTTATTTGGCTTTACATTCTGTGCATAAGGACAATATTACCTGGGAAGATGAGCTATCTACACAGGAACATGACAAGGAGAATTAAGGTAATTTCCTGGATAACTAAGATTCCACCAACTTTATTAGTATATTTTGGAAGGAACATGAGTTCTTGGCTAAAAAATATTAAAAGTATGTGTTTTTTCTTACTAGGGAGGCTTTGAAGTTCCTTGAATGGAAAACTATTCTGTCTCCCTGATACATAGTCTTGCTTTAGACACATAAAGTGGATAAAATAAATGGTCATTGAATAAATTTCTATTCTCATATCAATGTGTATACATGAGTAGAATATCTATTGGAAGAATTCAAACTTTTGCCCATCTCTAATTGCAGATCAGAACATCCATCCTGTTTGAAGTGTTATAATCTCTTTCAGAAAGACAGGATATATGATAGGAATGGTCTTATACAAATTTAGAATCAATTCAACTTGAAGAAATGAGTATCTGTAATTGCATCAAAACAGTTTGCCAACATTTGAATGGCAGTAATTTTTTTTTTTTAAGTTACATGAAGAATTTTGAAAATCTTTCAGGCTTGCTATGCTGGAGGGATAAATGTCTTTTACCTTGACATGTTGCCAACTCAAAATATCTAAAAGTCCTTTCAGAATTACATATAAACAAGACTCATTTCACCCACCTCTGGACTGGAATGTGACAGCTGGTTAAAGTAAGCATAGCAACACCACACAACAATGTCAAACAGGATGAGTGGCTTAACCAATCAAAAATAGAGCATCAAAGTAAAACTGCTCAAATTAGATTTCTGCCCACGACAGAAAGGTTAAATGTTCTGTACTGGTTTAAAATCCCTAGAATCCATGATGACCACAAAGGTCATGTTAGTGAAGCCAACCGAATTCAAGATGTTATTAAACAGCTCAAAAGTTCTTTCATATCACATAGGGACTTTTTGTGGTTTTCTGACCCAACATAGAGGATATAGAAAGCTATGTGTATAGTAGTTAAGTGAATGAGCTATGACGTAAAAGAGACCTTGGTCAAGTCACAAGTTCCCAGTTTATAAATTGACAAGACTTTCCCTCTCTGTGCTTTATTTTTCGCAGTCTTAACACAGAGTTCTTAATCACCTCCGCAAGCTGTTTTTAGTTGTGTATCAAGCTCTGAAATCAATTGCTAGTGCATAGAACATATGCCATACCTGGAGATAATTAATTTTACCTATTATTGGTCAGAAAATTTTATACAAAATGCAGGGGAGGGGATTTTGAGAAATATTTCCCAATATACTCAACTATCCTTAACCTGACAAGGGATCTGACAAGTGGTTGGCCCATAGTCTAGTTTATTTTAAGATATTTTAACAATAGTGTTTTGGTGAGATCTTGCTGAAGCACAAAGGCACCTGGAACACATTCCTTTATTTTCCCTCTCCCTCTAAATCCCTTTCTAGGAATTAAATACCATAACCAGAACTTATGTTTAGGTAGAAACAGAGAAAATCTAAACATACTAATTTTTCCTTTTTCATTTGTTTCTGCCTAGCAATAAATATTTACTCAAAATTTCAAAATGAGTTGTTTCAAACTCATTTAACAAACTCTAGAATTTTCAGATATTAATATAGAAATTTATATATACTCTAATATTAAAGTTATTTAAATATATTATCTAAAATTATTATTTCTTTTATTTTGGTTAATTTACACATTTTATTAAAATATTACTTTCAATACCAAAGACTATATCTTTCCAGCCCACCTCCTTCCTGAACTTTGGTCTTCATTCTTTTAATTAATAAATGAAGATATAATTTTATTATGTTTTCACAATATAAATTAAATTCTGAAATATTAATAAATATATGTGAGAATATAATACAAAAGAGCTATGAAAACTGCTTTGTAATAATCTTTAGAAAAAATATCTGAGTTGCACTTTGAAATCATATTCTACTGATTGGCATACGTGATCTACAATCATATTATAAATATAGTGCTCTTCAATCTATCTGGGTTTATATGACTATTTCAGCACGTGAGAAAAGATAATTTTTAATTCTTACTTGAGTGTGGTAAGCAAATTCATCTTTTTCTTTTTTTTAATCAATGTATAACAAAATTAGAATGGCAAGACATAGCTCACCAAAACTTAAATACATAGGATTCTAATTGTTAATCTAATCCTCTCTGGAGGTTAATTCTTAAAATCATGGCTATTAAGTTTCATGTGTTATATTTATTGTGGCACTTGGGAACATTGACAAAGGATTGAGTATCTCTGGTATGTCCATTCTAGCTTTACTCAGTGAGCAATATCACTTACTGGTAAGTTATATGAAAGACTTCTATTTTTATGATGGCATGTTTTTCAATTGTTTTATATGTTAGCTTCAAGTAAATGTTTAGTCAAAAGTAATGACATTTTTTAAACAAAATGACATTTTGTAAAGTCTTTCTGCAGTACTTGAACTATACATTCCTTGCTATTGATGGACAAAGATTGACAGTGCATTTGGATGAAGGCACTAGGGATATAATTGCCTCATTATTTTTTTTCTTTTTACTTTTTTCCAAGTTTTCTAAATGGACACTCTTATTTAAAAAATTAAACAGTGCAAAGCAATTTATATAAACTCTTCTTATATAATGACTAGTGGCCTGGTGCACAAAATTTGTGCACAAGGAGGGGGGTCCCTCAGCCCAGCCTGCACACTCTCCAATCAGAGACCCCTTGGGGGATGTCTGACCACAGGGATTGGGCCTAAATCGGTGATCAGACATCCCTCTCACAATCTGGGACTGCTGGCTTCTAACTGCTCACCTGTCTGCCTGCCTGATCGCCCCTAACTACCCTCCCCTGCTGGCCTGATCTCACCCCCAACTTCCCTCCCATGCTGGCCTGATCTCGTCCCCAATGGCCCTCCCCTGCAGGCCTGATCTCACCCCCAGCTACCTTCCCCTGCCAGCCTGATCTCACCCCCAACTGCCCTCCCCTGCCAGCCTGATCTCACCCCCAACTGCCCTCCCCTGCCAGCCTGATCTCACCCCCAACTGCCCTCCCCTGCCAGCCTGATCTCACCCCCAACTGCCCTCCCCTGCCAGCCTGATCTCACCCCCAACTGCCCTCCCCTGCCAGCCTGATCTCACCCCCAACTGCCCTCCCCTGCCAGCCTGATCTCACCCCCAACACATAATCCCTATATCTGGACTGATAGCCAGCCATATGCACTATACTGCCAAACCGATCATGAAAAAATTGAATTTCTTTTTTACACCTTACACCAAACAGCTGTTGCCTGTAAAACCCCTCTTCAGCCCTCACCTTAGGTTCTGCCTTTGCAGTTCACCCAAATTAGGTTCTGATTGGTCAGTTTCTATGCCAATCAGCATCAAAAGCGCTACCTCCTAGGCAGCTATTGGCTCCTGGCACTTCATGCAGATTTGGTTCTGATTGGTTGGAATCTATGACAGTCAGTGTCTCCAGGCCTATCTCTGAGCCTGATCAAAGAGGCGGGGCTGATCAGTAGCCCCCCTGGAGGCCTGGCTGCTGGTGGCTGCCTGCAAAGTGGGGAGAGAAAGAGAGCGCAATGGCTCATCAACAGTTGCCATGGAGGCTGGGGATCAGACCCTGCCTCTCTCTCTGCAAGCCTCTCTCCTGGCCTGATCTGCAGCCCCCTCAGCAGTCAGTGCTAGGTCCCCATGGCAACAGAGCACTGACTTCTGGTTTGGTCAAGCCTTGGTTGTGGATGTTATGGACCCTGGCTCATATATATATATACTAGAGGCTTGTTGCACAAAGATTCGCACAATAGGCCTACCTTCCCCTGGCTGCCGGCACCGGTTTTCCTCCGGCACCCAGGACCCAGGCCTTTGGTCCAGCCGCAGCAGCAAGGTTTGGCTTCTCCACTTGGGCCACAGCAGAGAGGCTTTGCTTCTTTGCTCTGGCTGCAGCAGAGAAGCCAAGCCCTC
>NW_005371324.1:8526634-8536881 GCF_000412655.1 Myotis brandtii
TTGCATAGTCATCATGATTGGCTGGTGGGCATAGCAGAGTGACACCAATTTACATGTTTCTCTTTTATTAGTGTAGATATATATATATATTATTCAACCTATAATTTCTCTTTTACATAGTTAGTTGACTTTTGAAAGCAGCCCTAATGTTTTATGTGCTGTTTGCACAGGGATACATTTACTCTGACCATAAGAAGGAAGGATACCTTGGGAGAAAAGGGAGATGCTCATGAGGGCAGGCTCTGGGATACTTTCCACACTTAGTGTGCTTATACAGAAACCTTTGTGAAAGCTACCTTGAGAGAGTCTCTTGCCCTACTGCCCCAGTGATCATGCAGACCATCCCCTAGGGCAGGGGTCCTCAAACTTTTTAAACAGGGGGCCAGTTCACTGTCCCTCAGACTGTTGGAGGGCCGGACTACAGTTTAAAAAAAACTATGAAAAAATTCCTATTCACACTGCACATATCTTATTTTGAAGTAAAAAAACAAAATGGGAACAAATACAATATTTGTATTTGCATGTGGCCCGCGGGCCATAGTTTGAGGACCCCTGCCCTAGGGAATTGTCCCATCCCACATATTATTTGTGTTCAGGATATCTTCAAGAAGAAACATGATGCTAATTTAAAGACACAGAAAAAATATCAACTTCAATAAAAAAATGTATTCCAAGTCTATTTCATGGCCAAGAATAGGTACTAATAATCATAACTCTAGCATCTCTTTTAGCCTTCTAATGCAAACATTGGTTTTAGTTTACTGTAGTATAATAGCTAATGTTAGTCCCCTTTGCATAATTTTAATTTTTATTAATTTTTTGTAATTATAAAACAGATTGAATCATATATTCAAATGTGGGTGTATTACCAGTGTATCTCTAGTATTTTTTTTTTAGACAAAGCTATCTCCCCCTGTAAAAACAGGTTCTTAGAATAATTTGAAGAATATTTCAGAAGTCCTAGGAAAATATTAGTCTTTACTGAAGGCTAGAAATGAGTGACTTGTAACACTTTAATAAAATCCACAAAATAACACAAGGACACACACTTCATGTGAATTTTCTAATGGAATTTCAGAAATTTTTTTTTCTAATGAAAATGATAGTCTGACTTTCAGTGATGAAGAGAAGCTAAATGAAGAAAATGTTTTGATGGGATGTTGCTGAAGCCCAAAGGCACCTGAAACACATTCCTTTATTTCCCTCTCTCCCTCTAAATCCCTTTCTAGGTTTTGGCTCTTGTTTTTATTATAGTGGCATATACCTTCATACTTGAAATATTCTCCCAGTGCATTATGAACCCTAAATAACTGTGAGTAATGTCTGTAATGCTTGCCTCCTAAAGGACTTAAGCTGGCCTGCATAGTTTATAGATGATAAACTGGGAGTCAATCTTTCACTGCAATGATGTATTCACTGCACTAAGAACCATCTCCATTGTAAATTAATTCTTGAAACGTTGGGCCATAAATGTCATCAGTATCATTACCCAATCTGCTTCCAGAAGCAGCGACTCTGTCGTTCTGCTGCAGGTGCTAGCTTCTAAAAGCAAGGTGCTCCAAACCAAACACATTAAACCATGACTCCATTCTTAAGGGCAACTCCTTTCAAAGGCCTCTCTACTTTATGCTGCTTGGCAAAGAGATTAATGGATGCCATTTCTGATATGCAACTGGCTTCAAGGTTTTATTTTGCCCTTTTAGAAGGAGGCACCCTTGAGTGCCTCTTACAAATATATTTCCCAAATGTTCTTTCTTTAGAAGAATATGCTAGGTCAGTCAGAATTCATCCTCTTTATTCCTCTGTTTGGAATATATGGACTTAAAATATAACCAGTTGTCAGGTCTTTATGGAGTCACCAGTGTGCAGAGAAATTACTTGAGATTATGTGCAAGAACTAGACAATATTGGGCTGCCCTGGAGTAGCTTAGGTTTATGTAGGATGAGAAACAATCCCATCATGATGAATCAGGGAACAAATAATAAGTAAAACAAATTTCAGCTGTTAGTTACTTAGGGCACTCATCATACATTTTTTCAGTGTTTATTGGGGGGAAAATGTTTTGGGGAAATAAGAGTAACTTACTGGTTTAAATCCTTGACATACAGTTTGTTGAATAGTACTTCATTTGAAATAGTACATTGATTCCATAATTGCTAGGCAGAGCAGAGAAGAATTTTAAAAGTAGTTTTTTTGTTTGTCTTGAGATAGTCTCTTCTTTTTAAACTGACTGGATTAACTCAGTGGAAAGAGCTAAAGGATGCATCTATCTGGTGAAAAACTTTCAGAGCTGCCAAAGAACATTGTTATTTCTTTATTTTTCCCTCTGATTTTTTTTTTTATTCAAGGAAGGTACCAAAGAAGTGTTCTGCTCCTTTAAGCATTCTATAATCCTATGATTAAATCTCAGTCTCTTGGTTGGCCTAAGTCTTTGGGCTGTGACCTTCACAAATGCTTCTTATCTTTAGTTTCTTTCCCCTCACTTAAGTGAGACAGCTAGAGGGGGCTAGAATTGGGTAATTGCTCTGCAGCCTACATGAGACAAGGCTTTAGAAACTTATTTTTCACTGAGAAGTAAGCCTTTGCATAGAGAATTCTCTGAGCACATTTTAAAAACGTAACACATAAGTAGAAGTCAAACATTGAAGGGCTCAAGTTTGCCACTCATTACTTAAATTAGTTGAGCACAAATTTAAAATTATTCAGTTAGACTTTTGCTTTCAGGTGAATGGCTTCTGATATGTCCCTACTGACCACTTAAAGAAGCAGGACATTATTTTAGTGTCCTTATTTTTACTTATTGTCGTATTTTCCTAAGAACCCCTTCTTAAATGGAGACTGAGCCTCTGCACCTCTATCAGCTGTCCTCTGAAGCTGTCCATATCTATCTCTCTGGTTTCTTTGAAGATTTTCTCTTCATCTTTGGTTTTCTGCATTTTGAACATGGTATGTCTAGATGTTGAAAGACTGAGCTACCTGGATCTGTGTTTTGGTGTCTGTCAGTAATTTTTGGAAAGTTTTTGACTATTACTACTTCAAATATTTCTTGTGTTCTACTCTCCCTTTATTCTCCTTTTGAAATAATTCTGGTATTTCAATTACTAGTATGTTATACCTTTTGAAATTGTCACATAATTCTTAGACAATCTGCTCTTTTATTATTATCTATCTATATAAAAGCCTAAGCAACCGTTCAACCATTTGACCATTCAACCGGTAGCTTTGACGCACACTGACCACCAGGGGACAGATGTTCAACACACAGGCATGGAAACATGAAACAGACTGAGGAACCTCAGAGGGAAAGGGGGAGGAGGAAGGGCAAGAAGAGATTAATCAAAGATCTTATATGCATACTAGGGTCCCTCAGCCTGACCTGCAGGGATTGGGCCAAAACCGGCCTGGTGCTGCATGGATTCATGCACCGGTGGGGTCCCTCGGCTTGGCCTGCAAGGATCAGGCCAAAACTGGCAGCCCAACATCCCCAAGGTGTCCTGGATTGTGAGAGGGTGCAGGCCAGGCCGAGGGACCCCACTGGTACACGAATCCCTGCATCGGGCCTCTAGTAAATTTATAATTATTTTATAATGACAGGAGGGACAAATTAGAAATATTCTGTTATAAATTATCTGCATCATCTCTACCCATGAATTGGACTACTGTTATTTGAAATATACTTAGATTAGTTGTAAATGTATATTGCAGTTTTTAGGGCAATGACTAAACTTGTATAATCGATATGCTTTTTAAATAAAGTATAATTAATATCAAAAAATGAAAAAAAATTACAAATATAAAATCAGGTATAAAAGTAAACATTTGTTTAGAATGAGAACAATAATTACAACAAATTATGCAAAAATCTGACAAATACCATAAATATCACCAAAATCAGAAAAATAACACTATTCCTACCAATTATCTTATACATTTTATACCTTTTTCTGACATTTCTTTGCCTGCATACATTTTCATCTTCTTCTCATTTGTCAATAAGTTTGTAAAACAAGTATCTATAGAAAAAATAGAAAAATAATTCAGTCTTTCTTCTATTATAGCTAATAGAATTCTTCATTAATTGATTGCAGAGGTGCCTAAAAGATATGACCTCATACACACAGATGAGCTCACTTGTTATAGTGTGGCTATAAGTAGTATCTTTCAACACCCCCCTCCAGTGTATTAGAAAATCTGCTCTTTTATTACTATCTATCTATATAAAAGCCTAAGCAACCGTTCAACCATTTGACCATTCAACCGGTAGCTTTGATGCACATTGACCACCAGGGGACAGATGTTCAACACACAGGCATAGAAACATGAAACAGACTGAGGAACCTCAGAGGGAAAGGGGGAGGAGGAAGGGCAAGAAGAGATTAATCAAAGGTCTTATATGCATACTAGGGTCCCTCAGCCTGACCTGCAGGGATTGGGCCAAAACCGGCCTGGTGCTGCATGGATTCATGCACCGGTGGGGTCCCTCGGCTTAGCCTGCAAGGATCAGGCCAAAACTGGCAGCCCAACATCCCCAAGGTGTCCTGGATTGTGAGAGGGTGCAGGCCAGGCCGAGGGACCCCACTGGTACACGAATCCCTGCATCGGGCCTCTAGTAAATTTATAATTATTTTATAATGACAGGAGGGACAAATTAGGAATACTCTGTTATAAATTATCTGCATCATCTCTACCCATGAATTGGACTACTGTTATTTGAAATATACTTAGATTAGTTGTAAATGTATATTGCAGTTTTTAGGGCAATGACTAAACTTGTATAATCGATATGCTTTTTAAATAAAGTATAATTAATATAAAAAAATGAAAAAAATTACAAATATAAAATCAGGTATAAAAGTAAACATTTGTTTAGAATGAGAACAATAATTACAACAAATTATGCAAAAATCTGACAAATACCATAAATATCACCAAAATCAGAAAAATAACACTGTTCATTCCTACCAATTATCTTATACATTTTATACCTTTTTCTGACATTTCTTTGCCTGCATACATTTTCATCTTCTTCTCATTTGTCAATAAGTTTGTAAAACAAGTATCTATAGAAAAAATAGAAAAATAATTCAGTCTTTCTTCTATTATAGCTAATAGAATTCTTCATTAATTGATTGCAGAGGTGCCTAAAAGATATGACCTCATACACACAGATGAGCTCACTTGTTATAGTGTGGCTATAAGTAGTATCTTTCAACATAGGGATTCTGTTAAAATTTTGTTATATTTACTTTATGCATTTTTAAATTATATATAATGTATTTTTCCTTACATGAGCGAACTTCTGTTTTAACTAGGTCTCAATGAGAACTGAATCCTTCCTGACAAGTTTGTTGAGCCAATGTGTAAAATAATTTTCTGCACCATATATTTATAACTTTGTTTCCACTCCACTATCTGTATGCTTCCCTTTGCTGGGACATCTTGGGACAGCTCACTGACTGTATGACATGATAATTGAACCCTTGGCCTTAAGCCTTTATGTGACTGTGCCAAGTAATTTGGCACAATGAAAGCCTGTATGGGGATAATAAACAATAATGGAACTATCTCCCAATCCAAAATTAAGCATATTTCCAACTCAAATTCCCATTAGCCAGATCATAAAAATATGAGTATATATTCTAACATACCCAACAGGAGGGGCAGCGTGATATTGTAAACTTTGAAATAGAGACAGCAATCTTAATGAATAGTAGTTAAAATGTTTTACTTTTTGCAAGTGACCATGTGAACACATTGTAAGGGAACCTTCTAGGACCTTCTAAGGGTCTTACGCAAGGGAGAAACCTTGAAGCTTTAACTTCATTGTCCTCACTGTAAATCTACCTCTGAAGCAATTATTATTTGCTGTTATCAAAACCTTGAAGTTCTTGCTTGATTTTTCCCATCTTCTCTTTGTCTCAAAATTCCAATCTATTGTCATGTCCACCAATTCCTCCCCTGAAATTTTTCTTGCAGAGTGACTCCTATATCTACAGGTTCTAGAATATAGGCCTCTTTATGATCTGTCTCCTTGGTGTAGCAGCCTAATTTCCCAGCACCCAGTATTCTCCTAATCCTAAGTATCTTTTAGTCTTTAGCTGGGCTAACCAAAAAGTCTGGAAAATTCTTGGAGGCCAGAAGCAAAGAATCAAAATCCACAGAATTCACAAGTGACTGAAGAGCATATGGTGATCATTTCAGTCTTGCATAGAAGAGAGAACAATCTGGTAAGAGAACGAGCGAATCAAAACAGGGAAGGGGAAAAAATCAAGAAAGCATGCGACTGCAGACAGAGCTCTAATATGGGCTAGATCCCACAGGGAACTCTGGAGTGTAAATCCTATCTCAGGATTTGTCCTTATGAAGACAAAAGAATTGATCTTGCCCTAGCCGGTTTGGCTCAGTGGATAGAGTGTCGGCCTGCTGACTCAAGGGTCCCAGGTTCGATTCTGGTCAAGGGCATGTACCTTGGTTGCGGGCACATCCCCAGTAGGGAGCGTGCAGGAGGCAGTTGATCGATGTTTCTCTCTCATCCGTGTTTCTAACTCTCTATCCCTCTCCCTTCCTCTCTGTAAAAAATCAATAAAATATATTTTTAAAAAAAAGAATTGATCTTTCAGTCAGTCGATGATTAAAAACCTCTCAGAAACTTCCTGTTCTCTGCATTTGCAGGCAAAATGGTTCCAGCCCAGGTCAGCACTTCCCATAGTAACAAGACACACTGAACCTGACATGGACCCACAGATAAGATCAAATGGAAGTGAGGGGAATTTTCTCTCAGTTGGAGACAATGCTAGAGAAAGAGCAGTTAGGTCTCTCAGAGAGGTAAAGTGGACATAACAGGATGGTTCCCAGGAGCTAATCCCCGCCCCCCATACATATATACAATCAATACTACTCAGCCATAAGAAAAGATGAAATACTGCCATTTGCGACAATTTGGATGGACCTTGAGAATATTATGCTAAGTGAAATAAGTCAGTCAGAAAAAGCTAAGAACCAAATCATTTCACCCATATGTGGGATATAACCCTGAAACTCATACACACAGACAATAGTGTGGTAGTTACCAGAGGGAGGAGGGTAGAGGGGGCCTAACATACAGTGAGGGAAGACAGTTTGAATTTGGGTGGTGGGCACACAGTAAACATACAGATCTTATATCATAGAAATGTATACTTGAAACCTATATGACCCTATTAACCAATGTCACCAAAAAAATTAAAAAATAAAACTGGAACTGGAGCTAGAGATTTTAGAGCTATATCATTGTAGATTTCTTCATTTTGTTTACTGTTATATGGATGAAATAACTTTGGCATGCCAGTCCTATTGCATAAATATGATTTGATTAAGTTGTACTCTGTAAAATTTAAGAAGGAACTCTGGCATAATTAAGAGGGCAGGAGAGGATAAAAAAATTAAAAAATAAAACTGGAACCGGAGCTAGAGATTTTAGAGCTATATCATTGTAGATTTCTTCATTTTGTTTACTGTTATATGGATGAAATAACTTTGGCATGCCAGTCCTATTGCATAAATATGATTTGATTAAGTTGTACTCTGTAAAATTTAAGAAGGAACTCTGGCATAATTAAGAGGGCAGGAGAGGATACAGAGATAAAACATTTCTTGAGCGAGACTGAATCCATGCTATGGTGATTCTGCCAGTTTACTGACTAGATCTCTAGCTGGTGGAAAAGAAGAGTATATGTATAAATGTGGGTTTTTCCCTGTTTATTGAGGTATAATTGACAAATAAAATTTGTAGATGCATACTTAAGGTGTAGAGCTTGATGTTTTAATGTATATATTTATTGTGAAGTAATCACCACAATCAAGCTAATTAAGATACTGATCAACCCATCATCTCATATAGTTACCATCTTCTTTTATTTTTTTCTGTAGTGACAATGCTTAAGTTCTACCCTGGTAGTAGATTTCAAATGTACAAATGTTTTTTGGCTGCTGTCAGCACCAGATGAGAGAAATACAGATCAAGAAATTAAGGTTTATAAGAATGCAGATATAAAAATGAAATGCCAATAAGAGTTATGATCCAGTAAAGAGAAAGATGTAATAGTGTACATAAGAGTGAGTAGCAGTTTGATTGAAATGTTTAAAAACTCATTTTCTTTGGAAGGACCAACTATAATTTTAAAGTGATCAAAGTTGGCCATTTCAATCATAAATCAACTAGAAATGCTTTGGGCAGAAAGTAACAGAAAACTGTATATATAATGGTTAAATGATAAGATAGCATAGTGGTAAAGCATCTACTTTATAGTTCATTGAGAAAATTAAAGTTATTCCATGTAAAGTACCTGAAATATGAATGTACATGAAAGTATACATGAAATGTAGTAATCTATATAATAAAAGCCTAATAAGCTAAGTGTCCAGTTGTCCATTCAACCAATCCTATATAATAAAGATGTAATATGCAAATGGTTGTTACGCTGTGAAGTGTAATGACAGACCATGTAACGACCAGATCACGGATCAGCAGGAAGGTGGGGCAGCAAGCTACAAGCAGGTGGCAGAGAGCTACAGGAGGGGGCAGGGCATCAAGTTATAAGAGGGGGTAGGGGAAGCTACAGGAGGGTGGGGCAGTGGGGGGAGAGCTACTGGAGGGCGGCAGTGAGCTACTGGCAAGCTACTGGCACACGGATTCGTGCGCAGGGCTACTAGTATATAAATAAATAAGGTAAAATTTGTTTTGCGGTTATGTAAATAAAACATAAAGATGGTTTTGTTGTCATGGATTTTTATTAATCCCTAAAATACGTTATCAAGGAGACTGACACTAATACCTTCACCAACAAACCAGGCTTTATTTATAAGAGAGGAATAATTAATGTCATACATATTCATTTTTTATGCATGTGGAATACCACCTTCTTTTTCTTTAGGTTTTGTACCTTGTTTTAAATGAAATTCAGACATCTTTTCATATAAGTACATGTTGGTATTCCTAGTGCTTTTTAAAATCAGTATAGTATCTATAATAGTAAAAGCATAATATGCTAATTAAATTGGACAGCCAAACGACCTTCCAGACTTCATTATGGACATCCTTCCTAATGAAGCCATGGCGGGGGGTGGGAGTAAAACAGAGATGGTTAGGGGCAATCAGGCAGGCAGGCGAGTACTTAGGGGTGATCAGGCAGGCAGGCAGAGGCGGTTAGGGGCAATCAGGCAGGCAGACAAGTAGATAGGGGCGATCAGGCAGGCAGGCAGAGTGGTTAGGGGTGATCAGGCAGGCAGGCAGAGGGTTAGGGGCAATCAGGGAGGCAGGTGAGTGGTTAGGGGCAATCAGGCAGGCAGGCAGGTGAGCAGTTAGGAGTCAGCAGTCCCAGATTGCGAGAGGGTGCAGGCCAGGCTGAGGGATCCATCCCCCCCTTCCTGTGCATGAATTTTGTGCACCGGGCCTCTAGTTCCATTATATAACCATACCATCATTGATTTTACATTTCCCATACTGATGAACATATAGGTTGCTTACAAACAAAACTGCAATGAATATCCTTGTATATGGATTTTGGGCTATTAAATTAATATTTGGAATGTAAAATTAAGAGATAAAGCATATGATGAGGACTTAATCTGTGTAGACCATTAGTAAAGATTACAAGGGATTCAGGAAGATGAGAAAAATGATAGAACATGTTAAAACTAGACATTTAAATATATCCCACATGATTTAGAACTCTCTGTACTAAATCTTACTACATGTGTGTTAAAAACAGGGAATGAATAAATTTAAACAAGGAAGTATAGGACCTGTACTCAGAAAATTACAGGACATTGAAAAAAGAGATAGAGGAAGACATAAACAAATGGAAGAATATACTGAGTTCATGGATTGGTAGACTCAATATCATTAAAATGTCCATACTACCAAAAGCAATCTATAGATTCAATGCAGTCCCCATTAAAATACCAATGGTATATTTCAAAGACCCAGAACAAACTCTCCAAAAATTCATCTGGGATAAAAAAAGACCCCAATTAGCTGCAGCAATATTGAGAAAGGAAATCAATGCTGGAGGGATCACAATACCAGGTATCAAGCTTTATTACAAAGTCACTGTTTTCAAAACTGCTTGGTACTGGCACAAGAACAGACATATAGACCAATGGAACAGAACAGAGAACCCAGAGATTGACCAAAGCCATTATGCTCAATTAATATTTGACAAAGGAGGCAAGAGCATACAATGGAGTCAAGACAGTCTCTTCAATA
>NW_005371324.1:8537545-8543023 GCF_000412655.1 Myotis brandtii
GAGGGGGCGGGGTGAGGGGGCAAGAGATCAACCAAAGGACTTGTATGCATGCATATGAACAAACCAATGGACACAATCAGAAACGGGGGTAGGGCTTGTGCTTGAGGGAGGGGATGGTGGGGGAAAGGTCAATGGGGGAAAAAGGGAAACTGATGTAATACTTTAAACAATAAAGAATTAAAAAAACTGGGATGAATATTTAAAATTCTATTTGACTAATCCTATCAAAGAAATCCAATGTCAACAAATTCTGCCTACGTAGAAAAAGCTTCTGATCAGCTTTTAAAGCTGAGCTTTTAAATAAGAGCAGACAACCAAGAGTCAGCAGATATATGTGAAAGAAGCCAAAATAAATAGAAAATAAAATTTTGAAGAAAATAGACTATGCAGAGAGAATAAAATCTATAAAAATATCCCCAGAGAGATACATTTAACAAGTATCTGAGGGCCCAGCATGTGCCAGACACAAGGGATTCAGTAGGAAGTAGAAAAGACAAAAAGCTCAGCCCTTTTGATATTTAAAAATTATTGTATCCTGAAATAAGAAATGATTCTAGAAAAAAGGAAATATTTGGAGAACAAAAAGGAGCTCATGGAAATGAAAAATAGAAAATGAAATATTCAAGGGTAAAGTTCCAGATACTTCTCAGAAAAGAGGGAGCAAATAGTGGAGCAATAGACATTTTATTGGACTAGTCTAAGTGGCTTAACATCCAAATAATAGGAGTTCTAAGACAGGAAAACAAAAAAGCAGTGGAGAGGAAAAGTTCAAAAGAATTCCAAACATCTCCTAAAGTTAATAACAGGATTTGTCAGATTAAATGCGTACATTGACTGCCCAATGCAATGGGTCAATACTGACTCAAACCAAATAACATTAACATGCAATTTCAGAAGATTGAGGACAAAGATAAGATTCTAAAACCTTCCAGAGACAAGAACACAGATTTTATACACATGGCCAAGATTAGAAAGGCAATAAATATCGATAGAGCAATACTCAAAGATAGAAGGAAGAAAAACAATGCCTTATAATTGTGTGAAAATTATTTTTGATCTAGATTTTCTTTCAATTAAGTGTGAAGGTAGATTTTTTTTTTCAGAAAGTTACTAGAGGATACGTTTCACTAGTAGGAGAGAGTTTACAGAACTAGTGAGACATAAAGTGCATGAAACAGGAGAGCAAACACAGGAATAGGCTAAGGGTAAATTTCGAAGGGGCAGCTATTCAGCCATCCAATTAGATGGGACAAGACATAAGTCTCCTCCACAAGAAACATCTCCAGGAAGAGAAGACTGAAGATTATCTTCTGTTTTTAAATGTACCAAGAAGAGAGTAATAAAACATTGGGGAGAGTTTGGGGATGAATTTAATGTAAATGTACAAAAGTAATAAAGAAAATAAAACAAAAATTAGTTCATGGGGGCGGAGGGGAAAGGTTGTGCAGGAAGGAAAGAATAACCCATGTAATGCATGCCCCCTCTGTGAGTAACATTTACAGAACCCTAAGACCTAAGACTGGGAGTAATCTGGAGTGAGGGTGACATCACAGGCTGGTTGGTGGATTTTAATTCAGATGCTTAAGGTCAGTCAGTTCTCAACTAAATTTGCTCACAAAATCTCAAAGACTTATTATTTGATTGGGTGGACTGAAAAAATAGGGCCACAATATTTTGCTGCATGTCAATCGTGGGCTGAGCCTGTGGCTTGCTTTGACAAATATAATGTGGTGTAAATCATATTTACAGGTTCTTTTTAAAAAATATATTTTATTGATATTTTACAGAGAGGAAGGGAGAGGGATAGAGAGTTAGAAGCATCAATGAGAGAGAAACATGGATCATCTGCCTCCTGCACACCTCCAACTGGGGATGTGTCCGCAACCAAGGTGCATGCCCTTGACCTGAATCAAACCTGGGACCCTTCAGTCCGCAGTTTTATGCTCTATCCACTGAGCAAAACCGGTTAGGGCTTTTTACAGGTTCTTGTAACTTCAGACTCCAGAAGCCTGGTAGCTGTGAGCTTCATGCACTTTGAACCCTGAGACCATCATGCTGTAAAGAAGCTCAACCAAACCTCCTTGAGGGCCAAAGAGTACACAGAGAGAAAGACCTTGCCCTTTCAGCTGCCCAGCTGAACACATACGTACGTCCCCAACAAGCAGACCAGCTGAATATAAGCCCCACGAGGAAACTCAAATGAAACCAGTAGGAGAGCCCCCCAACCAACCCACAGGACCATGAAAAATAATAGTTTTCAGCTACTAAAATTTGGGGCACATTGCCAGGCAGCGATAGATAATTAATACAGTATACAGTATACTTTATTTATTTATTTATTTATGTGCTACTTCCAGTAGCACCTCTTTTCTTTGCAACCCAATTTTATCATTCTTACCAGGCATATAGCTAGCTGCTGCTTTTCCTAAGACACTAAATATTTTCCTCATGAAAACTGGTTTTTTTTTAAACTTGTTTTGTTTCATGTCTCCTTCTGACACATACTTGATATCTACTATGGATCAAGCATTTTTTTATTAACATAAGATCTGGCCTCTGGCGTTATTTCTGGCCATTAGTCCATTCCATTGCTTGACCTAGTTGCAATCCTCCAATTGTGGCATTTATCTCATGCCTCTTAGTCTCGAAGACACTTCCCCTCTCTCGGGGAATAATCTTTCTTCCTAATCAGCCTGGCAAATGCTTACCTAGACACATTGTAATACTGCTATTTCCTTGCAAAGTTTGAAATTTGCAGTGTGGTTCCCCTGTGACCAGGTCTTACTTGGTTTTGCTCAGCATATTTAAAACTTTTTTTATCTTCATCTCCCACTAGGATCTGTGCTTCTTATGCTGTGTTTCTGCATTAATTCACGAAACCTTCCCTTTCTCCTGGGTACAAGCTCCGTGACTGCTCTCACTGCTCTTGGCTGTGCTGTTTTTCAGGCTGGTGAAAACAGCACACGTAGGAAGGTGTCCACCTGGTCTCCACATTTGCTCAGCTGCAGAATCTCCTTCAGCGGTTTCTGAACTGACGCCCATATCTGGTTGGTTATTGACATTCTGACGCTGTGTCCCAGGGTCCAGTAAAGAGCAACACCTCTGCTGTGTGCTTGACAAGACCCTGACTTCCTGAAGCTTTGAATGTTTCAGACCTTTCTTGTGCGTGTTTTTTTTTTTTTTTTTTTTTTTTTTACAGAGCTGTTATATTCTTTATTTCCCTTTGATGTTCCCCTACTTATTTTAGAAATGTTAATTTGGCTTTAATAGTTTACCTGATTCTCAAATTGCTCTCTTTTCTAGTGTAGACGAATAGCACCAGCACTATTTGCCATGTTGTTGTTTTTTAAATCCTTATCTGAGGCTACCCGAGGATATTTTATTGACTTTTACAGAGGGAGAGGGAGAGAAATATCTATGTGACAGAGAAACATTGATCAGTTGCCTCCCAAAGGTGCCCCAACTGGGGATCAAAACTACAACCACAACGTTTTGGTGTAAAGGATGACGACACTGCAACCAACTGAAACGCCTGGTCAGGGCTCTTTGCTGGGTATAAATGTTTCTTCCTTTCCTTTCTTTGTTTTCTGGTTCAGATTTTACTTTTCTTACATTTTTTCTCTAGATTTTGTGTTATTGGGGTCTGCCAGAGACAAAAGAAATATGAAGTTTATGGGACTGCTAAAAGCTCCCACAATTCAAACAAATTGTGTCCACTTTTACTTCCCCTGAGTCAGCTTACCTCACCCAGGAGATAATCTTCCATTGGACAAACATTCAGATCCCGCATGGATTCTGTTATTGTTCTGCCTGGTGTCCTTTAGGATGTCTCATCATGTCTGTACCTTCCCTTGGATTCATGTCAAACCTCCCTCTAGCATGTTTCTTCAAGGCTCTGGCAATATATATGCAAGCCTGTTGACAATAACTGTCACTTGGAAGTTCACCAAGTAATTCTTGATATCTGTATCAATCTTCTCAGTTTTTCTTTCTCAAGGTCCAAACTTTCTATATTAAACTGCCTGATATAGTTGTCCTTTTTTTACAAGGGGATTTCCCACATGTGCTCACATTGACTCTGCAGCTTTTAAAAAAATATGTTTTATTGATTTTTTTTTTTAGAGAGAGAGGAAGGGAAAGGGATAGAGAGATATAAACATTGATGAGAGAGAAACATCAATCAACTGTCTCCTGCTTGCCCCCTCCTGGGGATCGAGCCCGAAACCCGGACATGTGCCCTGACCAGGAATTGAACTAGTGACCTCTTGCTTCATGGGTTGGTGTTCAACCACTGAGCCATGCTAGCTGGGCGACACTTGCAACTTTACTTGAACTAACTGCATGGTTCAAAGTCAGTAATTTTCTGAATCTTGCTCTTTGTGGAGCAGGCATTATACACTGATTTTTAAGATCTTCATTTACTAGAAGTTATTGGACCCTACTTACACTTTATGAATAATTGAACTAATTCCTCTATCTATAATAATAAAAGCATAATATGTTAATTAGACCAGATGTCCTTTTGGGCATCCTTCTGGACGACCTTCCGGATGAAGTCAGGGCTGCGAGGGAAGCCAGTGCAGGCAGCCAGGGGAAGGAAGGCCTACTCTTGCACATATTTTGTGCATCGGGCCTCTAGTCTATATAATAAAAGCCTAAGTGACTGCTACAGCAGAACGACCAGTCTCTATGATGCACACTGACCACCAGGGGCAGACGCTCAATGCAGGAGCTGCCCCCTGGTGGCCAGTGCGCTACCACAAGGGGAGTGGTCACTCAGCCACAAGCCAGACTCATAGCTGGCGAGCACAGCAGCAGTGACAGAAGCCTCTCCTGCCACTGTGGCAATGCTAAGGAGCAGCAAGCTGGGTGGTAAGGAGCCTGCTGCTAAGGAGCAGCGAGCTGAGCAGTAAGGAACGAGGGATCCCGGATTGCAAGAGGGATGTCCCAGGGGATTGGGCCTAAGTTGGCAGGTGGACATCTTCCAAGGGGTCCCAGACTGCAAGAGGGAGCAGGCTGGGCTGAGGGCACCCGGCCCCCACCAGTGCATCAATTTCATGCACTGGGCCTCTAGTTTTTGTTGTTGTTGTTGTTTTTTTAATTTAGTTGGCCTTTATTTTTCTTTGGACTCTTCTGACATAAGCCACTCCTTAGCTTAACACCAGGGGCTGATGACATTTGTTTAATTTTACATAGAACAAGATATAACCTTTGTTACCATATATAACTAAAAACATGTTACTTTCCCACCTACTTAAGACACCCATTGCAAGAGTAGATTAGAGTCTGACCAATCATTGTCCTTCCAACTTGATTATCTCTGTTAGTATAATGCAAATATTTGTGTATGGTTTATATAATAACATTTTAGACACTGTTCTGAATGTAATTTGCCTCACACAATTCTGTTTTTTTTAATTTTCTTTATTGAATAAGGTATTACATATGTGTCCTTATCCCCCCATTGCCCCCCTCCCC